>NC_091827.1:106809827-107115184 GCF_038994185.2 Dermacentor albipictus | reverse complement strand
CGGTGGTTGCTTTAGCCCAACAAAAAAACTTTTAGAAATTTATTCTAACTGGACTTATCTCTATGTTTCTCTTAAGTTATTAGACTATTGCCTCATGTAACGTATTCCGTGGAATAAGCTACATGTGTGCTGCCCAAACTTTGATGTACTATGTACTTACATCAGGAAATTTGCAAGCGCAAGTTTTAATTAGCTAGGCATTAAAATTTTACTAAATGCTAGGTCATACTTTCACATTAAAGCAAAGCCATCAGTTTGTTACGCATTTATTCACAGTCATTTTATTCACTTTATCTCTACATGGGGTAACACTTATCCTTCGCATTATCCCTCTACTGGATACTCCTCCGGCATTTTATTTTAGAAGTTTGTGAATGCAAAACTCCCAATAGCCCTTATTAAGCCAGATCAGTTCCCCCAGGTCGCGTCTACGAGATTCGCTTCACAGAATAACTTCTTGTTGCCTACACCAAGAACTAATTATGGAAAATTCACCGCTAATTTTGCCTCAGCTTCACTATGGAATGCCTTACCCACTAAGCTTAAAGAATAATCTGCAATTAGTATATAAATTAGAATTGCGCGCATTCTTGCAATATGTGTAAAGTTGTCTTTTATATATTTTATGTATCTTTTTTTTTCTTTTCATAGTTTCCTTTCTTTTGGACCGATGTTTCAATTTTTATTACGTATTTATGCTCTTACATTATTCACGTACGCACCAATTTCCCGTTCGTTTTAATAACATATCTTATTTTCCTGTTGTAAGTAATACATGAGGTCTCGCCCTTACAGTATTTGACTATGAAACCTCCTTTTGTATATATTTCATCCCTAAATGTACTTATATATCCAACGTCTCAAAGTTAAAATGACAGGGGTTATCAGAGATGGCAGGGAGAGGCCTTCGCAATGCTGGGGACATAAATATAGGCTGATAATTATTATAATGATGATGATGATTTATCATATCGAAGCTCAACCTTGTTTCACTGAAACAAAGCTCTGTCTGGCATTGAAACACGATATTACAAACAGTGCTCAGCATTCACTCATTAATGGTTCCTCTTGGGCGCAGCCTATACGTAAAGTAAATACGGAAATTGCCAACCAAAGTGGCCTTTAACACACCTGTCTATATTGCGTATATTCTAGGCCTCGACATGTGCATATATGATATAATGAGGCAACATATGACGGTTTATTGGCCATTTGCTTCTTCCCAAGTTCTTGTGTGACATGTATCTATGGTTGAAAAGACGTTATGCGTACGACATCAAAACCTTGTGTTGTGGCTCTGATTACCGCAGCAAGGACTAGAGTTAGCAAACATACAATGATACCAAGGAAAGTATGCAGAAAAACGACTTCAACAGAAGCTCAATCGGTAAATCACTGGACACCTAATCCAAAAAGTGTGAGTTTAACCACAATTTTACTCAACTTTATTTGGCTTAGTTGTCCACTCACTATCGGTTATTTATAAGGTCTTCCCCGACACATATTGCATCCAGTTTTGCAGGAGCGGTTCTCGTGTTGGATCTGTTTCTCCCGTTGATTCTAATCAAACTGGTGGAGCGGCTGCTTTAGTACGCTTCTAGATGCTGTCTTCTGGCTATGTACATTTTGTTCAACAATCTCGAGCTTCAGTTGCTGCATTGCTGAAGGCAGTTTTCTCAATAACATATAGACACACTTAAAACTAAGCTTTCTTCTCATGCCATACCGACCGTTGTACACTATGCTACTGATTCTGGTCTTTTGCCGAATACCTCAGACACCGATAAAAATAAAAGATATACACGTCCGAAAATGTCATGAAAATTTAGACTGCAAGCACAGAAGGCCGATTTTCTAACCAATGGATCAAAATCGTACGCAGACTTTTTCTCTGCCCAATGCTAACTATGTGTTTGAGGGAATGTCTTTTTTCAGGACTTTGTGCGCGTCTTCCAGACCACTGGGACGTGTGTCCCACCGCGTAGCATGTGCTTGCCAGAGTTGTTCACGCAAAAGTACTTGCGCTCGTGCCAGTTACAATGACGCGAAAGATGTAGGAATAAAATTTTCGATTGGCATAATCAAACTTAGCAATATATGTAGCATCACACTCCTTTCTGCGTTCACCTCCCCTAATATTTCCCACCTGTACCACTAATAAACATGGCTTTCTTCCTGTTCACACCATTGCATCGACATTTTACCATTGTACATTACCGTTAAATTATGTCTGTGTTAGGCATAGTTTGTGAACGATGTGGCCCATAAACAAACTTTGAATGACAGCAATGTTGTGACCTGTATGGTGGAGAAACCTAAACACATAACAGAATACACGTCGTATATGATGCTTATAAAAACACTTGTATGGATGGCACTTAGTTTCATATGATTCATTTATTACCCTAACAAGTACTTCGCTTCAAATTCATAGGAACTCATGCGTTGGGTCTACATATATTTTTACAACATTGATGACATTGTCTTGCTCAACAAGAGGCCTTACTTGTTACGTCCGTTTTATAAGTTTTAAAGCAGCTACATTTTCACGCGTTTCCCAAAGCGTCTCTTTCTTCGTCGTTTGAAGTACTGGAACCGTTTTCCCACATGAGTACGCACGTAGTACGATTGCACGAATAAGTAATGACAAATCTTCCCCAACAAATGCCATGCAACAGTCCGGCCAGCCTTCCGGATTTTAATGAAGATTGCATACACAAGAAGCACTGTGAAAACGAAGTATTGCTGTTTAATTGTTGACGAGAATATGTATATTATAGAGCGAAATTTGTTGATAGCCTGCAACATACTGTTATTTCGAATGTACGAATTGTTGTTGGATCTTGTAGTACCATTGTTGTGTATGAGTCCACACAATGATTTCAATATTTCGTAGTTTCAATAAATGGTGACAAAATTGAATAAAAGTGAAATTAATAAGTCTTCACTTAGTCGTCAAAGGAAAAAAAATTGTAGAGACACATTAAGAGAGGTGTAGCTAAATACCATAGGAAGTAAACAAATTGTGGTCGCTTCAGCAGTACCAACACACCACAAGGGAAATATACGGTGAACCTCCATGGTCCTCCACGGCGAAAAATAACTTCAATGATTCCATTCGAGACAAGTGCCACTGCCACGAATGTTCAGTGTAGCCACCCAATGCCGTTAAGGAAGCAGACGCAACAGCAGTAAATTGACTGGTGTGGGTCAAAGAAAATGGCGTGAACTGGCCATCCGGTTGCGACTTCTCGCAGCGCGAAGCACTTATCATCACTACAGATTCTCGATGCCGAAAATGAAGGGTAAGGATTCAGTCTCAAGCAAGTGCCCCTGCCACCAAATCAATGAGACCGGCAAAGCAGTTGGCGTCTTTCTAGAGTTACAGTGCATTCTTTTTGCGCCATTAAATTAACAAAATGACACCGATCGATGCCAATTCAGCAACAGGAAGAAATTACCTTGTAGGTGGCTCTCGAAACACGTCATTGTAAAATGAGCCTTGCAACTGTTCAAAAATGCTTACAGTATGTCAATATAAGTGGCCCTGCAAATTTGTTTTGCAGTGTTTTACGTTAGCGTTTTAGTAGCTTCAATACTTTCTTGAACCGAAGCTCATTGAAATTACATAGCTAAGATTCACAAAAATATCGGGGAGTGGCGAGACAGTGGGCACGCATATTTGGCGTTACTTCTGAAACGTTTGTTTTGTTTCCGACCTGCAGATATACGATGGATACTTCAAGCCTAAGCGCGGTAGCAACGCATTTCATATCGCTATAGTAATGAATCGCTTGAAGAGCAGAGGTGTTATCAAGCTTCGCAGTAGAAACTACAAAGACGCACCCATCTTGGACCCCCGCTACTATACACACCCCGACGATGCAAAAATGGCAGGAGAAGGTGAGATCAGCAACTGCATATTTTTTTTCCTTTCACTATTCTCGTGCCAATTTTAGAGCTATTCAAGAAATAGAGACGGGCATCCGTGGAACGTAGCGAAGATGCGTGTATTTAGTAACAATACCTGAGAAAAAGCGGGAAGCAAGCAGATTTTGAGCAGGCTTGATGGCTGCAGAATGAAGTTTTATATGTTCGGACGTATTGGTTGTCTCCCTGTGCTCGTCTATAGATGACATACCTATTGCACAATTCTGCAAAATTTCTAGCATTTTTGTTGAATTCATGAACAGAAATATTTATGATATGTTGGTATTAAGAAGTAAGCATTCCACTTATGATCAGACAGACAGACAGACAGACAGACAGACAGACAGACAGACAGACAGACAGACAGACAGACAGACAGACAGACAGACAGACAGACAGACAGACAGACAGACAGACAGACAGACAGACAGACAGGCAGACAGACAGACAGACAGACAGACAGACAGACAGACAGACGGACGGACGGACGGACGGACGGACGGACGGACGGACGGATGGACAGACAGACAGACAGACAGACAGACAGACAGACAGACTTTAATTACAAGGTCCTTTATAAGCGTTGCCCTAGGGCAGAACTGTGGACCGCTCCCCCGTGGGGACTGGTAGGCCGAGCCTAACCGCCGCATTGTGGGCCCTCTGGACAGCTGAAGTTTGAAGTGAAAGTTCTGAGCTCTGGATGGGAGAGCTCCATTCTTCTTTCTCGATGCGATTGGGTCCATTTATAGAGGGGCATCACCAGAGCATGTGTGCGAGATTGCCAACACTCCCACAGTCGGGGCAAGTAGAGCTAAAAGCATCTGGAGTGATCGTGTGGAAAAGCGTCAGGTTTGGATAGCACTTAGTCTGAAGCATGCGTAAAGTGGACGCCAGAGGTCTACCCAGTTTGCTGTAAGGGGGAGTATAAGACCGCCTACCTAGGTGATAGTGCGTAGTAATTTCGCTGAAAGTAGTGAGAGTGTCCTGAAACTCGAGAACCCCGGAGTCTGAGCTCGATCCTGCTCCCGCATCAAGTACCCAAGCAGAAAATATAGCAATCACTTTGGAAGGGAACCGGATCCTCCCGGTACCACAACTCAGGATCCTGGGCCTCCTGATCCAGGCAGACGGCAAGGCAACAGCCATGATTAGAAAAATGAAGCTCACGTCAGACCAAATCTTGAACATGATCAGACGAGTGGCCAACAGGCAGAGGGGTCTGAAGGAATCGGACACCTTGCGCCTCGTTGAGGCCTTTGTTATATCACGAATCGTCTACGCGGCGCCGTACCTGCAGCTCCTCAAGAAGGACGTCTTACTACTTGACGCAATAATCAGGAAAGCCACGAAGCAGGCCCTGGGTATTCCCATACATTCATCCACGACAAAATTACTTCAAATGGGAGTGCACAACACAGTAGCCGAGCTCGTAGAAGCCCACCTATGCAATCAAAGGGTACGCCTTAGCCAGACCAAGGCGGGCAGAAGCGTCCTCCGCAAGCTAGGATGGCAAGAATCGCACTACACCCGCCACGACCAATTACCCGAAAAGCTGAGTGAGAAGTTGGAATGCAAACCACTACCACGCAACATGAACCCCACAAGGGATGCCGGACGACGCGACGCCCGCGCAAGAGCCATCTCCAGGACCCTGGAGGAAGACGACACTGTTTTATATACAGACGCCTCTCTATCGAAACGCTCCACGAGGGCAACAGTCGTGGTCACCGGGCTAGAAAAGCTGGTCACCTGCGCATCAATCTACACTCCGTCTTCGGAGGAAGCAGAAGAAGCAGCGATAGCTCTCGCACTCCTGCAACCAAACGTCACCAAGATCGTCACGGACTCACAGGCTGCATACAAGAACTACAGATCTGGCTGGGTGTCCCTTGGGGCACTAAAAATTCTTGGTAAAGCTACGCCTCCTAAACAAGCAATCGAATTAGTTTGGGTCCCGGCTCACTCCTTAGTTGAGGGCAATGAATATGCTCATCAACAGGCCCGAGCGCTAAACTCCCGGGCCAACGAGGAGGGGGCAAGGGGATGGCAACCCATCACAAATTACAGAGATATAGTCAGATATTACAGGGACGGCAGGAAGACTTTCCCGCACCCCCACCACTCCTTGACCAGAGCCGAACAAACAATATACAGGCAAATCCAGGCAGGATCCTTTCCCCACCCCTGCCTCCAGAACAAAATGTACCCAGAGAGATATAAGAACACATGTCCTCACTGCAATGCATTAGGCACCCTTCGGCACGTCATAGGAGAGTGCAATTTTTCCATTGACCACCCCCCACCTATACCCATATCTAACCCCCCTGCTATCCCCACTCTTTCCGAGCGATGGGAGATCATGCTGTCCAGCCCCGCCCTGGAAGACCAGCTCCGACTGATCCACAGGGGCCAGGCGGCCCTGGAAGCATATGGAGCCCGCGAAGAGGGAGCCACCCCATCAGACGCTTAACGCATTTCAGTTCACAATGGACCAGTAAAGTTGTTTCTCTCTCTCTCTCTGCTCCCGCGCAGTTGGTTAGTCCACGCGCTTGGGAGTGGGCGATGTCATTGAGATTGGGAAAGGAGTCAAGCTGGGGGTCGAGGTGAGCCGGAAACCACGTGATGGTGTGCAGTGTGATTATCTTGTTCTTGAGAATCTTGTGAGCCTTCTCAGTGATGGATTCTGAAGCGAAATCCCTGACCGCCGATCTCGAATCCGTGAACATTTGCGATCTGCTCTTGTCTAGGAGTGCTATAGCAACTGCGATCTGCTCTCCTCTAGTTGGTGTTGAGCACTTCAGGGAAGCCGCATTCACGATCTGTCCATTGTGATCAACGAGGGCGATGGCAAAGTTCGACGACTGTCCATATTGGGCTGCGTCGACAAAACATGCCGAGTAGGCATTGGTTGACCGGCCACGCCAAATGTATCCGAACATATAACACAACATTGTTCAAATTATTTGTGAACGCCACATCACGACATATTCAGCATCCTTCAGTACCCGTTTTGAACAACCCACCTCGAACATCACTCCCATGGATGATCGACACCCCGAGGAGCACACATGTGTGCTACAGTCGAACCAGTGGTGTCATGTTCTGGAGATTTCGAAACTATATTTACTACTGCCAACTCCCTAAACGTTTAGTTCATGTGTAATTATATTATGCATTGATTACAATAGCGTCGATGCAGTCAAAGCTAGACCCCAGGTAAGGCATAACAGGGGCGAGACCTAAAGGCATTTGGCTTTGGATCGTGCAACTGTTAGAACTTTTAGGTATGCATGAAAATACCAATTGAACCCACAATAATGCACTTTTTTTCAAAATATTTGCTTTGCAAGCAATATTTGACGCCTTCTTTGGACTTCCAGGTGTGCTATCCGCGGAAAGATAGAAAAATGGACTAGTTGGATGTGTTTTTTGTTGTATCATGGTCAGTCAATAACTCATTTTACATGTTAGGTATTCTTCATAATCGCATACGGGAGACATACAGTAAGTCAGCTCCTAACTTGACACTTACCATTATCATTTAAAGGAAGGTGTACAATCAGTGCATTTTACCAATGCTGAGACATGGGGCACAGACTCGGAGACTGACAAAGAGGCTTGAGAACATTTAAGCACCGCGCAGAGTGATGGAACGAAGATTGCTAGGCATAACGTTAAGAAATAGAAAGAGAGCGGTTTGGATCAGAGAGCAAACGGGTATAACCGATATTCTAATTGACAATGAGAGAAAAAAAATGAGGTGGGCGTACGGCGCTGGTTAGAGAACCGTTGGACCGTTAGGGTTACAAAATGGGTACCAAGAGAAGGTAAATGCAGTCAAGGACGGTAGAAGACTAGGTGGAGCGATAAAATCCGGAAATTCCTATGGCGCTAGTTGGAATCAGTTGATGCAGGACCAGGGTACTTGGAGATCGGAGGGAGAAGCTTTCGTCCTGCAGTGCACATAAAATAGGCTGATGACGATGATGATGATAATGAATCGCTCAGGCCAATTTTTTGTCAGAGTGAGGAGGCGGGGAGGGGGAATAAGATGTTTTGTGATACAGTGTTGCTTTACCGACGTAGGGAGTGCATGATCAAGCTATAGTATTAGAATGTTCAATTGCACAAAGAGTATGAAAATACCTTTAGCGCTTCCGAGTAAGCCCACAGGAAAAGGAAGAGTTGAAGTGAGGAGCAGAAGCAATGCGAGAAGCTACCTTTGTTAGTGATGTTCTCACGTACGCGTTGCTCACTCCCCTCACCCTAAACGGACAAGGTGAAAGAAAAATATGGCGTGTAGATTAGGGTAACTGAAGTAAAACTACTAAAAGAAGGACGGACAAAGAAAGATGGACTGGCAAAGAACCTTTTATATTCTGATGGAATGTAAGGCAGGCGGGGATACCGGTATTAGAGTATTTCAAGAGGTGGAGATAAGCAACAGAATAAATTTATGCTAAAAATTTGGCACTGCCATCTAGAGTACCCTGTTCTTCTTTAAAAATCCGGCACATATTAAACAAGTAATTTTCAATTAGTCGTGCCACTATTTCTCTTGTACCCGCATTTTCCTTTTCATTAACTAAATAAGAAGTCTGTTAAAAAAGTTTCCGGCCTTATTTTCCTTTTACCTGATGTATATGAAACAAGCGTGCTTGCATCAGCCAACCTTGAACCTTCGTGCGCATGTTCGAATTTTTTCCCGCCTGCCGATAGCGTCAGGCGCTGGGACGCAGCGTTTGAGTGAGGTAGCGCGCAGTGCTCTTTTCGGTTTTTTATTGTAAGGAAATAGGCGGAGCGACTTGAGCAGTGCTACTGTATTGAATTTTGCTTGAAACTGGGCGACAGCCAAGTGAAAACCATTCGGAAGATTCAGACTGCTTTCGGTGACGATGTATGAGCAGCACACAAATTAAGGAGCGTTACAACCCGTTTAAAGAAGGCCAACCAAGTCCCTAGCCCAGTCATAACAGTGGAAGCATTCCACGTCACCAAGACCAAAGAAGGCCCGCCTACTGCGCAGCCACGTCAAAGTGATGCTGACTGCTTTCTTTGACTCCCGCGGTGCGGTACACCACGAGTACGACCACAGGGTCAAACAATCACCGATGAGTGCTACAGGAATGTCCTCCGTCACCTACGTGATCCTGTGCGGTGCTAGAGACGGGAGTTGGAGTCAACAGGACATTGGAGCATCCATCACGATAATGCTCCTGCACATTACTCGCACTGATTCAGACCTTTTTTTGGCGAAAAACCAGACTGCTGTAGTAAACATTCTCCTTACTCTCCTGGTATGACTCCCTGTGAAATCTGGGCATTTCCCAAAATCAAGAGGCCATTGAAAGGAGTGCAATTTCAGACAAGAGAGGACATTATGGTTGCAACGACAGCTGAGCTAAACTCCATTCCGAAAGAGGCCTTTTCGGAATGCTTACAACAATGGCAGAGCCGCTGGTAGAAGTGCGCGGAGTCCGAAGGAGACTGCTTTGGAGGTGATTAGTTTTCCAACGCTCTAGTTATTTGAGTTTTTTTTCTTCACCAAAAAGTCGGATACTTTTCTAACAGACCTCGTATATATTTATTGAATAAAAAGCTCCTTCAAAGTATAAAAAAATCCAGGATTGTAGAAGCTGTTTCTCTGCGTCTTCTGCATTTTTTTTCTTGGCGTGCAAAGGCGAATTGCTGTCGAATAGCTTTTTTTTTTAAAGATATATTTGTTATTACTGCTAAGTTCATGTTTGAACAAAACTTCTGTTATTGTGCGTTTGATGAAGTGTTGAACAATTTTAGGGAGAACGGGAAGCAATGAAATTGGACGCCAATAACTTTGATCATTCAGTGCCCCGAGCTCATGAAGAATGATAATGCGCGCTACCTTATTAAACTTGCAGGAATATATTATCTGGCTTTAGCAAAAATAAATATGTGCAAAAGGTGGGCTGATTTGGCGGTTTAATAAACATAACCTTGAGACGACTTGTTAGGGATAAGAGCTGAAATCTGTTCATTTACTTAGGTGGCAGGGCATGGATGTGAAGAAATAGTTGATGTAATAGGTTCTTTTATGTAGCACTGGGAATCGTTAGGGGAACTATTTACAAATATAAAAGTTTCGCACGTAAGAAAATGTGAAATAAACATAGCGACTACTTTGCGACTTCATTTCCTTAAAGTCAGTGAGATTATAATTTTGGTGAAGGTTTTTGAGTGTTTCCATAACTTATAACGGTAGTTTGTGAACGTAAAAATGTGCGTGTGCTGTGTTGTTTTTTCGGTTTGCGTAAGTCGGTGTTAAGCTTATTTCTGAATTTCTTCTGCCCAAAATATTCTTCTTTCTTAGCTCGAAAAAACACCGCGAGTAGGTATAGCTGCTATCGAATTTTTAAAGTAGTTTTTTTTTCAAAACCCATGGCTTTCATAATTTTAACGCGAAAGCCTTAAGGCTCCCTTGTTACAAAATATGCGATGTCAGGGTTGGAAGTCACTTGGCGAAAAATCTTTCTGAACCACAACCATGCGACCCATCCAAGTGGCGCAGAGGCGTTACTCAAAGTAGCATGCACCAGAAAAATTCTAAAGTAAAATCTGAATACAATCTAAAGGCGGAATTGCGTCGGACTAATGTTTTAGCTTACTAGAAGACTTAATTTTGTCACGAAAATTTAGGCACAAACCCCTATGCCCACGTTTCCACTTAGCCTCGAGCAGTGTGCTGAACAGTTAAAGGAGGATATCAGCGCGGCGACAAAGAAAATCCAGACTGAACTGGAGGTGGACAGGATGGACAGCCGCCTCGCTCATCTTCTAGAAGCTAAGACGTCACTTTTGAAACGATAGAAAGGGCAGAAACTCAACCGAAGGCTCCGAAAAAAGATCGCGGAGCTCAACAGAACTATAGAAGATCACTGCCAAACCTTGAGCAGGCAACAGTGGGATGAGGTCTGCAATTCTGTGGATGGCCAGATGAGAGTTGGAGCTAAATGGAACCTACTTAAGCATCTGCTGGATGATACCAATACCAAGTCAAACCAAAGACAAGTGATAGCGAAGGTTCTACACCAGGCATCACAATCAGAGACATTGCGGACCGTACTCGACAGAATAGCTCGCAAGTATCTGCCACTGGGCAACTCGAGTGACGAAGACTATCCCCCCTACAAAGGCTCATCTTGCCCCGAGCTAGATAACCCCTTCAAGGCATGCGGGGTAAGGGAAGCTCTCCAGCATCTAAATGGCAGGTCTGCCCCTGGTCCTGGTGGCATCCCCAACCGCGCCCTCCGAAACCTGGACGACTGCTTTATAGAATGGTTGACAGAGGAGATTAATGGAATATGGGAACGAGGGGTTGTCCCGGAGTCCTGGAAAATGGCCTCGGTCATCCTCATTCCAAAGCCTGGAAGACCCCCGAGTCTCTCAAACCTCAGACCCATTTCCCTCACGTCCTGCGTGGGGAAAGTAGCGGAACATGTCATACACAGTCGAATTTCTAAGCACATCGAGAAACAAGGATTCTTTCCGTACAACATGATCGGCTTTCGTCCGGCCCTGTCAACGCAAGACGTCATGAAACTCATCAAATGTCAAATCATTGACAAAACCACAAGAGATATAAGAGGCATCCTAGGCTTACACCTAGAGAAAGCCTTTGATAATGTATCCCATGCTCACATTCTGAACTCCATCTCAGAGCTCAATTTGGGAGACGCCTTCCACAGATACATCAGCTCGTTCCTACGGGATCGCAAGGCCACGCTCAAAATCGGTGACCTCAAGACCGACAATTTCAGTTTGGGCCCCAGAGGCACGCCACAAGGAGCGGTAGTCTCACCACTGCTTTTTAACATCGCCATGACGAAATTATCGCAAAGACTCTCCAACATGGAAGGGATCAATCATACGCTCTACGCTGATGACATCACAATCTGGTGCACCGGAGGAAGCGAGGGAGCTGTTGAATTAGGCTTTCAGGAGGCTGTAGATCAAACAGAGATGTACCTGGAAAATACGGGGCTTAGATGCTCCCCGAGCAAGTCTGAGCGCCTCCTCTTCAGGCCAGTCAGCAGAGGCCCCAAACCTACAGGATGGAAACCGTTGTCTGAAATAAACATCAAACTCCACACTAAAAGCGGCTGTACCATCCCCAGAGTAGACACCATTCGGGTCCTTGGCATGTTCATCGAATCGAATGGCAGTAATAATACTACGCTCAACAAGCTGACAGCCAAGACTGAGAACATGATGAGACTCATCAACAGAGTCTCGAATAGGCGTGGAGGCTTAAAGGAAGACAACCTCCTTCGGTTGTTCCACGCCTTCGTCATGAGTCATATAGTTTATGTGGCAGCCATGCACAACTGGTATAACTCCGAGAAGAAACGATTAAACACTCCCTTCAAAAAAAGTATAAAAAAGTACTAGGCATTCCGTTACGGGCGCGCACGGACCTCCTTATGAAACTAGGAGTGCACAACACATTCGACGAGATAATCGAGGCCCTGGAGTCAGCCCAACTGGCCCGTCTATCCTGTACCCCGGTTGGAAAGAAGATCCTGGCAGTTCTTGGGATCAACCCTATCCTCATGGAAGAGCGGAAATATGAAATATCAGAAAATCAAAGGAACAACGTACGAGTTGCGCCGTTTCCCCGTAATGTTCATCCTCGACACAACGTAGGCAGACGCAGGGCAAGAGCCCTCGCCCTCCTCAAGCGTACCAAAGACGATCCTTGCTCGGCATGTTTTGTCGACGCAGCCCAATATGGACAGTCGTCTAACTTCGCCATTGCCCTCGTTGATCACAACGGACAGATAGTGAATGCGTCTTCCCTGAAGTGCTCAACACCAACCAGAGCGGAGCAGGTCGCAGTTGCTATAGCACTCCTAGACAACAGCAGATCACAAATCTTCACTGATTCGGGATCGGCGGTCAGGGCTTTCGCTTCAGGATCCATCGCTGAGGAGGCTCACAAGATTCTCAAGAACAAGATAATCTCTCCGCACACCATCACGTGGTTTCCGGCTCACCTCGAACCCCAGCTTGACTCGTTTCCCAATCTTAATGACATTGCCCACTCCCAAGCGCACGCACTAACCCACCGCGCGGGAGCAAGATTGAGCTCAGACCCTGGGGTTCTCGAGTTTCGGGACACTCTCACTACTTTCAGCGAAATTACTATGCACTATCACCTGGGTAGGAGGACTTATCCTCCCCCTCACTGCAAACTGGCTAGACCTCTGGCGTCCACTTTACTCATGCTTCAGACGCAGTGCTATCCGAACCTGGCCCTTTTCCACATGAT
Organism: Dermacentor albipictus; assembly: GCF_038994185.2. Lineage (NCBI taxonomy): Eukaryota > Metazoa > Arthropoda > Arachnida > Ixodida > Ixodidae > Dermacentor > Dermacentor albipictus. The sequence goes on along the minus strand of NC_091827.1, from coordinate 107,101,950 downwards.
CACTCCAGAGGCTTTCAGCTCTACTTGCCCCGACTGTGGGGCTGTTAGCAATCTCGAACACATGCTCTGGCGATGCCCCTCGTTACAGGGACCAAATCGCATCACAGAACAAGAATGGAGCTCTGCCATCCGGAGCTCAGAATATGCACTTCAAACTTGGGCTGTCCAGAGAGCCCACGATGCAGCGGTTAGGCTCGGCTTACCAGTCCCCACGTGGGAGCGGCCCGCAGCTCTGCCCTAGGGCAAAGCTTCTCAGGACCTTGCTATTAAAGTTCTTTGTCTGTCTGTCTGTCACCTCTCATAGGGTGGCCATAGCTTCCAAATTTGTGTGCGCCAGCCCACGCATGCATGTACGCAAATCTCTGAGGCCATGGGAAGCCGCGCCGATTTCTTTGAAACACTTTCAGATTGCCCTCTCCTCCGCCACAGCACGTGCCATTTACACCAGAAGGCTCGCCTTCGTTCATAATGTCCGCTGCCAGCGTTTCCCGGTAAACAAAACGGTTACATAATCTGCAGTTGCTGGAAAGCGTGAGAAACAGTCTGCAATCTTATTTATTTATTTATTTATTTATTGGTACCTCAAATACCCCATTTGGGGTTTTACATGAGGGGTGGGCATATTTACATAATATTTTCAATAAATGCCTTGAACGATGAATGACTGGAGTGGTGCACCGCTTCAGCAGGTAGATGATTCCAGTCTTTCGCTGTTTGAATGAAGAAAGAGTTAAGATGAGCGGAGGTGCGAGCTGGAGGGGGATAAACAGCCTTTGAATGGCCCTGACGGGATGAAGTGCGATGCGCAGGCGTGATGTCGGTCTGATGAAGTAGTGAGTGATAAAATTTGTAAAAGAGGCACACTCTTGCTGTTTTGCGGCGCTGCTCGAGGGTTGGAAGTTTCAGAGATGATTTAAGTTTAGTAACGCTAGTGTGGTAAGAGTAGTCAGAATGAATGAACCTTGCTGCACGATTCTGTATGGATTCTAGTGCTGTTGCCAGGTTAGAGTGGTGTGGGTCCCACACTGAGCATGCGTATTCTAGTTTGGGTCGAACGATTGTTATGTATGCGAGTAGTTTTACTGAGTGCGGAACAAGACGTAGATTACAGCGCAGGTAGTTTAGTACACGATTGGCATCATTGCTAATGTTGCAAATGTGTGAGGACCAACTGAGGTTATTGGACAAGTTAACGCCTAGGTATTTATATGAAGTTACAGCACATATTTCCGAACCGGCGATAGTGTAATTAGCTGAGTAAATGATTGGCGACGATGGAAAGTAAGTAGTGACGTTTTTTTGACGTTGAGGGACATTAGCCAATTATTACACCATGTTTCAATGACGTTAAGGTCGGACTGGAGGGCGCGAGAATCAGCGTCGTTAGTAATAGGACGATAGATTACACAGTCATCAGCAAATAAACGAATTTTGGAAGAACAACCTATAGGTAAGTCGTTAATGTATATTAAGAAGAGTAGTGGTCCCAGGACTGTGCCTTGTGGCACGCCAGAGATAACGGGTGATAAGGTAGACGAGCATTGGTTAGCGTAAACGAACTGTTGACGGTTAGTGAGAAAGTTGCGTATCCATTGGAGAACATGAGGGTTAAGATTAAGACATGATAGTTTTAGAAAGAGCCGTTCATGAGGAACCTTGTCGAAAGCCTTTTGGATATCTAGGAAGAGGGCGTCTATGGGTATGTTTTGATCAAGATGCGAGCTGATGTCATTAACGAATAGGGCTAGCTGAGTCTCGCAGGACATGCCTTTCTGAAAACCGTGTTGATTTTGATTAACGAAATTAGCGGATGTTAGGAAGTTTACAATATGAGAATAAATTATATGCTCCATTAGTTTAGAACAAACACTGATGAGGGAAATTGGACGGTAATTGTGGCACGATGATGATGATCCTTTTTTTGGTACTGGAATTATCTTACCTATTTTCCAGTCTTGCGGCACCACTCCAGATGATAATGATTGCTGAAAGATATGACACAAAAATACACTAGAGATGTGCGCGGTGTTCTTAAGCATTTTGGAATTGATGCCGTCGATGCCGGCTGAGGATGTTAATTTGAGGGATTCGATTAGCTTCGTTATACCATGTGCTTCGATTGTTATGTCAGGCATCGTTGGGTTGTTGAGGTAAGGACAGTCTGGGAGGTCAGTGTTAGGTTCAGAAGTGAACACGGAAGAGAAGACAGAGTTTAGTACTTCAGATACTTTATGGTCTGGAACACGGTTATTATCGTTATCACATAATAGTAATGGTTTACGGTTATTTGGGTTAATGTATTTCCAGAATTGTTTGGGATTGTTTTGCAGCAAGTTAGGGAGTGTAGTTGAGTAGAAGGTTCGTTTAGCTGTTGCGGCCAAGGAATCAAACTCCCTTTCAGTGACGTAATATTTTTCCCAGGCCGGAGCGGTATTGGAATGCTTGGCTTTACGAAACAATCTTTTCTTTTTATTATTTAGTCGTTTTAATGTGTTGTTGAACCATGGGGACGAAGGTCGCTCTGTTAAAATGATGGTTGGTATGTAAGTAGTAGCGAGTTCGATCATTTTATTTTTAAATAGCGTCCAGTTGGCGTCTACTGTGCGCTTCGGGAAATCTATAATGAACCAGTTGTAAAACTCGGTTAGTGCATTGTTGATGCTGATGTAATCACCTTTATCGTAGAGTGTTATTTTCTTTTTTGATTTTTTGCAATGAGGTAGCTGCCAGGATAATTCTGCATGTAGTACCGAGTGATCACTTAGTTCTGGTAGATGTGTTATAGAAGAAACACTGTCGGGATGGGATGTTAAGATAAGGTCGAGTATGTTAGAGCACTGTTCGTTTTTCCGCGTTGGGGTAGATACTAGCTGTGTCAAACCAAAGGTGAGGCATGTGTTAAGAAAATTACATTCAAGGTTATTTTTAGACAGTGTTATGGCTGGTTCGGACCATGTTATATCAGGAAAGTTAAAGTCACCTAAGAGGAGTAGTTGCGCATGATTAAATGACTTAGTAACAGTTTGCAGTGCCTCGTGGAAGTGAATAGTGAAGGAAGCATCTGCATCGGGGGGTCGATAGCATACACCGATAATAGTTTGTAGGTATGAAGAACTGCACAATACGAATAAGATTTCTAGAGGTGAAGTGATATTGATAATGGAGCAACAAAGGCTACGATGGGCAGCTATCAGAACACCTCCTCCGCGTTTGCCTACACGATCTCGCCTAAAAATGTCAAAATCAGGAAGGAAAGAATTAAGCTCTGTGTTATCGACGGTAGAATTCAGCCACGTTTCTGTTAGTACAAGAAGCTTACAATCAGAGGAATCGATAAGGCTACAGAGTGCTTCACGTTTGGGCAACAAGCTTCTAATGTTAGTATAAACGAATGATACAGGGATGCTATATGGTTTTGCGATAGCGCGTGATGGTAGCTATGAAGTTGAGGTAACTTTATTTGTAGTGTTATCATACTTGTAAGTTCTGTTATCCACGATTAGTTTATCGTACCGGAGTTTGAAAGGTTTCTGTTGCGACTTGCCGAACTCGATTAGTTGTTTACGTGCATGCCGGGTGTTAGCTGAGTAGTCTTCCGATATGCTGTAGCTGGACCCTCTAAGTTGTTTAGCATTTGAAAGAATGTGTTGTTTTACTTTGAAATGAGCTAATTTGATAATTATGGGTCTGTTTCTATTAGAGCTATATCTGCCAATTCTATGAGCGCGCTCAATATCTAAGGGATCCAACTTGACATTAAGGTTAGAAGCACAGAGTTCCACAATTTTTTTCTCAGATTCTTGCCACGTTTCACGCTCAGTATCAGATACCCCAAAAAACACAAGGTTAGAACGACGAGCCCTATCTTCTGAATCGTTTAGTCTTGATGAAATGTCGGAAATGGCTTTAGTGTTTGTATCGACCACTGTCCTGATGCAATTAACTTCGGTTTTTAGTGCAGTTATGGCGGAAACATCACCTTCAATTTTTGTTAGTCGCCTTTTAATGTCGTCAAAAATTTTGTCGTTCTGCGATAGTTTATTTCGAATTGATTTCATTTCACTTAGAAGGGATGCCTGACCTGAGTTTATTTCCTCCAATGCAGCCATTAGGTCACAGGATGCCTGCGTAGAAGTGGAAAGGGTGTTAGGGCCGGGATTTGATTCTATGTCGCCAGAGAGAGAAAGAAGTTGTAAGATGACATACGTGCAGTCGCGAACAATGGTAATGCAGCAGCCTGGGCTTGGCAGCACTAGCAAAGCGGCATAGCGGGAACGACGAGCATAAATAGCGTAATTGGTTGTTACCTGTAATGCGAAGAGGCGTCGGGCGTCAGTAAACCGCATTGTCGGAGTGCTGCCAAGCCCACTGATGAGAGCGAGGGGGTGACGTGTTTTATGCGTGAAGGTTGATGTCTGTTTCGATGCGTCGGCTGAGGCAAGGTTGTATGAAAACGATAGATGCGATGAATTTCCGTTCAGGGGCGGTGCGGCGCAGTAGTCAACGGCGCTTGCGTCGTTTTCGGAGCACTGGAGGGTAGACGAGGTTGGCCCGTCTGTAACACCAGCGCGCTCAGGGTAGGGCAAGCCTACACCACGCACGAAGGCATACAGCTGACTGTAGACGTGAGGCGGCGCTGAACGTCGGTCGGCATTGGCATTCCTGGGCAGACGATAGAGGATGCTCCGCCAGGTAAGTGTATCCCGCAAGCGAACACACCGTAAGCCGGGCGTGCCCGCAGGCCTCGTGGCGGCACCAGGAGAACAGCAGGTGCCAACGGGGAAGCAGAAGCCTGTGAGCACCTGTAATGCGAAGAGGCGTCGGGCGTCAGTAAACCGCATTGTCGGAGTGCTGCCAAGCCCACTATAATGCTATTGCGTTCTACTTGTAATCAAAGAAAGAATGATTCGAAATACTGAGTCTGAATTTAGGGAGGAATAAAGCATAGGCTTCTTTCTAGTAAGTTCCATCGAAAAAATCCTCCAAGTCAGTAGTCGACGGCGAGGCACAAGAAGCCTGCATATTTATATTGTTCAATGCTCTGTGCTACGTTGTAGGGTTTTTTTATATTTAGCTGGGGTACTGACGTCTTTCTTGGTAGAAATCAAAATGCTGACAAGTAGTCATTGAGACAAGTTGAAAGCAAATTATAGTACATAATACTCCAAAGGTTAGAGAAACAGGACATTACTTCGTGGGAAACTATATCATTGACAACATATTTTTCATTACTGCAAATATCCTCCAGTGTAAGAACAATATTGTTTGTTCTGGTCGGTAGACGTTTAATGTTATCACAGCGGTGAGCATTTAACAAGTGAATGATTTCTGCAACGTAAGTGTTTTATAAAAAACAAATCAATGTTGAAGTCGCCCTGTGCAATAATAGATATTTGAATAGAATCAGCAAAGCTAGGCTTTTCAATAACGTATAGAAAAGCAGAAATTTTACCCCGTGTGAAAAGGTACATCCTGGCACAAATAACACCCAACGTTATGCGTTCAACATAACGCGTAATAGTACAGTAATCGCAAAGGCATGACACATACGGAGCAAAGTCTAGTAAACCATCCCAGCTTCTCTATTTTCGTGATTGACTGACATGCAGCGGCATCGGTGTATAACAGTCACGTCACCGGAAGCAGTGAACGAGCCTTCGCTAAAGGCGACAATAGAAAAGGCATGGCTGAAAAATATGAACATCGTTCCGCATCTTCAGATTTATTACGTACACTTCTAACGTTAAGTATAAAAAGGAATAGCTTATCTTTTATAGCTGCCGAGTTCGCGTACAAAAACGAACAAACGTCTTCGACCGAAAGTTAATATTGCGGCTGCTGTCAGCCATTTTTGAAACATTCATCCATGTTTATATCTCTGTGAAATACGAGCCAGTTCATGTTTGGATGCCAACCTGATGGCGGGTCGTTCATGCCTTTTCCTAAGAAACAACTTTCCATTCTTGAACCACGAGAACGGGTAGTCGTTTTGCTTATGTTTATCTACAGACACGAAGTACGGATTTTCATTGGCCGCCGTCATGTTTTCTCGCTAGTACACCTCCATGGTCCTTAGAGGCGAAATAGCTTTTTAATAATCCATTCAGCTGAACTGCAAAGAAAAGAAAAACGAAACGAAAGAGCAGGAATGTTATCATATTTGCAAGGCAGCCAATGTCTAGCTTTACGGTTTTGCTATAACCGTTGGGACCTCGTGCATTGCAGCAAGCTGGCTTCTTTAATCCGGCCATTTCTTATTTTCTGCAAGTTGTACTAACATAACTTTGAGATGTAATGTTACGCACCTTTATTTGGCACTTTCGGAAGACCACAGGCTCTTTGAAATTTCGATTTAAATCAACAGAACTGTAAATGTGCTTTTCATAATCATTTCTGGCTCCAAGATTCCTTTCATTCAATAAGTTGACCAACGAAAAGGCTGATAAAAAACATCTAATCTGAACGGTAAAGCCACATGCTCCGCATTTCAACTGAGACTTCCTGCCATTGAAGTCGGAATCAAGTTGTCCACCTAAGCAAGGCACTATGTTGAAAATGCGGAGATGCACATTACACATAATATTTTTGCACCAGTTTCTGTGCTCAATACACCTTATTACATAATTTCCGAGATTGTGTCTGAAAATCGGAGACAAATTTATTAATGGATTAACAGCCAAATATGGTATTTTCAGCGATAGGGCAAGTCGTTCATTTGATGAAGACGAAAGCCTTTGCAGCGCTGGGAACAAAGCCTTGGGACGTGCACTTTCCGCCATGTAAGATGCACTCAATGTGGAGCAACGAGTACATGCAATGTATGGCCAGGCATCTTTCGCCAACGTCCTGGCATCAGTGCTGCACAAATCCCATGGGAACTGGCAACAAAGCAGTCGTGGACCCGAGGCTAAGGTAAGAAGAGTGGGTACATGTTTATTCATCGTCATCATAATCATCGCCAAAGCCAGGCGTCCGATGCTGGTCAACGGCTTGCACCAACAGCCTCCGATAACCATGGTACCAGCCTCCTTCCAAAACCATGGTATACCTTCCGATCCATTCCACGCATGCAGATTTCCTATCGCTTCCCATTTCATAAGCCTCTGTCGACTTTGAATGCTTTGCTGTCATTTCACACATATATCAATGTTTTAGGAAAAGGAAATAACGAGGGAAAAAGAGAGAGGTCAGTCAGGCTTTAAACGAGCACCACTTGTCTCCCCTATGCGCACAACAATATCTTCTGAACCAACTTAGTTCCTGCAAACTTAACCTAGAGTATCAAACACCCGTGCTTGAGCTCTAATCTATGCGGCCCCACTTGGCGGCGAAATGAAGTCAGACCCATAAGATTTATGTCCAGTCCCTCATGGCTCGGCTCTTACATGAGTCGCGCTTTGTCATCCTCCCAATTTGGGCTCTAATGATATTTACTAGGAGAATGAATGGATAATATTGCTACATTGCACGTATATAAACCAGCTGCTACTATTATTATAAAAATAGTTGCCATGTATGCTCCTTACCTACACCTAAAAGAGGTTCCTTCTGATTATAATGGTAAAATTTATCGTCAGCTTCACGGCGTCATTTTAGGGATTGTTCTTTGGTGTTCTCCAAATGATGCATCCGCTGGTTGTGTTGCAAGTATGCCAGTTGTTGTGAACAAATCAATTAAAGTATGATGGGCGATCGATTTCACAGCAAAGTACATTTATTTGAATTGTTGCCGAATTGAAGGATGCCTTGAGGTAATGAAGGACTGGAACGAATAAAGGCCCCCAGAGAATCTGAAGGCCACAGGATTTATGAAACTACAAACGAAGTGTACAATTTCGCAACAGTTATATTAAGCGTCGCAATAGCTGTAGTGCTTACCAAGGCTGCGTAAATATCGCGTAGATCCGTGCAGGTGGCGTGAACAAAATCATATATGATAACGTATATCGTAGTTTATTGTGGCACGAGGCAGATATGACGCAAGAGTGCCAGGGACATCAAACTATGTATACTGCTACATGTTGGTGGAATATGTAGACTAATCTAAAGACTAATCTGTAGACTATTCTAAAACGATGTTCTAGGCTAAAAGGGTCCGGCTATTCAATCGGCGAAGATTTTTCACGACCTATCCGGGAAATAAGATATAAGTTGTGGCAAAAAACTAAAGCAAACCGTGATCGCAAGGAAAAGGTATTTCTAGTCTACAACAAAGTCCGCATTGATGGCCGTCTTTTCGCCTGGGACAACGATTCAAACGATATCGTAGACTGCAAAAAAAAAAAACAAAGAACACATCAGCATGCGGACGCGCAGTGCTCAAAACCGCAATCAGCTACAATCATAAATTTAAACGCGCGCAGCCTGGTGAACAAATTCCACGAACTAGAAGCTGTCCTACTTGCTTACCAGCCTGATATCGCCGTCATTACAGAGACGTGGCTTCACTCGAACATTTTCAACCAAGAAATTGTGCCACAGGAATATGCAATTGTACGCAAAGATAGAAAGACAAGAGGTGGGGGCGTTGCACTGCTGTTTAGGCAAGGGATATCTTACAGCGTCATGCCTGAGGCTACAGGCATCGAGGCTGTTTGGTGCACCGTCCGTCTGAAAGATGATGTTTTCCATATTGGTGCGGTTTATCGGCCGCCTGATGCTGACCCTCTATTCTTGGAATCTCTCTCAGAATACATGCAACAACACATCTCCTATGGCAGCAAAGTAATAATGGCGGGAGACTTTAACTTGCCTGACATAAGGTGGAACTCAATGACACCAGGAAATGTTACACTTGACACCATATCAGACATACAGTTAGCATATAACCTGACACAAATTGTCGATTTCCCAACCAGGGTAGTCGGTACCTCAAGTTCACTCTTAGATGTTGTGTTTATTAGTGACCATTTCGTTGAGAATACTGTTCACGTTGAACCCCTTGAAGGATTGTCTGACCATAAGATAATATTTTGTTCTTTACAATTCCCAAGTCCTCTACGAACGCTCGGTCCTATAAAGCGAGTGCTCTCGTTCAAAGATGCAGACGATGCAGCTATCATGACCTACCTTGCCTTCAATTATCAAAATTTTTTTGACCTCATTTCTGACCAGCAGTCGTCTATCGATGTGGTGTGGACCGAGTTTAAAGCCATTGTGACGCATTGTATAAACGCCTTTGTTCCACGAGTTCAAAGAAAAACTAGAAAACGCAGTCCATGGATATGTCGTGATATAATCCACTTGAAGCGCAAAATAAAGAGACTTAGGAAAAGAAGAAAGTCGCATATGTGTAAAAAAACTGACTCGGAAATAACTCTGCTAACGCATTGAAAAGTAAAGAACGTTGTGCCAAAAACAGATTCTTGAATAATTCATTACACAGCTTTATCAGGAAATCACCTCAAAAATTCTGGCGCTACCTAAGCGTGAAGCGCTCTAACCTGCCCTCCATGAATGCTCAAGAAAGTAAACAAAAGGCTAACGCGTTTAACAAGCACTTTCAATCCATTTTCACCGTCGATAACGGTTCCCTCAACCACTTCGTCCCTAGCCACTGCCAAGAAAGCACTTTGGGCACCCCAAAAATATCACAGGCTGGCATATTATCTCTCTTGTTGAATTTAGATGAAAAGAAAAGGGATGGTCCAGATCGAATTCCGAACAGTTTCTTGAAAAGGTACGCAGAACCAGTAAGCAAGTTTCTTCATTTAATTTTCTTAAAGTCACTCCGTGAGAGCCGCCTTCCTGCAGAGTGGAAGGTTGCCAAAATAATTGCCATACCAAAATCAGGTGACACATCTTCCTTGTCTAACCACCGGCCAATTTCTTTAACAGGCACGTGCTGCAAAATACTAGAGCACATAATCTTGAAACACTTAACAGAATTCGTGGAAGCAAGCAATTTAATCTATTCAAACCAGCACGGTTTTCGAAACGGTTTATCAACAGTCACCCAACTCGTGGAAACCCTTCACGACTTAACTCAAAACATTAATGAGCAACTACAGGTAGACATAATCTTTATGGATTTCTCTCAAGCGTTTGCTCGTGTTTCCCATGTTAAATTGCTTAACAAACTTAACCGCCTACTTGGTAACGGCCCTGTTGTTGGTTGGATCAATGACTTTCTGTCAAACCGCTCCCAATACGTAGAATACAATGATCACCTCTCTGATGCTGTCCCTGTTTTGTCCGGCGTTCCCCGGGGCTCAGTTCTGGCCCCACTTCTGTTCTTATTATACATAGATGATATAACCAACCAAGTTGACGTCACCATTCGCCTCTTTGCAGACGACTGCATTCTTTATCATACTGTGCGTAACCACGAAGATCAAGCAAAACTGAACAGATCCCTAAATAAGGTAGTGCAGTGGTGTGCAGACTGGCGAATGGTGATAAATTCTGATAAAACTGTCTGCATGTCGGTCACAAACAAAAAATCAACTCTGCAGTTCCCGTACGGTTTCAGCGGCACTATTCTACAAAGCGTCACCCAGTATAAATACTTAGGCGTAATCATCTCATCCGACCTCACCTGGAATGCGCACATACAGTACGTAGCTAAAAAAGCCTTGAACAAATTGTTCTACCTCAAACGCACCTTATCGCATTCCACCAGCCAGACAAAACAGCTTGCTTGCGTCAGCCTCATCAGACCGGCACTCGAATACGCTAACATAGTATGGTTTCCACATTCCAAAAACCAAATTCATACGCTGGAACGCATACAAAGAAAAGCTGCCCGATTTATCTATAACCGTTTCAAACGCACAGATTCACCAACCGAACTTCTTTCTCGCGCAGGCCTCGCTACCCTAGAAATTCGAGCCAAGGTTCAACGATTGAAGTTCCTATACTTGGTATTACACAGTGCACTGAAATTGGATCCCGCCACTTTTCTAAAGTACAAGCTCACTAGACCGACTCGGCATAAACACGCTTTCACGCTAGAGGAATTTCTTTGTAATAACAACACTTATTTCTTTTCATTCTTTCCGCGAGCTGTGCGAGAGTGGAACTGCTTAAACCCTGCTATTACTGCCCAGCCCACACTAGAAACATTTACCAATCATCTAGAAGAAGAAATCGTAATCGCCACTTAGTGTTTTAGTTATTTTTTTTTCTCTTCTGCAAGAGCAACTGTGCGAAGACCAGTGTGTTACTCTATAAATGAAAGCGTCCATGTTTTTCTATGCTAACTCCTTGTTTGCTCAGTGTTTGCTCACACTGTACTTTTTGATGACCATATGCCCACTCCTGTAATAATCCCAAACGGGATTGACAGTATTGTGAAATAAATAAATAAATAAATAAATAAAAGGGGCAACTATGGTACGAACAGTCTCCTTCATTTCAGTGGAGTTACTTTGATTTATTAATTTCAATTATGTTACTGATTGGTCTGCTTATTGGTGTTACTGATCAAACGATCCTGGCGAAATCGGATCACGGTATTTGTTGTATTTTGGTGCGTCACAAGTTATCACGAGAGGCATTGGTTTAAAAGCAATTTACAAGATATTTTATTTAGAAGGGGATTTTCTCGCTCTCTGGCTGAATACGTTATTTCTGAAAGGGAATAGACCCTCCACTTTCCCATTGTTAACAATCACGATAGCGGCTATCATGAAATTCGCTTTAGTCAAAGATGGTCTTATCTCGCGTGCTCTATCACGTCTTCTGCCTATGACAATGTAGAATACAGAAGCCATCCGCTAAACTTCACTTATCGAAGGCAAAACACTATGTGCAGCCAAAGTAGCGGCAACAGTTTGTCTCTCTCTCTCTCGCTATATATATATATATATATATATATATATATATATATATATATATATATATATATGTTTGTCTGTGTGTGTGCGTGCGTGCGGCCATGTGTGTGTGTGTGTGTTTGATTGTTTCTTAGCATGTGTGTACCTATCTATGAATATTTATATCTAACCATTTTCCCACATACGTGGGCCAACGGGTACTCAGTGATGAGATGGCTAGTTCGTGGAGCTGCTCTACTGAAGCAACAGGGTGCGAAACCACCCGTCTTACCAACTTGAGTCACTGAGTATGCAGAATGTGTGCATACGTGCTGCTCTTCAACGAACCTCTTTCACGCCGACTTGGAGCCCTGGGTATGTGCCACTCAATCTGTGCTGATCTCCAAGGAACCTCCTTGATGTCAACTTGTATCCCTGGATTCCCAGTAGGTCTGCGCCACTCTTCAATGAAATGCGTTGAGGATAACTTGAGTAACTGGGTCAGTGCCACTGGGAATGTGCCCTTCTACAGGGGTGAAAATAATCCGTTAAGTTTATCCGATGCTGAGCGGAATCGAATCCATCTCATAACGGTTCCTCGAGGACAGTGACCCGACCCATCTGCAGGCTGCGAACCAAATGCACTCGGCATGTGCCGCTCTTCAGTGAACGTCTCGCTACTTCGGTCACTGAGTATGTGGCTCTCATTGTGGGGCAAGCGAGAGGACAATTTTCAGCGTTCGCTGCCGCAGGCGCACGACGTTTCTCGTCCCGGACGCGATGCGCCAATGGTCTTTCCGTCATCTGCTCAGCTGTTTGCTTTAGACGACGTCATACAGCATTTGCTGAGTTGGATGTACGTTGATTATTCGCCAGAGCGGCACTGTGCCGTCATTTGCTACCTCAACAACCAGCGAGCTGCTCATTCAAGAGCCGTGCGATCGATGTTCACAGAGGCACAAGTTTGCGTTTCTGTGGATTGCGCTCGATATGCGCACAATGTTCCTGCAGCGCCTGAGAAACAACACTATAAGAGAGTGGCTTTAAATAGAACTGACCTGGTGCCCACAGAGCTTGCTCGGTTTGGTATTTGTTCTGTTGCAGTAAACTAGGCGATAGTGCACGCCTTGCCTTCCCCTGCTGTGGGCCTGGGGCAAAATATAACAGTGCCGTTTAGGATCTTTCGGCGTCATCGAATCACTTTCGGAATGGAAAGGCCAGGGAAGTCGACCAGCATCTAAAACTGCGTTTTCAATACTAAACAACTGTAAGCAGAAAAACATCCTCCGAAATTTTCACAGCCATGGTTGCGTTAGCGCAAATAAACAAGAGTGCACGGAACTGCGTTGTTTTTGTCTGGTGTGCTTTTCTTGCGCATGAATAAGTCACATTCGAGTGCTCGTGAAGACAAAAAATAGAGAGCCATATGTGAATATCGTGCACAGAAACAGCATGGCCCTCGCGTCAGTGCTCCAGTTGATTTTTTTTTCCTACGCGCAATAGGCGGGTGCTTCAACTACTATAATTGTGCGATACTTACACTAAGCCACACGAGAAACATGTCCTGCCGTTCTTAATGGAGGTGATGTCCCCTTAAGCTATACTACACACGGATGCGCAAATAATTTTGTGTTCCGCAGCTCCAAGAGAGAAAATAGAACCGCTGTAACTGCACACAGGATCCAAATAGTTATGCTTGCCCCCTGATTAGCTATGAAGCTGAGTGTGTCCCTTGTGGGCGTGAAAGGCTGTGCATACTTGTTTCCTGACAAACTCTTACGTGAACACCTATCGTATAGAGCTTTTCCTGGAAACGCATGAAGCCTACAGAAGATAAAGAAATCCACAGGGTCTGCTATCTTATCCCTAAGACGACTTGAAAGCTAAAGCCTCAGTGCTGATGCAATAAAGACGGACACGTGAAATGCACATCCCCCTTAATTTGCTTAGTACTTCTCTCAGTGCTCCTTCTTAATTTGCATATTCATCCTCTTAATTCGTACTCTCATCCAATGTAGTGGGCTCGAGTGCCTTAAGTGACTTCGGCTTCATTAACTTCGGCTTAATTACCACCAAATATGGTGGGCTCGACTTCCACCAAAGGTGAAGCGTTCGACTCCCGCCAAAGGCTGAAGGTTCAACTCCTAGCTATGCTAATGTGTTCGACTCCCACCAATGATAATGGGTTTGACTGCCTTGACTGCGTCTTAATTAATTCCCAGAAGGAGCGGTGACTGGAACCACCTTCCTGCTTCTATAGTTTCAATCGCCAATGCCAAGACATCAAAAAAACGCGTGTCAACTACTACTAAGGCCACTTCGCCGCTAAAATGTGTGTTGTTTTTATACCGCCCACTTGTCTGTGTAATGCTTCGGCCCTGAGCGAAAATAAATGAAATGAAATGAAACTGTGTCTGAATTCACTTCGCCTTCAGTGTTATCAAAGGTTGTGCGTTTGACTCCAACTAAATATGAATGCTCATAGCCTTTTTTGTACATTTCGTGTTGTCGACACGTTCTCGCTCAGTCTTTGAAGGTCGACTGACTGATGAGACGTATCGGGCTTTCGCCTTAATAATTGTATTGTACTTATATCGATCGGGATATGCTAAGAGCGCACTGCGATGGTGACGACAAAGGAGGGTAAGAATGCAGCACAATGTATGGCGGGAGGGCGCGGCATAAATATGTTGCTCGTATTTAAAATAAAACATATTCTACAATACATCAACTAATATCTTTGATACTAGTTGTGCAATTGTCTAGCTGTACTTGTTATGAGATATAGTTATGTAGGTCTCTCCGAAAAAAGTTTGGGCAACTGCACGACGTTGCAATACCATTGAAGAAGATGAAGCTGGAGACATCGAAGCAGATGGCGCCGTAGAGTGTTCTCACCTAATTTTCACTGCGATATATTTCTGTGACCTGAAATGTGACTAAATTAAAGAAGGCACATTAACCTGCCTTAAAGGCGACAGTGTAGCTGCAGTGTTTTTGGAACTGCCATCGCAGGCGAATGACAAACGTAAATGCGCTGTTGGTGAATGCCGCTCGCGCCGTTTCTGCAGTGTACTAACCATTATTATAGACACAACAAAAGCACCGCGGCTGTCTATAACGACAGAAAGCTGAGCTAGTTGGTAAGTGCGCATTATGCAAAATAGAGGTGAGGCGTGCAGACCGGACACAAGAGTAGTGTTGTCCACTTCTCTACTCGTGTGTCCTGTCTGCATGCCTCACTTCTATTTGGCTGTCTATAAGCGACAGAAGTTATGGTCTATACCACATGTCGCCCGACCGTCGCAGTGCTTTTAATGCTGCGCAGCAGCACATGCCTTGCGTGCTTGCCATCCCGTCATTCCTTTACCTTTCGTGCGAAACTGTAGTTTATAGAATCCAACAGAAGCTCTTTTATAGCTCTTTTAAGAGTGGCACATATATGCACATTGGCATATAATCAGAGACGCAAGTTGGTCCGAAGTTTGGTTTCGAACCGTGTTCTCTCAGATTAGCAACCTGATGCGCTACCCATTTGTCCGTGGCCTACCCAGTGACACATGACGGCGGCAAAGTGGTTAGATACAAACATATCTACATGTATAGAAAAAGATCGCTAGCACCCAGAAAGAGCTTAAAGTACCCTAAGAGAGCTGCACACTTATGGACCTCTTTTTTGAATATGCAACAAGGCTGCAACTGCTTTTGATGCGTTAGGATTATTAGGGTACTACACGTACGTCCCAGGGCTATATATCTGTATGTACATACATGTATCAATATTTGTATCTTGCCGCTTTACAGCCTACCGGGGTCGAATGGTTAGCACATATGGTTGCTGTGCTGAGGTAACGGAATCGGAACGCACGCATCGGACAAATTTGGGTCACTCAGCATGTGCCAGAATGTACATACGTAGATTTCTTCAACTAAGCTCTTCCACGCCGATATGGGTGACTAGATACGGGACTGGGTAGGCACCGATGTTCAAAAAAACTTGCTGACGCTGATATGGAACACTGGGTATGTGCTAATCTGTCTGGACTGTTCTTCAATGAACCTTGTCGATGCTGTCTTGAGTCCCCAGGTGTGTGCTAGTATGAGTGCGCTGCTCTTCAATAAATCTCCTTGACGACAAGCTGGGTAACTAGTTATCGGCCACTGGCAGGTAGACGCCCTCTGATGAGAAACAAGTTCCGTTAAATTTCTTCTATACTGAACGGAATGGAACCCAGGTCAGTAGGGTTGCTCGAAGACAGCAACCTGACCCGTCTGTAGTCTTGGAAACAAATGCACCATGTATGTGCGTCGCTTTTCAATGAATGCGCTTTACGCCAATGCTTTAGTTAGCTGCGCCGTGAATGCACTTGAAGGCCGCTCTTCAATAAACTTCTCATCAACTTGCGTAACTGAGTATGTGCCCTTCAATTTGAGGCAAGCCAGAGTATAATTATAAGCGTTCGCAGGTGCTAGCGTGCCGCGCTTCATATCTCGGATGCTACGGGCGGACTTCTGGGCAACGCTACTTGACGGTGCAGCGTGTCCAGAAAGAAGCGTGAGAGAAAAGCCCGTATCTCGCATGACGCGTTCCTCAACGTTCGCGCGCAAAGTTGCGTCATGTATTTGGGATGCCACTCCAGGCCTCCCGGCGGCGGCACTGATAAGCCCTTTTTGACTGTCGCGATCCGTTGTGTGGCTATGTTGATTCAGCGTTTCTCAGTTCCCCTGAAACAGATATCAACGATTTTTTTTACAGAGTCCGCGGTGGTATCACTGGACTCCGCATAGTGGACGCCTCTATAATGCCCGATATTGTGACAGGCAATCCGAACGCAGCCGTCTATATGATTGGGGAGAAGGGCGCTGCCATGATTTTGGAGGACAACAAATAAAGCCGGCTGATCTCATAGCGCGTCTGTTTCATTTCGAAAGATCTATTACATTTATTTTCGACATTTTTTCACGACCTTACCGAAACGCATGCTCTTTTAAATCTGCTGGGGCCCTCCAATGGCTGTGGCGTTGCCCTGCTGAATACGAGGTCGCAGATTTGATCGTGGTGCCGGTTCTCGGACTCTAAGGCGGGGGGGGGGCAATGAACGGCCCCTTGTGTACGGGGCTTCTATAGCAAGGTAAACAACCACAGGTGGACAAAATTATTGCAGAGCGCTCCACTATAGCAGCCCTCGTAACTGGCTCCATACTTCCAGACGTCACGTCGAGTATGGAGTCGTATGTCGCGAAATTGCGGCCGATAAAAATTCTGGTAGTGGGTTCAGTTTTTCCAGAGCGCCGATAACTGGTAGCTCGTCACAATATACTTCTTGGTTAGCTCATCACTGGGTGATGGTAACGTGAACAGCCTTCAAGTAGTCATAATAAACTGAGTGACAGCATAAGACACCCAATTTTGTTTTGATAGTCGACGATTATGCGTATTAGGCAGCAGGCATAGGTACTAAGGTACGAAAATATTTCTACCGTACTCAATTTTCCTTCATCTCGCAGATATAAAGTGTGTGACAAAGTTTATCGGACCTGTGAAGCGTGAGCCAGTAACGCAGCGGCAGCACCGATAGCTCTGGTAGATCGGCGAACTGGCCGTGCGAAATGTGATAGGGGCGTCACTTTCTTGCGGCCCGATCTTCTTATGGCTCAGAGACGCACCATGGCGACGGAACATTGCAGTGCGACTCTTCTTTCTTACAAGAATGTGATAGGAGGATGTGGGCCCAGGCCTCAAGCACACAGGGATGGCACAATGAACACAGAGAGGCTTTAATGACACGGGGACGGGACTAGGATAACGTACACGATAACACACACAGAGTTCCTTTCATAAATGTCTGTCGCGTAAGTATCGTCGCGCTCAGCGTCAATGTCGGAAGGCGTCCGATAGCGCGTCGGTCTCACACACTCACGGCACGAAGAGGCGCAGAGATGAATCTCGAGCGGCGAGTGGCGCAGGTGTTGGAGGCCGGGGCGGGTGCCCGGCACACGACGAGCCACTCGCGCGACAGCAGGGTCGGGACGTCGGCCCGCCACAGGGTAGACCGTTCGTGAGGCTTAGCTGCGCCGGAACATGCCGCTGTCGGATGCTCGCCCAGCAGTGGAGCAGGCCGGTTGAAGACCAAGGACAGCCCGGCCTGTTCTGCCAGCACACCCAGGAACACCGGCCTTGGGTAGATGACTGCTCGGCTCGTACGGAAGGCCAGCCCAGGCAGCTCAGGCAGATCGCATGGCTGCCGTCTCCGCCCAGACACCGGCTCTTCTCTTCTTCTTCGTCCGTCGCCGCCGCACAGCAATCACGCGCATTCGGCCGCGACATTCAAATAGTCCAAACTCCTATCACAAAGAATCACAATGAAATCGATTAGGTGAACATAGTACAACCAAAACATAAGTCCGAGTGCACACACTCCTTCAAGTACACCCGTGTTCTGGCACTCGTCTTCAGGGCTCAATTTCCTTGTAGAAAACGATGATGTGCAGAAGACGTACAGTGAGGCAATTTTGGTGAAAGTAGCAACAGTCATATAGAAATATAAATTGAATACAACGTTTCAACAAAACAAGGCAGCCTTCTTTGACTCGCTGAGATCATATATCAAAAATAATCCCCTGACAGTTCTGGAACATGGTGAAAACAAATGGCAAAGATAGCGTCGGCACACCGCCTCTTACATGCAACAACAATTCCATTAGCAATGTTCCAGACACAAAGCTCATTGCATAAATAAGTATTTGTAGTCAGTATTGCTCTATTTCGCAACTACCAATCCCCATTGTTTTTCCAAACCGCATGAATTAACAATTTAATGACTGATATATCTGTTGTTCACACCAGCGTACTTACCTCAAAAAGTAAAACACATCTAAGCACCCGGGTCTGGTGGCGTTTCCAGTTTTGTCCAGAAATTCTTCGCTGATATCATCTCTAATTACTTGTCAGTAATGCAAACAAGTCACTTACTAGTCATGAACCTCCTGACGATCGGAATACTGCTAACATTGTTCAAGTTTATAAAAGCAGGTATGGGGAAAGTACGACTAATTACAGGCCCAATATCGAACTAGAGTCTTTCGCAAAGTCCCTCAGCACGATATTTACACAAGCATATTCCGAAAAATTGCAATCAATATATTTTTTTGGGAATAACAATAAGAATTTTGATGCGTACATTTGCGCGTTACACAATTAATAAGTGTTTTTCACAATGTACTTTTCTCATTCAATAAAGGTTTGGACGCCGACTGAAATCTACTTGATTTTCAGGCGTGTCACAGAATTTGTCATTCTTTTATTTTGCACAAGCTGTCTTTCCTTGGTTTCTCCACTAACGTTCATTCGATTTCTTTCACTCTCTCTCAGCTCTTCTTCCCCCAGACCGGCGAAGGCGCGCACGTCAAGAGAAACCCAGCGCGCTTCGGACAGCTCCACTGCAAAACTTGCGATGTAGATTTTTCTCATTGAAGTGAAGTCGCGTATGATTTACGGAGTATTTGTGATTTTCGATCGAAAGGTTATTCAGACGCAGATAAACAGAAAATATCATAAAGAAGCCCACATACATCATATTTTGTTGTTGTTTTTAGAATATTCCGTTAAAATATTTAGGGCCTGATGCAGTTCTTGGCTAATGACATAAATTGCGTAACAGGAAACAAAGAAGTTCAGGAGAGGCATCCCCAAAATTCAGCGGTGAATATGGTTTTCCCTAATGCGAATTTTGTGAGCAGCTGTAGACGTGACTTCATTTCGATATATATGATGGCAAGGGCAATTTGTCTCGTGCGGCAGGTTGCAAATTTAGCGAAGTGTGGCACTAAGTGTGGAAGTGCCGCAACTGGGGAAATAGCGAGAGGTAACGCGTGGTTAAGGGGTGGGCATGATTCACAGCAGACACCGCAGACAGATCTCAGCTCATGCAGCGCTTTGTTTCTATACAGGGAACGTGCGCCACTCTGGTGCTACCCTGTTGCCATTGTCGCCGCAAAGGCCGTCTTGCGCGGCACTACGTTTTCTTCCCATGTTTTCGTGATTCCCGCCTCGCCTGCTTTCCACCTCACGCTCTTTTCGCTATAGCCGTCTTTCATACGCTCTCCTTGTTCACTTATTCTGTCTTACGCTTTTATCTTTGCTCGGTTACGAGGAAGCGGAAGGACGACGCTGACCCTCGCCGCAGGAAAGGCCGCCCAAGAGCACGTTGACATTGGAGAATCTGGCGTCTACGGCAAACAGAATTCTCAAGCCATCGAAGTTCGCGCTCTTCACTCTGCTTGCCCACCGCGCTTGCGGAACGTGATACAGCGCCATCCGCTGTTTAGTGTGCTAACCTCCAAGCAAGTGCCGGATATCTCAGATGTTACCCTGGCTTGAAACTGTGCAGCTATCTCCGTTCATGTAGACCTTCCGTGTTTTTTTTTTATTTTGCGCCTCTTCATCACTGCTTCCACCACGATGAGACACCCTGAGCAAGAAGAGGCAGTACTGCTAGGACGGCTGGCAAAGACCTTTCTGGCGATGCATGACCCTCAGAAGAAGCATTCGCCGAAGAGACGATCCTAGCGGTGTTGTTGGGTTCGTGGCCGATCTTATTCCACAGGTAATCGTTTAGCACGTTCTCCTTCTGCTTGGCGTGTTTCTTGTTGAAAAAACGGGTTGCTAACGCAGCAATACGATGAGCATTTTCGATGTCGCCGCGAACTTTGAAGACTGCGACATGACGAGCGCGTCGCACTTGGCCGGCATCTTTCGAATTTCCTAATCATGCTCCGATTGCTCCCCAGTCACGGAATCCGGAAGCAGCTGCAGCAAGAGTCGGTCTGAGAAATATCGACGCGCACAGGCCTATTCCGGCGGATTTTGCTGCCGCCGAAGTGGGTTCCGCACCACTACATTCTTCGAGTGTTTCCGTATAAATGTGTCATAGGAGCCGTGCACTGAAACACGTGAATAATCGAATGCATTAACTCCAAAACTAGTTCGCCATGAATACCCACGGACGGTAGGTGAACATTTATTGGCATCTTGAACCCTGATCATTTTTTAAAATATTTTTCTTTATGTGTAGTCTGTTACCCGCCGTAGTTGCTCAGTGGCTATTGGGTTGGGCTGCTGCGCACAAGTTCGCGGGATCAAATCCCGGCCGCGGCGTCCCCATTTCGATGGAGGCGAAAACACCCGTGTACTGAGATTTAGGAGCACGGTAAAGAACCCCAGGTGGCCGAAATTTCGGGGGTCCTTCAGTAAGGCGTGCCTCGTAAAGCTCCATAATTTAATATGTACGCTGTTGTAGGGCACAGCCAATGACGTATTATATGAGAATTTAATTTTAAGTAATTTTTTACATGCAATAAATCTTCGGTCCCTAGTAGTTCTCCAGCTCGGCGGATACACGCTGGTCCAGTGACCGTAGCAATCCGTTCACTGAATAATTAAGATCGGTAACTGACTTTTCTAATGGCTGGTTGTAACGCCCACGATAGAATGAGCGTGTAGGAGTATCGCGCCAATGGAAGCAAAATTTTTTTACGATATCTTGGAAGCCCCATCCGTTGTTAACATATTAGTAAAGGAAATTTCATTTTTTCCCGCTTCAGCAGTGAAAACTGCCCAGGTGGCCCTTCCTACCTCATTTTGTTTCTGTACCTATACGGGTTGACGACTGCATGCGGCTCTCATCACTTTCCTCTCGAAGCCGTTGTCTTGGCGATTTGCCGCCGCTTATGGTATAGACCCGCGATGACGGATTGAACTACTCAGGAGGTCATCGTAGTAAGCTGCTTTACGTCATGACAGCGTCAAGGACATCGTGGCAATGATGCCAGCGCTCTTGGTGCGCCCTATATTGGGATGAGCGTGACGCAAGGCGAATTTTTCTCCATGGTTTGTTGAACAATGAGGTGTCATTTGTGAACTTACAGATGCTGGTATTGCCTGTTGCGGCATCGCTATACAATAAAAAGCTGGCAAATCAAAAGGTAATTTGAATGTTTGCTGATTAGCGTGCGGGCTGTCACGGTTACACAACCACCAAATGTGTGGTTTGCTAAAAATAATTAATACCGAAGAAAGCACTATCATACGAGAAAAGCATATCTTTATTGGTTTCTAGCAAAATAGCTCGCCTTTTATATATCCTCAAGCGATTTATTTGAAACGTGCACACACGCAGTCATGGATCCTAGATTGCAAAGAGCATTCCTCTTAGATTGCTGTTGATACACCTGCTGCCCACTCGAAATTTTAAGGATGGCAATAAATAAATCCGGCTTGTGCCCTATGACACTGTTAAAGACCAGTCTCACAAAAGGATGCTAAAACTAGTAATGTATAAATCGTGCATGATGATTTAAAGCTAGCCAAGGATTTTGCCAAAAGGCCGGTGTAGCCTGTCCATTTGAAAATGTACTTCAATATTGCGGCCTCCCGCATCTTTCCACCTAGCAATATAATAATGTCCAACAAACATCTACGGCTTTTTATAACTGGCCAACTTTAATTTATTCCACATAAGAAATACTGCTAGATCCAGCATACTGATAATACTGCTAAGAAATACAGTTCTAGATCCCCGAAATGCAGAAGACTTCGCAGAAGCGTTTCAGATTACTGTTGAGTCTTCGAATATAGAGCTAGGAGTGGATATATGGGTGAACGCCGCATTCCACTCTGGAAAACGTAAGCAATAGGTCATAAGTCTCCGGAAAGAAAGCACTGGAACTTGGCACAGGAATGGCTCTCAGTCTGAGCTTTTGAGATATAACCGCCTGGCTCGGTATGCCGCACAAGTTCTGTTTCATGGTAACAAAGAGAACAAACTGCAAACCATACACACATCGAACACCTAAGTAAGAATTGAAGTTCCGTCTTATGGCGGCGGTTGACGGTGGTACTGGTGCATGAGGCATGTTTACATTTCTATTTGGAAACACAGAGAACACTTTGCTGCTAAACTCTTTGAGGGCGAATGCGGCAATATAATGCAGTGTAGTAAAACTACGCTCATCAGTGTGGTAATAAATCAAGGCAACAACGCAGTTTTTGCACTCAAACTAGTCGTAGTATGCCCTGCATGGGTGAGTAAGATGTAAGATTTTTAGATATTAGGTTGCAAACTAAAAATAAAAAATGTGCAATCAGCTGCCTACAGTGAATAAATCGGGAGAAGGGAGTGCAACTGCCATTCAAGAGGCATTGCTAGTAGAGTTTTGGCTAATTTCGTTATATGATAATTACCAATTTCATGAGCAGATAAAGCAGCGGCTTCAAAGAATACTGAATTAAATTCAACTTGATGCACCAATTTTTCTTTCCTCTTCCCGCCCGGCCTATAAGCCGTCACACAATCTGAAAATTCAGACACGAACGTCCCCTTTCTCGGGAAGAATGGTTGGAAATTAAGCGATTGCAAAGTGCTGATAATACCTAGCGAGAAAAGAAACGGAAGTTTCAGTTTTACCGAAAATTGAAGCATCGATCCCTATTGCAAATTGTTAGATAGATTTAAGAAGTAAGCATTACGCGTAGTAGCAAGCTTTTTGGTGTAAGTGAATTCTCATGACTCTGAAGTATAATCATCATCATCAGCCAATCTTTATGTTCACTGCAAGACAAAGGCCTCTCTAGCGGTCTTCGATTTCCCCTGTCTTGAACCAGCTGATTTCAACTTGCACGTGCAAATTTTCAATTTCAACCTCCTAATTTTCTGCCGTCCTCGAAGCCAATATCTTTCCCTTGGACCTATCCTGTAACTCTTACGCTCCAGCGCTTGTCTGCCCTACACATTACATGTCCTGCCCTGCTCCATTTATTTCTCTTAACGTCAACCAGACTGTCGGCTATCCACACTAGCTCTCTGATCAACACCGCTCCGCTTGCAGTAGCTGCGGTGGCGAGGAGACTATAGAACACGTACTTTGGCACTGTTCTCGACACAGCGCGCACAGGCTGTTACTTGCGACCGCGTTGGCGCGCCTTGATGACAGGCCACTTTCAGAACAGTACGGGCCAGACAATGAAATCTTCCTTACCTCAGTAAGGAAGCCTTCATTGCAGTGAGGCTACCTTATGTCACTCTGAAAGCTTCCTTACTTAGGCGCCCTCGGTGAAGGCTTCCTTGGTACTTCCTCAGCATAAAGAGCCAAAGAAATAAATCTTCCTTACCTCACTAAGGAAGCCATCATTGCGGTGAGGCTACCTTATGTCACTCTGAAAGCTTCCTTACTGAGGGGCCCTCGGTGAAGGCTTCCTTGGTGCTTCCTCAGCATAAGGTAGCTCCAAAGCTACCTTCACACGTCCTTACGCCGCTCCTAGCCCTGAACGAGCGCTTCACCTCACTGCTTAACCACGTGGCATTCGCTTCCGCATGCGCACTGTCGCCCACCTGCGGACAAGCGCGAGCACGGTACGTCTTGCCAGGCATGTTCGTTTCAGTCACGCATGCGGCATGAAAGCGTTGCTAGGCGTAGCTAGGCGTTGCAAGACGCCGGCGTGCCAGCGTTGCTGGAGCACATCAAGTTTTGCACGGTAATGCGCAACTTGTTTTTAACATTAGTAAACAAAACTAGAAGAAAGCGTCCACGCTTCTCTATATTAGCTATTCAATTTAAAGATTGTGCGACGATACAAAATTTTTTAATAGAATAATGGTGTTCGCGGAAAAATTTGAAGAAATAATCTCGAACCCAGGCACGCGGCAACCGCTCCTTAGGTGAGGACGGGTGAAGGGAGCTCTCAGAGTACGCTTGCTTCCTCCATCGGTCCTTCGCTGTAAGGAGGCCTCACGTAAGGTTAGGAAGCGCTCGAAGGAAAGGAACGGTTTATTGTTTGGGCCAAGCCACCTTCATGCGTCCTTACGCCACTCCTGGCCCTGAACGACGGCTTCGCCTCACTGCTCGACCACGTGACGTTTGCTTGCGCATGCGCGCTGTCGCCCACCTTCGGAGAAGCGCGAGCACGGTACGTCTTGCCAGGCACGTTCGTTTCAGTCACGCGTGCGGCATGTAAGCGTTGCTAGGCGTTGCTAGGCGTTGCACGACGCCGGCGTGCTAGCGTTGCTGGAGCACATCAAGTTTTGCACTGTAATGCGCAACTTCTTTAGGTTTAGTAAAGAAAACTAGAAAAAGCGTCCACGCTTCTCTATATTAGCTCATCAACTTAAAGATTGTGCGAGGATACAACCTTTTTTTATTGAAGAGTGGTGTTCTGGTGTTCGCCTAAAGCTTTTAAGAGATAATCTCGAACCCAGGCATGGCGGCAACCGCTCCTTACGTGAGGACGGGTGAAGGGAGCTTTCAGAGTATGCTTGCTTCCTCAATCGGTCCTTCGCTGTAAGGAGGCCTCACGTAAGGTTAGGAAACGCTCGAAGGAAAGGAACGTTTCATTGTTTGGGCCTAAGGCTTGGAATGCCGACATGAACTGCCGTCGCACCGAAAGTCGGTCGAGGCTTTGTTGACCTTTTTACGTGGCAGTGGCTTATTAGAAATACTGTAACGATTCCATTCCATCCCTTTTAGTTTTTTTTTCACACTTTTATTTTTGTCACGCTCTTCTTTCCGTCTTTTCTTCGTCTTTCATGTTCCCTAGTGCAGGGTAACATACCTGAGGTATTAGGTCCGGTTTACCTCCCCGCATTTCTCCCATTTGCATCTCTCTCTCACCGCTCGTTTTGTGTCTCTTGGCGTTACGCCCCGAATTTTTCATTCCATCGCTCTTTTCCCAGTCCTTTCCTTGCCCTAGATATTCACTATGAACTTCCAGGTTGTTTCCCTAGAAACTATCAACGGCAAAATTCAACAAATTTGGGGTTTAATTTTCAACAAAAGTGGTCAATTTTCTGTAACTTTTCTTCTCGGGATCAGGATCCCCCGCACGATATTGCGTGGCAAAAGATGAAACAAAGATAAATCATGCCTAAAGACGCACATGTAATATAGAGGTTTGAGGAAACCACATTACTTTCGGGCATATGAAAGCTGTTGTCGACAATTAGAGCGTGATAGTTTAAGGGAGAAATATGTCCTATTGCGACATGATAATTTTCAAAAATTTGCTTCGCCAATTAATGTTCACGTAGTTTCTTCTGCTAGCGCTATCGTTTAACACGTCGAATTACCAATGCGAACTATTGGACGTTTGACTTGATTTTCATTTCATCTACGTTATCGCTAACGTGGATAGAGTCTCTCAACATCGCTAACGTGGATAAACTCTGTCAACTATGCGGCAAAATGTTCACAAGGAGAACAAACTTAAGTGCTTCGTCACATACAAAGAAAGAAAGCGCCATTTTACTGAAACATACCGTTGGAGTACTTCACGGATGCATAGAGGACACCCCTTCATGAAGGGATGCATCTTCATTGAGCAGGCAGAACAATTTTGTATGAGAGAAGGCTAGAGAGACCACATGAGCCACCACGCCAAAAATTAAATTTGGTGGTAGGACTCAACCTTCTCAAAGAACGGCTCGAACTGCCACGAGGGGCAGCACTGATTGCTCCAGCCTCAATGTAAACTTTACTTCAAACTTCTGCAGATGGCGAAAACCAGCGTGTTCCCCCGCCTCGAATCGCGAGGCCAGCCCGCGCTTTTACACCGTATTGCCCTAGTGAAACTGGTGCTTGCTGGGAGTCATTGGAACACCGGTGAGATCAGGTGAGAAGTGCTGCACCGCAATGGAAGAGCGCTGCTTCCACGGCTGTGCTAATGGGGTGCACTAGCAGGCGCTGGAAGCTAGCTGGTTCTTGTTGGGGCTGACTGGCGCGTACGGCAACTCGTGCGGGTAGTAATTGTCCCGCACACGTTCCGCACACGTTCCTGCACACGTTCCTGAGCGGATCTCGTTCAACGAGAAATGATTGATCTCGTATTTTTGGGATGTTCTATTCTCCTGTCGTAAATGTACATGTA
Organism: Dermacentor albipictus; assembly: GCF_038994185.2. Classification (NCBI taxonomy): domain Eukaryota; kingdom Metazoa; phylum Arthropoda; class Arachnida; order Ixodida; family Ixodidae; genus Dermacentor; species Dermacentor albipictus. Next base: position 107,075,277 of record NC_091827.1, on the reverse strand, counting down.
TTTTGACCGTTACAAATATCTGTACAATTTACCAGCTTGGATTGAAGGTGCACGAGCTGCTCGACTGCGTTAATTCTTCCATAACAATACTGAAGTCAGCTTTTCCTTCAGAATTTGCGAATTGTTATGTTGTTTACCCGCAATGCGTGAACCCAGGTACCTACTTGCTGAGTAGTTTTTTGTTTCTTCTTTTTTTTACGCATGCAGCGTCAACGAGGGCTTATGCCCAGCATCAGCCGTATGCTTTCATTCCTCGCACGTTGACCACCCTTCTTATGTCAATGGCAGATCCCTGAGGTGTCGCTGGGATGATATTATCGCCATCTTTGAGGGTTTGCAGGCAATGCACCTTCCACAGTAGTTCTAACGCGTTAGAACAGGTACGAAGAAGCCAGGCCCAGACCGAAAACACTGCTCAGATAAGTTTATTGCTTTCGTTTGCGTTAGCTATACTCAATAAAGTAATGAAAATCTTCTGAAGCTCAAATGCGCAAACTTTAGCTTTCGCCGAGCACCTTCGCCGAGTTGGTTCCCTTCCAATGAAGTGAAGAATAAGCCTGGCAGCTGAGTTCCTTTGCACAAAATTGGCGCTAGTGAACTCAAGCATAAACAAATTTGACAAGAAAAAATTATATAGAGTACAGATTTGTCAACGGTATTCTTGCCATCCGTAGTCTGCAGTGCTCACATACGTAATAGTGAGCACAATTGCGACGCGGTGCGAGCATCCGTGCACGTGCTGTCATTTTTTTTTTCGCTCTGAAGTCTCTTTGTGCACCAATACCAAGTACCTCATACTATGATACACCAGTGCAGCGCTGCAACATCCATTGTGACGCTGGGCCCACATTGAGGCGCAGACATGGGTATTTGGTACGAATAGTAGTGTGTTTTGCAATAGGGCTCGCTATTCTGTCAGCTGATCACTGGTTTACGAGTCGCCACGAAGTTAAGCGTTACGTAAATTGAATGTCCTTTGAGTTGGTTCTGCACTTTCCTTTTATTTTTGCAAAATTTGCCCCCCCCCCCCCCCCCCTAATTTGCGTTTCTTTTCGGCTTGGGGAATTCGATTGTTTTTCAGTCCAGCTCCCACCGGCTTTTTTTCGGTAGATAATTTTCTTTGTCACGCTTACCGTATACTTATGGATCATGTGTTTCGCAAATTTTGTGCACACTCAAGCGTACTCTATGTAGTGTAGTAGCAACGAAAATATAGAAAAAAATTTGTTTATATGGATTCCGCGATATGCTCACAGGCTTTGCGAGAGTGCATTTGATGTACTGAAACAAATATGAAGGAAACTTATTTTTAACATTATGCGATTACACGTACCTAACGTATAGTAGGATAAACTCCGATATGACGGCACGTTCCAACCGGCGAACTTGCCAAGTTCACCCACCGCCCGCACAACGGCGTGAATACAGCTGGACCAGGTGCGCACCAGTTGCTATCTTACAACCGTGCTAAAATGTTTTAGCAGACTCTTTTTTAATAAATCAGTATCTAAAAAGAAACTTGGGCGTGGCTTTTAGCACTTTCGCGCCACCACGAGAGATCGAGTATACCAGTAAGGCATCAAAAATTTTACCTTTCCGTTATTCGTATTTGTGCCCTTGCGACTCAGTAAATGTCCTCAAAACACGTTTACTTCAGTCTTTGTCTCTCAAAAGTACGATTTATTCCATGTTAACGAAGAAGACATTACCTTAGTCCCAACATGCATCATCGAAATTATTGAGGCCGCCGTGAGGCGGTTCGAGAACTTCAAGATGGCTGTGCCACTCGTCCTTTGTCTTGGCCCTTCTGCCTTCCCTCGCCTTTTCTCACGGCAAGAGGGGATGTTTTTTTTTCGCCATTGTGGAAGAGTGATGTCCTTTTTCACGTAACCTTATTCTTCTATATTGTGTTTCTTTGACAGAAAAAAATTAAAATGTAGGCATTGTTACTGTTTATGCCTATATCATGCTGCAGCATGAAGTTAGTGTCGTGAATACCAACAGTACTAAAATCGCCACTTAACTGCAAGGCGTGTTAGCTTCTTCATAAGCTATAGAACTTGCACAGATTGATATACTACCTTTCCCCGGTTCGCTGAGATATCTATGTTTGTAACGAGGTTACAAATTGAGCAAGCTACAATTGGGCGGCAATGCTCTAATAACAACAAGCACTGTTATTTTTAAAACATCCGTTTTGTCTCCAAGCCCTCTGGTGTTTTATTGAACAATGACGAATATTCAGTGCCCTACACCTCTAGGGAGATCTATGTCTTTCCACAAGTCCATGACATCGCTTCCTTTAGTCTTCTTTTCAGTCCACGCCTTCATTTTTTTAATCTGCTCCGGTGTGAAGTGGCTCTTCCAGTCGCCAACAATTCCCTTGCGGACATAACCGCAACCTTCGTGCGTCTCTTTATACGTTACGGGTGCTTTCTTAAAGACTTCGGCAAGTTTCAGAGACTTTTCCGGTGGAAGTTCAAGCATGCGATTTACTCTATCGTGTGGGCTATAATTGAAGACAACCTTCATATTCCTCAGACTCGCCGCTTCTACTACCCTTTGAAGGAGCAAGTCATCTTCCCTAAGAGCCATAATATGCTCCTCGCCAAGAAACTCGGCAATGTTGAAAATCCATTGCGTCGTGTCGGCTTTGAGCTGCTCGTAGGTGAGGAAGAGCACATTTGCTTCGTTTCGTTGGTCATACCAAGGAAGCAGGTGATCAAAGTAGTCTCCGTAGAGCAGTCTTCCGGAAACAAATTTTTTAACAAAGCTTTCAAAGGAGACATCTTCGTAAGCTTTTGGAGTGATGCCTTTCAACAAGTGATACTTCGAGACGCAGCAGTCGTAAGGGTTCCTGGCGACGTAAGTGTACTTCGCGTGCGTGGTGTACGGGAACACGTTCATTGGCAGATGCGTTATAATGGGACCTTTCCTCGATGGGTTCATTGCAGATTCAGCACCATACAATTCTATGAAGGGAGAGTGTAGCATAAATTCTCCTGGATCATTTGGCGGGTTGCCTTTGGTTATAATGTTAGACACAATGTATTGGGTCCACGTCGTGCCACATTTTGGGTAACTAACGATGATCACATCCCTATTGCGTGGCTGGTAATTCATCGCTGAACGAACGTTGACTTCGGGAAACAAGTTGGCCATTGGCAGACCTCGGATAATGGTGTAGTCTTCACAGTTCATTGTAGATGCTGGCCGCGTTGCTGCAACAGAAGGAAACAGAAATGATTAGTTAGAAGACACAAATATTTATTGTTGGTCGCAAATGTTTATAAGTCTAGCGTTTAACTACTTTCGGGTAACAGACGATGTCCTCAGTATTATGTCATGCTTTATACCAGTCGGTATGATGTATAGCTGGACTTCATATTCATCAATTTATGCACGCCTTTAAATCTAACAACGCGACCGGGTAGTATATATATACTTACGCAATTACTCCTCATATCTGTTTGTGTCTAGGCGCATTTCCAAACAAGGAACTAGAGATGTGTTCACTTTTCATGGCTGATAATTTTTCCAACACATGATATTTGAATTGTAATACGCTCTCACACGGCGATGCCAGTACATGCAAGCATTTACGAAAGGTGCTTATTATCAACATTGATATATCTCATACGATCCTCTAACCATCATGTAGTCTTTAATCAATCCTCAAATTTTGTCAGCTAAGCTTACCAGATGTATTCTGCTTAAAAGGTTTTGTGTTTGTGCGTGTGTGCGTGCGTGCGTGTTTGTGTGTGATCTCTGAAAAATAAGGTTGAACTCGCACATTCGAATGAAATCCGCGACAATCTTGCGCAATCCACGAATGTTGAAAACCATAATTCGACGCAAAACACCGGTCCCGCACTTACCGTGCGGCTCAGAACCAAGAGGCGTCGGTGAGCGTGTCAGATCATTTGTTTTTCAATTCGCACGTCTGATTGCAGTGCATATTAATAAGTTCCCAAAACTGACATTGGACATGACCCACTATCAGAACGAGAGAGTGCTGTTTTCTCTACGCAGCTCTATTAGAGTGAAGTGCTTAATGTTGTGTGAAAGAAAACGGTGGAAATCATAAATAGCGTATTCACACTGCATGCCTGAAAATACCTAAGATTTTAAGAATCGGCATGTTAAAAGATGGGTTATTTCAACACTATTTGACGTCTTAAACGTTTCCAGTGCATGCACTTTAACAGAAGCTGCACCAGGCTGCCAGTATCCCTTTCTGTTCCTTCCTCCAGACCATACTTCAAGGTTCTTTGGATTAGTATACATTTACCTGAAAGTTGTTCATTGAGGGTGATTCGAGACGAAAAAGTCCCTGTATAATGGAAAGCATCCGCGGCTCAATGCAAGGTACCGGATATAATACAGCAGCCAATAACAAGCCTCGTGCGACGTGTGCTCGCGCAAAACTCGAAACTCGTCAGAGTACTATGATACCTTATAATCCTAATTTTATCGTTAATCGAACTTGTTTTCTACTAAGCAGTGCAGCACTTCGTTTTCTAATGATTTATATTGCAGTAACAGCTTCAAAGAGAAGAAACTTGGACCACCATTGGGCTCATTATGGTTACCATGGTTGCCACAATATAGCATATGTTAATTTAATCGCAAACGTTGTGGGTCTCACATTCGGGACGTCATAATATCCTCAGGCAATGTCAGCCTACAGCTTTGTTCGGTTCTGCCTTTTCTCAGTGAAACGCGGTTCACACACTAAGGTTTTGAATCTGTCCGCTAAGAAGCAGGAACTGTGCTCCAAACTTAGATTGAGCGAAAGTACATGCACCACAGGATCACAGAAAAAGCCTAATTTATTCTGAATGAAGTCAAAGTGAAATTGATGGCTGAACTGGAAAGCACGCAATGCCAAGCTTCGAGTATTATCCCACAATTTCATTTACGTTTGTATGCGGAGGAGGAAATCGGCGTTATCCTAGAATTCCTTGTACGTTTACTTTTTCTGGGGGACTATATTTGTTATGTGCGGTGCCATATGTGCACAGACAAAAAGAAAGAAACGTTTCGCGAGATGGCGGTTCGTGAAGGGAAAACGACAGCCGCTGGTGATTGGTTATGATGAAAGTTTAACATCGTCACGAACGGAAAGCAACGAGTATTTTAAATAACTTGGAGAACACTTTAATTATCCATTAATCCGTTCTCTTTGGGCTTTGTCTGCACTAGATTCACATTTTGTTTCAGTGTTTTGCGGGATTCTCTGCATGCAATGTCATTGGTTTCGTTGCCTTGCTTAGAGGTAAGTGAAGTACAATATAAATTTAAATCCAGCTGCGCGGTGGTATTTGTAAGCTGCACCTAAGCGTTGCATTAGGAACCGCCAAACCGCACATGCTATAATAAATAGGAGAAACGGTATAGCCACGATTACTATAGGTTAAGTATTATGTATCGACTCATAATGACTGCATTGACGTAGGATTTACGTTAGAACAGGTTAACTATAACGCAACCTTTTTAGGAAAAAGCTAATAAAACGGTAATAGTGGCCCCGAAAAGTAGTAACTGCTACTGTTACTAACATTTTACCAACATTTTTGGAGTGTAGATAGCGGAATTCTAGCAACCAATTTCCATCGAGACTCCAAAGTCCTTCTGGGGGTTAAAAAAAACCCCGCTCTCAAGTCACTTAAGTTTGCTTTTTTCACTACAGAGAAAGTCCCTTGTCACAAGATTGATCCCAATGGCAAAACATTTTTGACGCTGAGGGAGCACATTGTCTCACCTTAGAGCAGCTCGATTCGCCCATGTTCATGGTTATTAAGCCTATCTTTTGGGATGGCTTAAACATTATGCGTTTTCACAACAGAAAGCTACTGTGCTTGCCTTATATTTCGTTAGATTCTTCTTTTTTTCCATGTAATAAATGTCTTGATCTCTCTCTCACTCTCACGATTGCTGCCTACTTTCGCGACATGAGATGGTCATAACAGTGCGTTCCAAATGTTTTATTTCGATAGCAATTGTATGGACGCTCGAGGGGAATTTCCACTGTCGTCGCCGCCGCGACGTTCCGCGTCAAGTACAACTGCGATAAGGTCGCGAACGCGAGCCGCATGCCGTGGGTGCAAGGTCAGGCGAGCGAGCGTGAGCCGAGAAGGATCGTAGCTTGGTGCGGCGGCGTCCTCACGGGGAATGGGCCAGGTCAGGGGTGCACCTTTGCGACTACGGTCGCCGCATCGCAAGGCGCAGCCTGAGCGGGGACGCACGTACGCTAGCACAGGTTATCGGCGGGACTTCAGCTGCGCCGCGTCTACGAGCGCCTGCCTCGAATTGAAGCGAGAGGCTGCGCGAAGGGGAATTCCGTCGCCGCTGCTGCCGCTGTTCCTGACTCGAGTGCTCTGACAGTGAGCGTCGCCGGTCATACAGGGAGAGAGGCGTTCAAGTTTGCATGCGCGAGCATGGCACCGTGCTTGTTAATTTAGGTTGTAGGCGAATGTTCTCGGCAGTTTTTACAGACGATGAAAATAAACAACTCGCTTCGTATAACTGTCTAACAATGTGCTATCGCGCTCAATGCTTCCCTTATCGGGCGAAACTGCAACATTGTAGGTGACTTAACAGAATATAATTGTGCGCACTGCGCTTCAGAAAGATCCTTGATGTATGCCGTCCATTTCAGATTCTGCCATGCTGATCTCACCATTCATCTCTGGTTTCACTTTCTTTAGCAGCCAACCCAGGTGACATGAGGGATTCTTTGATTGGAATGCGAAGTTGTTTGGTTGAGCGCCTCAAAAAATCAAAATGGCCAACTAAGTGAAGCACAATTCAACACGCAGTTTTTAGAACCAGTTTGAGTGAAATACAAAGTTCGGATAACTTGATGCATAGCTGTGAAGGCGTGGAGCGCAAACAGTTTTCTCCACCACAAACTATGGCTCTTCTCATAACCGTCCTGCCTGTTGAATTTGCAATAAGATGTGGCGATTTGAATACAAATAAAATAAATAAACCCAATGTTCCTGGTGCCCAGCAATTAGGCATATGTAAGTACCACTTGGCGTCTTCACTACAAAGCGTCGTCCCCTCTGCCTTATTATCCGAAACTCCCTATACGACGCTAGAACTAGTTGCTTTATCATGTGCAGCTAATTACTAAGCTAAGCCAAGTTAGGCATGAAACATCTGCTGCGCGAAGGAAAAACGGTGAGTTCAAACCAGCATGACCCGTGGGCTCGATCAGGGCTTATCGAGGAAACTCGACTACAGCCCAACCAAGCGTAATGGCTCATTAGTATGCTTATTTTGTGTTTATTTCATGACTGTGTTATGAAGTTAACTACATTGGAACAAACATTTGGCACTTCGGGAAGCGGACTACGCAATAACTTTTTACCAAGTCTATACAGCTATAATAACCTAAAAAGGATTTCATCGGACTAGGACGGACGGACGGAAAAAACTTGAATGGAAAAACGACCTGCGAGGTTGCCAGCCCGGGCTCAGGCCACCCGGGCATTGTGTGCGGTGAGGCATAGCCTTTCCACCGCTGCCCGGGCCCACTGGATAGCCCATAATTGGTCGTGTAGTTCTGAGCTAGTCAGAGCGCTTAGCCATCGCTCCTCGAGAAGGTCCGGTTCTATCTTGTCCTCTACCTATACTGAACCGATCTGTGTGCACTTCCACAAGATGTGTGCCATTTCTGCGTGTTCGTGTTTGTAGATCTTGCACCTTGCGTCTGGATATTGTGTTGGATTTATTCTGAATAAATCGGTCTAGGAAGCTTCATCGCAGATTCATTCTGGCTGCGGGGAAATTGACTAAAAGCTTCGCTGTTTCGCACAGGCGCCTGCACGTCGTGCTGTACATGCAAGTTCAGATGGAGCTTCTACCCGGTAAAAAGATGGGCTCGTCATTAGGGTTTGGAAGCTGGTTGCAAAGAACCTTTCTTTCACTCCTTGAGCTTTTAGTGCTTCAATGAAATGTATTGGAACAACTAAGTAACACGTAAGTTTGGACAGCTGGGCTAGTTGGTTGTGGTTAGCATTATGAAACATCGTTCCAGCGCAAAACTGAACACGGACGAGAAGAGAAAGACAACACGAACGCCGGACTTCAACTGAACTTTATTCAAGGAAAACAGGGCTTTATGTACACAGGGGGAGGGAGGGGGGAGGCTGCTAGTGCGCAGGACCACCCAAAAATATTTGCTTTGTCAAGCAACAGTCATCAGAAGTGTCAAACCAAAAGAAGAAAGGAATAAATGCAAAATATGAAAGAAAAAGCTGAAAAAACCTTTCCCTGTCTTTTTTACATCACTCCGTACAATCTTGCTCATCTCCCACCCTACCTAGCTGATTCGACACACCCGTTTGCCCTGAGATAATCAACTTCTTTTTTCCCGAGTACAACAGAAGGAGCACTGACAGATTATTCGTTTTCATTGGAGGTACAAAATGCTTCAAACATTTTCTGGTTTTTCTGATTGCTATATTTGCGCAACACACGTGTTCCTTCGAAAAACGCCTTGCATGCTGGCTTGTGCGAGCAACGGCAAATGTGGTCTGCTAAATGACCAGCGCCACTTAGTGAAGTAGCAATCCTGTGATGCTCTAGCAAGCGTTCATTCAGACAGCGCCCGGTTTGGCCAATATAGCATGTCCCACAGTCGAGGGGAATACTATACACAGCACCGACGTCACATTCAACGAGGGCTTTGGTGTGCTTTATTGTGCAGGCTGGCTTCTTCTGGGATACGTTTACTAGGCGACACATTTGTCCCAGCTATTCCGGTGCTGAAAACACAACACGCACCCCGCACCTGTCGCCAACCTTCTTGAGGTGGTGAGAAACCTGGTGTCAATAGGGCACTACGACAGGGTGCTTTAGCGGCCATGCGTCTTTTTTCAGCCTGCACCTCCCACCAGCCTTTACCTCGCGAATCTGGCTCTCTACCATTGAGGCCGCGATTTCTCCGTGGTACCCAGCCTTCTCCAGACGCCTTAGCTGGGCGTCGACGCTGTCACGAACTTGATGTTTGCATGACTTCTCTAGAGCAGAGCGGATGCAGTTTTTTGCTATAGCTCTTTTTACGAGCTTAGAGTGGGCCGATTGATAATTAGGAATTTGTTTTTCTGACCGTGGCTTTTACTGTCAGCAATAGACCATATTCACACCATCAATCGGGTGGCATATAAATGTGCTGAATATTACCAACCCTTATATATAGCTTTCGTTGATTACGAGAAAGCGTTTGATTCAGTCGAAACATCAGCAGTCATGAAGGCATTACGGAATCTGGGTGTAGACGAGCCGAACGTAAAAGTGCTGAAAGATATCTATAGCGGCTCCACAGCCACCGTAGGCCTCCATAAAGAAAGGAAAAAATCCCTATAAAGAAATGCGTCAGGCAGGGAGATACGATCTCCCAATGTTATTCACAGCGTGCTTACAGAAGGTATTCAGAGACCTGGATTGGGAAGAATTGGGGATAAGAGTTAATGGAGAATACCTTAGTAACTTGCGATTCGCTGATGATATTGCCTCACTCAGTAACTCAGGGGACCAACTGCAATGCATGCTCACTGGCGTGGAGATGCAAAGCAGAAAGGTGGGTCAAAAAATATATCTACAGAAAACTAAAGTAATGCTTAACCGTCTCGGAAGAAAACAGCAGTTTGCGATAAGTGGCGAGGCACTGGAAGTGGTAAGGGAATACATCTACTTAGGACATGTAGAGATCGCGGATCCGGATCATGAAAATGAAATAATCAGAAGAATAAGAGTGGGATGGGGTGCGTTTGGCGGGCATTCTCAGAATATGAACAGCCGGTTGCCATTATCCCTCAAGAGAAAAGTGTATAACAGCTGTGTCTTACCAGTACTCACGTACGGGGCAGAAACCCTGTAGGCTTACGAAAGGGGCTCGACTTAAATTGAGGACGACGCAACCAGCTATGGAAAGAAGATTGATAGGTGTAACGTTAAGGGATAAGGAAACAGCATATTGGGTGAGGGAGCAAACGCGAGTTAATGACATCTTAGTTGATATCAAGAAAAATTGGAGGACGCTTAAGCTTCGCCTTCAAGAGTGGAACGCGACAGCGTTCCCGTCGACCCGCCAATGGGTGTAAGACAATGGGCTACAGGGCAGCCATCAGTTACGAGGCGCCCCGCATCAGACGCGGTGAGCGTCGAGCCATATGGTCGAGCAACGCGGCGTTCGGCGCAGCAACGAAACGTGCGCCTGAGCAAGCGGAGCGAACCAAAGAACTCGGTATCCCGGAGGGGGAAATGATGCACGCCAGCCAAACGCCGTGATCGGCACGGGCAGAGAGATAGAGAGATAGTGATCTAAAGAAAGGAAGGACGCTTGATTCTACAGAGGGAGCAAGGCGAAGCGTTGTCAGGGGAGAGAGTCCGAGCGACAGCTCCAATGCGCACGTGGCGCGCCATCTGTCGGGGCAGCGCCGTACATGGAGAGGAGGGGGTCTTCTGTGTTTGCCGCAAGATGGCTCTCCGTGTGCGGAAAGCGCAGAAGAAATGCAGCGAAACGCACTTCGCTACTCGTGTAATTGCGACTTCTGTAAGTTACATGTTCATAATTACCGATATACACCACAGTATAACTTTCCACGGCTCGTTTCGAAGGCAACACCGCATTCACTAGAGGCGCGTTTGTACCTTTTGGAAGCAACGAAATCGTGGCTGAGTGGTAGCGTCTCCGTCTCACACTCCGGAGACCCTGGTTCGATTCCCACCCAGCCCATCTTGGAAGTTGCTTTTTATTTATGGAGTGCCTGCCGTGATTTATCGCTCACGGTCAACGCCGCAAAACGCCGACGCCGACACCCGACACCGACGCCGACGACACCGGCTTTTCTACGACACGAGCTCCTTAACGCTATCGCGTTAAAAATAAATGGGGATGGGCAGGACATGTAATGAGGAGGGAAAATAACCGATGGTCATTAAGGGTTACGGACTGGATTTCAAGGGAAGGGAAGCGTAGCAGGAAGCGGCAGAAATTAGGTAGGCGGATGAGATTAAGAAGTTTGAAGGGACAACATGGCCACAATTAGTACATGACCGCGGTAGTTGGAGAAGTATGGGAGAGGCATTTACCCTGCAGTTGGCATAACCAGGCTGCTGCTGCTGCTGCTGCTGCTGCTGATGATGATATTGCCACTTAGCTGTTCCTCCTGTGCAATTTCCAAAGTTCTTGCGTTGCATAGGTTACGATTTAAGAAAAGTGTCATCAAACAGCGAGCTTAGATTCCGACTTAAGAGCCTATATGACTAAAGATATGATTCTAAAAAGTTCTCAATGTATTTGTTGTTTACCCCAGTCGTATACTTTCATACTACTTCTCACGTGCTGGACGACACCAACACCCACACAAACAAGCGCCACTCGCTCACCAAAGTCCTTCACCAGGCCAAAGGCACCGCTTCGCCGGATGACATCGTCAAGACGCTTGTGCATAAGTACCTGTCGATACCCAAAGGCCCGCCGACCCTACATCCCGATTACACCGGTACCGACAACAGTCTCCTAGACGCCGATTTTTCCGTCGAAGAGATATGCCGGGCTCTCCACGAACTAAACGGCCGTTCCGCCCCAGGCCCCGATGGCATAAGCAACAAGCTCCTGCGGAACTTAGACGACCCCTCGGCCATGTACCTCACGGACGCCATCAATGACGTGTGGGGGCTGGGCGAGTTACCTGATGCCTGGAAACTCGCCCAGACGATCCTCATTCCGAAACCGGGCAAGGCGCCTGGCGTCGATAACCTTCGCCCCATCTCGCTGACGTCGTGCGTGGGTAAGGTGGCCGAGCATGTCGTACTCAACAGAGTCGGCCGGTATCTCGAAGACCAGGACTGTTACACACACCACATGATCGGCTTCCGACCCGGGCTCTCGACTAAGGATACGATGCTTCTCCTGAAACACCAAATCGTAGACGCCGGGGCTACTTGGGGCACGCGCGCCATACTTGGCCTTGACCTGGAGAAGGCTTTCTATAACATACAGCACTCGGCAATACTAAAGGCGATCATGGCCTTAGGGCTCGGGCGCCGGTTCTACGAGTTCGTCCGCGCCTTCCTAACCCGTCGCAAGGCCTTGCTCCGTGTCGGAGACCTCACGTCGGAAGAAGTCGAGCTCGGACAGCGTGGCACCCCCCAGGGCTCCGTCCTCTCGCCGACGCTGTTCAACCTGGTGATGATTGGGCTCTCCGAAGGCTTGTCGAAGATACAAGGCCTCAACCATACGGTATACGCGGAGAAAATCACCATCTGGTGCTCCGCGGGGTCGGATGGCTTTATCGAATCCGCTCTGCAGGAGGCAGCCGAAACTGTCGAATCCTACCTCGACCACACGGGCCTCAAGTGCTCCTCCGCCGAATCGGAGCCGTTGTTGTACAGCCCCAAACGACGCGGCAAAAGGCCTAACGGATGGAAACCACCAACCGAGCGCAACATCACTGTCCGCATCAGAGACGGTCGCCCAATCCCCAGGGTTGACTCCATCCGAGTACTGGGAATGATTATCGAGGCAGGCGGATCCACCATCCAAACGGTCCACAAGCTGACGACAAAGACGGAGAACGCAATACGACTTGTACGCAGGGTGGCCAACCGTCACCACGGCCTCAAGGAAGACAATCTGCTGCGTCTCGTACACGCGTTCGCCCTATGTCACTTCACCTACGTCGCAGCAATGCATAAGTGGAAATAATCGGAGCGTGACAAGCTCAATGCACTAATCCGAAAGGTAGTGAAGCGGGCCATTGGGCTCCCGATCAGGACGCCGACGTATCGACTCCTCGAGCTCGGGGTGCACAATACCCTCGAAGAGATCGCTGAGGCTCAGGAGAGAGCGCAGATGATACGACTGACGATGACGAAGACCGGCCGTCACATCTTGCGCGAGCTCAGGTACTTCCCACTGAACACCCAGGATCCACCGGAGCTTACGCCGGTTCCCCGGGAGCTCCGCGACCTGATCACGATCGCACCCATTCCGCGAAACATCCATCCGGAACACAATCGTGGCAGGCGCCAAGCCCGGGCCACCGCGTCCCTCAAACGAGTAAACAAGAAAGCGGACGACGTCGCTTTCGTGGACGCCGCCGCCTACCGATGCAACCGAGCCTTCGCCGCGGTAGTGGTCTCGTCCTCGCAACGGACTTTAAACGCCGCCACTGTACGCACACGTGATCCCGAGGTGGCGGAGCAAGTGGCCATAGCCCTGGCAATGCTCGACGATAAGCGAACGACAATATTCAGCGACTCGAGACCAGCCATCAAAGCGTTCGAGAGAGGAGTCTTCTCCGTCAAAGCGTTACGCATCCTCCGCGGCGCTGATCCAAGCACCCTCAAACACCACACCGTCATCTGGTTTCCCGCCCACCTGGGTCGGATTCGGGGCGCCCCGCCCAACCTCAACGAGACAGGCCACGACCCTGCACGCGCGCTTACGAACCGCGCCGTCACACCCGCGCAACTAGGTGTCGATGAGTTGGCGGCGAACAGGGATGCCCCAATAACCTACAATGATATAACCAAACACTTTTACTTGGGACGACGTCTCTTTCCGCCCCCGCACCCCAAACTAAACAGGCCGCAGGCGCTAACGCTACGCTTATTACAGACGTATACCTATCTAAACCCGGCCACCTTACACATAATCTACCCGGACGTCTACCCAGACGATGCGTGCCCCTCGTGCGGGGTCACGGCGACACTCCCACACGTGCTCTGGGAGTGCAGAAACGCTCCGCCCGACTCTACCTCCGACAGGTGGGTGAAGACCCTAAGAAGCCCGCTCCTACAAGACCAGCAATGGGCCGTCCAGCAGGCTCGCGCATCGGCCGCCAGGTATTCCCTGTCGGTCCCTGCGTGGGAGACGCTCACTGCGCGCTGACGTGCGTCCTGCAGGACTTTTATTAAAGTTTTTCCAATCCAATCTCTTACTCATATGAACCCACAAGTGGATGTTATGGAAAGAAGGGGGATGCAAGTAAGCGAAGGTGGAATCGCGTCACATGTTAGCGTGCTAGGAGCAACTGTTTAAATAATGGTTCAGTTTGTATTATATCACCAGTTTTCACAAGCGCGTTTCCAGTAAATATGCCTTTTTTGTCCGTACCTCCCACGTGTCGAGCTAAGTACTGATAAAGGTAGGCGATAAATGTTGCAGGTGAAATACGAGTATATGAACGCAGTACTGATTACTGCGCAGATGAGCACCTCTCGGATAAAAGCTGCAATATACGACCTTGTTGATGCTTCAAGTGCCACTGAAAATACCGCCGTCTGCATCGGCCATTACACTCAAGATAAGAGACATGTTTAGGACGCCGTACGTTTCACCCGCTGTAAAACTAAGAATATTTTGCTTATCTTGGCCAAAAATACTCTGGTTCCAAAAAAAAGAACAGTGTGCTTGGTCACTGAGGGGCATGAACAAAACAACAACCCGAAGTGAGTGCCTAGCTGCTGAGGAAACATCACTCCCTCACATTGTCCTCAATAAAACTCACCGTGACCCTGTAGAAGCGTACACGTCACTGGCTCTTAACCACCATGTGGGTAGAGACGGGGCTGCAATACAATTGTTAAGCTGTATTTGCATGGAATGTGAATTTAAAAAAAATCGTTATAATCGTCGCAGTTATGTATTTGTCATTATAAATGAAAAGTGTCTAAGTAGGAACAAATTGTAACAATAAGTACGCGAGACTCAGCAGAAAATGAACCGATGGATATGAGAAGCTAATACAGGATAACGTATTACTCTTAATGTGTTGCTGGTATAGTGGCGTCACTATCTGTTTTCCGATGCCGCTCGATGCTGTGCCGCATGCATTTCTGGGACACTGCATTCGCCAGAAGCTGGATAGCTTAGAAACAAGTAACCTTTATTTCTCTCGTTAACACGCCAACTGTAATCGCTCACCGGTGAGCAATGATAGAGGTCTTAAATTTTAGGACGTTTAGAACACCCTGCCGATGCTTAACACTAACCACTAATCGACCCACGAAAGGACTTTTAGAATGAGTTGCTGCTGAGTTTCTGCGGCAGAAATGTATTTAGGATACGGCATTTGGTAAACTAACTCTTGCGTATTGTCCTGAAAATTGGCTTAGCCTTTGCCGTTCGCAACTTCCCCACTATAACATGCAGCTCGTGATTACAGCGCATCAAATTAGGCTCATAGCGTGTTTGAAAAGTTGGCAACTGTCCAAAAGTAAAGTTAGGCTGCGTCTCTCGCTGGTGTTATTTCAGTAAAGTGCGACAAAAAAAAAGGTTTACAGTGCATCCAACATGAAGAAATAGGCACCTTCTCGATGTCTGCAGCACTTGTAATTTCAGAGAAGCACAAACTGCGGCCAGTCTTTTTTCACAAAAAGCTCTTCCGACAGCTGTGGGGCTCGACCGATAAGACCATGACGCCCTTCCAACACGAAAGCAAGCACAAGGTCCTCACATGCAAGCTAGTGGTTGGGCGTCACCGCGGCTAGTTGTGCTGTCAGGACCGCTAAGTTGTGCGCAATAGACATGTTTTCTGAAAGAAATGCGCAGACTGACTTTGTGGGATAAAGTCGAGGACTGCTTCATATCATCAGAAGATCCCTACAAAGAATATCTTTTTTTTAAATGTTCTTGGAACATATTATTGTGAAACGCATCCTCTCGACTGCATCTTAAGTTTATTTTTGCAGATACACCGCCATGTATATCTTTCCTTAAGTGGACAAGAAAAGCAATTGTTGAAAAGATTTCTTTAAAACTTATAACATTCCTTTATTTCCTGTGTTTACCTCTTCTGCTTTGCCTGTAATGCATTTTTTGCAATAAACAGTAATGCATTGTGGTCTAAAGCATTTGTTTTGGTGACGAGTTGTACTTGTATTTGTATTTGTAAAACTTGTATTTTGCAGTGGAAACGTAAGATTTGGACTAAAGTCCAATACTCCATTTAGGAGACTGTACGGCAACGATAACGAATTGTTGACGCATGCTTCTCATGGCTCCTAATTGCAACAGCACTGGCCGAATTCCTGAATGCCGCTGGAGGCCGAATAACACTGGCACATAACGAGAATTTTAACAATCGTGTTTAGGAGTCGAATGCAATATCGTTCAAACATTCCTAACGGCTTGTAATGCTTCCTCGCCACGGCACCTTTCGCGGACGCGCGGAGGCAAGCGCCATCAGTATGGTGCTGTTGCAAGGAACAAGGCAGTGCCATTCTAAAAGTTGCAGAAATGTTGAAAAGTGCTGAGGGTTGAAGTTTTCGCGCAGTATATATATGTTTTCTGGTATATTCGAGTTAAAATTCGATGATATCATGTGTCTAGGTTGTCTTTAGATCATACGTTAAAATTTTTCTGACGCATTCTTACTTTGAGGAAGTTAATTAATTCTGTAACATCTCTGTGCCACGCGGAGGGCCTGCGTAGTTGTGGTTGGGAATGATTTTTCGCGAAACGACGTCGGGTAGCAGATTTTTTGCGACACAGGTTCCTTAATGCTATCACGTTAAGAAATTGCTGGAGTGAGAATGCTGTCGCGAAGTTGATGCTGCACAGCAGCCATCTCAGGACGGGCTCGGAGGGACACGATAAAACATTAGCTTATAGTGATGAAGCGCTTTTGTTACACTTACAACGAGTTATTCGCGACTTATTTGATCTGACAGACATTTCGCTCCACGTATCTCTGTGTTACTAATTTTAGTTGTGAAATCTGAATATTCTGCATATGTGAACTCTTTCAAGTTTTTCGTATAGTTTAAGAATTAGGCACTGTTTTACTACTTTTCACGTGTTGCTTCAAGTTTTACAAGAAATCAATTTGGTTTGTAGAAATGTTCGATCGCATGTGTGCGTACTGTCCGTTGGAGTCTTTTTGAAGGTGAAAGGATGCAAGAGTGACACTTTCTTGGAGCAAGTTTATGCACACGATTTATCGAAGCAAGTTAAATTGGCAACTACTAAACCGCTGAAAATGTCGGTGACTGTAGAAACAATTTCTTGCTTATCGTTACGTACTTTGGCAGCTTTGTTGCTGAACAATATGCTGCGTCTAAAGATAAATAATAGCTACTAAACTGCTTATTTGCACTAGAAATGACAAGGGATCTGGGAAGATTGAAAAATAAAATCGTATCATTCTGCATTTCTCTCCCTCCAGAGAACCTCGAAATGTTAGTAACTGCAGAGTTCATAGGTTGTCGGGAATGATCCTGGTATATTTTACTGCAGATAACTTTATCAATACTCTGACGCAGTCACTATTACCCTTACAAACAACAAGATTTTATTTTCTAAATAATCTAGAATTACAGTAACATAGCCAAATCACTTTTTCTCTAAGCGAAAATCACCCTACTAGGCTAATAGGTTAAGGAGGGGAAAGAGATAGCTTAACTTCTCCTGGTAAGCTAAAGGAGCTTTCACTACAGAAATTGTGTAATATCCCCCAAAACGACGACAGCAGCGGGCACATGTTGACATATTCGACTGATTTATGTTAGGCTGTAGCCGCTCAAATTGCCAGGACAGATGTGTTAAACATGCCATTTGAGAGGTGCAAAAACTGCAGAAAGATCTCATGCGCGAGCGATAATCGAGCAAAGTACTCTGATCACACCCAACCAAGCATTGCTTGCTCTGAATAATTGTAGCCCGACGTTAACCTTTTTCGTAAGTCTGTTTGCCCACGGGGCGCAGGTTTACCGAACGGAGCAGTGGCAGGCCTTATCTGTGCCTCCGGTAGAAATCGCGCTTCTAATTCTCTATTCTCACCTGAATTCAGGCTGCTGCGTTCCGGCTGCAGGCTGCGACCTCTTGACAAAGCTAACAATGGAACTTCTCCTCCAGATGCTCGGCTTTACAGAGCCAACTCAAAGGGAGACACATCTGCGGTTGTGCTGCTATAAAAGTGTTCAAATATAAGAGCTTGTTGTCGAAGTCGGGCTCTTTATCACGTGTTATCAACCAGATAAACTAAAGAAAAGAAATGGTGGTGTAAAGGGGGTTTATTCGGCTCGTAGAGCAGCAGCGACAAACTCAGCACCAGCAGGTAGGGCGCAGCCAGCGAACGAACTGGATACGTGCCACGCGATGGCAACGAGGCTTTTCAGCCTGCCGACCTTCTTCGTCACAATCACCCCCGGAATTGAAGAGGAGCCATCCTGGCGACCTAGGAAGAGGTGGGCGGATCGTAATACTGCTTCAGCCAGTCAATGTGCACAGTCTCTTGCCCCCGACGACGCAGATCGGAAGATGGCGATACGGGCTCGACCACGTAGTTCATGGTGATGTTTGTGCAACCACGCGGTAGGGCCCGTGGTACTTCGGGAGGAGCTTGGACGAAAGGCCAGGAGCAGCAACAGGCGGGACCCAAAGCCACACGAGTGAATCGACGGGGAAGGGGTGACGGGGAGAATTGAGGTCATGGCGTTCTTTTTGGCGGCACTGTTGAGCAGACGTCAACGAACGGGCCAGTTGGCGGCATTTCTCGGCATGCTGAGCAACCGTAGCAACAGGTGAGCATTCAGCAGGGTCCGGCCGGTACGGGAGAACTGTATCAATGGTGCTGGAGGGATGGCGGCCGTAAAGCAGAAAAAATGGTGAGAATCCGGTAGTGGCTTGAGAGGCAGTGTTATATGCGTAAGTGACGAACGGAAGTACAATGTCCCAGTTGGAGTGGTCAGATGCAACATACATTGATAGCATGTCACCAAGAGTTCTGTTGAATCGTTTTGTTAAGCCATTGGTCTGTGGATGATAAGCAGTAGTAGTGGGGTGAATAATTTGGCATTCAGATAAGAGTGACTGCAGGACGTCTGAGAGGAATACGCGGCCCCGATCGCTCAACAGTTCACGTGGTGCGCCATGGCGGAGAACGAAGTTGTTTAGAATGAACGAGGAGATGTCGTTTGCTGATGCGGCAGACAAGGCGGCGGTTTCAGCATACCGTGTCAAGTGATCTACGGCGACAGCAATCCATCGGTTGCCAGCTCCAGTAGATGGAAGAGGACCATATATATCAATGCCGACACGGTCAAATGGCTGAGCTGGGCAGGGAAGTGGTTGGAGAGGTGCGGTGGAGAGATGCGGGACACATTTGCGTCGCTGGCAGGCAATGCAGGAGCGTACATATTTGTCGACGTAGGTGTAAATCCCTCGCCAATAATATTGTAGGTGAGACCGTGTGTAAGTTTTTGATACTCCGCCGTGACCACACTGCGGGTCAGAATGAAAAGCGGAGCAGAACTCTTGTCGTATGTGGCGAGGCACTACTAAAAGCCATTTGTGGCCGTCACTGTGGTAGTTGCGGTGGTATAAAAGTCCGTCCCGGATTCTGAAATGCTGCGCCTGTCGGCGTAGCGCTCGAGGTGCCGAAGTTGCCGGAGGACTCGAGAAAAAGTCGAACATCATGACGATCCATGGGTCTTGTTGTTGCTCCGATGCCATGTCCAGGATGTCAAGTGGAGAGATGTCATGTCTGTCGGTAGAAGTGCTGCTGTCTGAAGTAACTGGGGAGCGCGAGAGGGCATCGGCGTCAGAGTGTTTCCGTCCAGAATGATAGACAACAGGGATATCGTATTCCTGGATTCGGAGGGCCCACCGAGCGAGGCGGCCCGACGGGTCTTTTAGGTTGGACAACCAGCAAAGAGCGTGATGATCCGTCACCACGTCAAAGCGTCGACCGTAGAGATATGGACGAAATTTTTGAAGAGCCCATACGATAGCCAGGCACTCTTTTTCTGTTACTGAGTAATTGGCTTCAGGTTTCGTGAGGGCACGACTGGCATAGGCGACGACGTATTCGGCATTAGTGTTCGTGCGTTGTGCGAGCACGGCACCAAGGCCGACACCACTGGCGTCAGTGTGAAGTTCTGTAGGTGCGCTGGGATCAAAATGGCGCAAGATTGGCGGAGACGTGAGTAGGTGACGAAGAGTCGTAAAGGCATCATCAGAGGCTTCCGACCAAGCAGAGAGTTCATTGTCGCCTAGGAGAAGTTGGTTTAGTGGTGCGATCACAGTAGCGAAATTGCGAACGAAACGTCGACAATAAGAGCATAGGCCAATTAAGCTGCGTAGTGCTTTCAAGGTAGTGGGCTTTGGAAATTCGGATACGGCGCGAAGTTTAGCAGGATCAGGAAGAATGCCTTCTTTGGAGACAACGTGGCCTAATATGGTCAGTTTTCGAGCTGCAAATCGGCACTTTTTAAAGTTAAGCTGGAGACCAGCATTCCGGAGACAGGTCAAATCTTGATGTAAACGCCGAAGATGGGCCGGAAAGTCAGGAGAAAAGACGACAACGTCCTCGAGGTAGCAGAGGCAAGTATGCCACTTCAGGCCGCGTAGGATGCCGTCCATCATGCGTTCGAAGGTGGCGGGCGCATTGCACAGACCGAACGGCTATACAGTGAATTCATACAAGCCATCAGGTTTTACAAACGCGGTTTTCGAACAGTCAGCGTCAGCCATGGGCACCTGCCAGTAGCCAGAACGGAGATCTAAGGAGGAAAAAAACTCCGCTCCTTGCAAACAGTCAAGTGCGTCGTCAATACGTGGCAACCGGTATACATCCTTTTGGGGAATCTTATTAGGCCTTATATAATCGACGCAAAATCGTATGGTGCCGTCTTTCTTTTTAACTAGGACGACTGGTGATGCCCAAGGACTACTAGAAGGCTGGATGACACCGCGATTGAGTATATCGTTCACCTGGTCATTGATAACGCGCCTTTCAGTCGCCAATACTCGCTAGGGACGCTGTCGAATTGGTGCATGGCTCCCAGTGTCGATAGCGTGCCAAACAGTCGTTGTGCGGCCGAGTGATGTTGCTTGGCAGTCAAAAGACGAAGAGAAGCTTTGGAGCAAGCGAAGAAGTTCGTCGCGCTGTTTCGTCGTAAGGTCACTGGCAATAGCTGGCGTAAAAGAACGCGGCAGTGACTGAGGAGGCGATGCCTCGAGAGCAGCAAGATAAGTGGAGTCGTCCATCGTGTCAAATATTGAAGATGATGTCAGTGGCTCTGCTCTGCCAAGGCTTTCACGGCGGCGTAGAGTAATTGGTTCAGCCGATGGGTTGGAGACGCACATGAGAGAGGCACCAGCTTTGAACTCGAGGGCGGCGAACGGCAGTGGTAGTGAACGGCGGTGAACTAAGAGTTCAGACGGAGCGAAGAGTACTGTGCAGTCATCTACAGATTCGCAAGAGATACTGACAAGAGTGGAAGACCAGGCAGGTATAACGGTGTCATCTGAAACAGAGATTTTGCGACAATGGTCCTTATGGTCAGTGATAATATCGGTCGAAAACTGAAACAGCTCGATTTCAGCGCGGGCGCAGTCAATGATCGCATGATGTGTGGAGAGAAAGTCCCAACCTAATATGACGTCGTGTGAACATGATGGCAACACGATGAATTCTATGATATAGAGAACCTCCTGTATTACGACACGAGCAGTGCAGGCGCCGGATGGCTCGACGTGCTGCGCGTTGGCAGTTCGAAGAGACAGTCCAGAAAGCGGCATCGTCACTTTTCCGATCTTGCGGCAAATACGGGCATCTATCGCTGAAAGTGCAGCGCCGGTGTCGACAAGTGCTACCGTCAATGTTCCTTCGATTGCGACTTCAATAACAGTCTTCGGAGAAATGTGAGGCCTTATACATTTCGCTGGCACCGCAGTTCTCACCTCCTGAACTGCGATATTTAGTTGTCCTGGCGCAAAGGGCTCCGCCGCCGGTGCATGGGGGAAAGCGAGCGGCGGCGAGGAGAAGATGAACGGCGAGCGGCGGAGAATGCGGTGTCGACGGCAGAAGGAGATTCAAAGGCGTCCGAATAGTTGCGGCGTTGTTGGAAACGTGGTGCATACGGACGTACATCGTTCGGGACGTTCGGTGTAAGCAGGCGACAGTGACGTGCCACGTGTCCAGCACGGCCACAATAAAAACAAATCGGACGGTTGTTTTCCGTGCGCCAATGGTCTTGTGGTCGTGCATAGTTCGCCAGTGGACGGACTGGAGGGGATACAGGTGGGCGCAAAGGTGGGCGAAGGGGGCCGTAGGTCTGTGGCGCAGGCCTCATCGCGACTTCGGCGTACGTCAGGGGAGCAGCCGTCGGAGCCTGTTGAAGAGAAGGCGAAATGTGGTCGGCTACCTGCTCCTTGATGATATATTGGAGAGCGGGCGCCAACGGAGTACTCGGCTGGCCGCGTGCAAATGGAATCAAGGAAAGCTGACGAGCCACCTCTTCACGGACGAACTCCTTGATCTGCAGCAGCAGCGAAGTGTTATCCGGGCCAGCACCCAAGCTCGACATTGAAGTGGCCTGAGGTGTAGATTGGCGGGTGGCTACGCGTTGTTTGCGCAGTTCGTCAAAGCTTTGACACAGACTGACGAGTTCAGAGACTGTCGAGGGATTTTTCGCCAACAGCATCTGGAAGGCGTCGTCTTCAATGCCTTTTAGGATATGGCGGATCTTCTCGGCATCAGGCATTGCGACGTCAACGCGATTGCAGAGGTCGACAACATCTTCTATATAGCTCGTAAATGTCTCCCCGCACTGTTGCGCACGGCCACGGAAACGTTGCTCGGCACGAAGCTTGCGAACTGCGGGGCGCCCGAATACCTCTGTCACGTTAGTCTTGAAGGCCGTCCACGTCGTCAGATCACGTTCGTGGTTGCGGTGCCACACGCTGGCGACACCGGTCAAGTAAAACGACACGTAATTAAGTTTTTTGGTGTCGTCCCAGTGGTTGTGGATGCTCACCCGGTCGTAGTCAGCGAGCCAGTCTTCGACATCATGGTCTTGTGTACCACTGAAAATGGGCGGGTCGCGTTGCCGCAACGGGCCGAGGCAGACCACGGTAGTCACCGGGGCAGCGGGTTGTGGTTGCGGTGGTCCTTCTTCCGGCATAATGAAGACAGACTGCAGTGTCCGGTTGCGAAGTTCCAGAATTCCGGGTGTACCCAGCAGCTCCACCAATTGTAAAGGGGGTTTTATTCGGGTCGTATAGGAGCAGCTACCAACGCGGCAACAGCAGGTAGGGCGCAGCCAGCGAACGAACTGGGTACGTGCCACGCGATGGCAATGGGGCTTTCCAGCCTGCCGATCTTCTTCGTCACAGTGGAAACATTGAAGCATGATAACCTGGCGTTACAAAATATCCACTCGTTTTTACTGGGAAAAGCAACAATGTGTGCGAAATATTACCACACGAACGCCATTCATTGCAAAAAATACTTCTTTCCGCCTACTAGGAAAATAATTTTTAGGCGATTGTGTTTTTAGGATGTTTATTTACAAGTTTCTACAAATTCCAAATAAAAATTGAGTTTTATTCGAAGTGACTGTTCACCCAGATATGGAGAAATTTTATTCCATCATGCCATTGTCATAGTTTCAAGATTATATGTAATTGACGCTGTGACCAGAGGAGATAAACCCGTTTTGATGCAGGGGGCCGTCTTTGTTTGAGGCGTTCTTCTGCACCGCATTTCATAACGTATGCGAGAGTTGAGCAATTCACTGCCTCACATGGCACTTCCCATCATGTCAGAAGTATTAAACTTCCATTAGTTTACTGGGCTGCACGCTTCGAAATCACAATCGAATTATGAGGCACGCCGTAGTGGTGGACTCCGGAATAATTTTGAAGCCGCCCGGCTAGCTCAAAAGCGATAGAAGTATTCTTCCGTGTCGATTTGCCACGACGAAATGAACCTCTGACAGGCCCACTAAAAGATCTGTGCAGTTCGTGAAGAAGGTGATAAACGGTTATATATCAGTGCTAATGCCCGACAGATATGATTACTTCAAGAAGTTCTAGAATTCACCTTAAATTAACTTAGGATAATACTCTCTTGAAAGGGGATTTTTTAAGACCATTGCAGGCGTTTTATTACATGAATAGAATCCTTTTGCAATGCGGGTTTTTATAGACGCTTTCGTTTCTTTTTGTTTGCTTCCCTCTACCAGCCCCCCCCCCCCTTCTTTCTTTTCTTGTCCTCGTCCCTGCAGTGTTTCGCCAGCCGACGGCCCACAGTAGGGTACCTCCCCGCCGTCAACCCACGCTGCACCGTACTACGTACGGAGCGGCGGGCGAGGAGGGCATCAAGGCCCTCTAGCCGGTAGGTTTGCGCAATACACAAAGCATATACGGCAAAAATATTCTTTATTATAAAAAGGACGACCACTAGACCAGAAAAATAGCAATATGGGTTTGTTGGTACATCGTGTACGTGAAGCTCACAGACTGCTAAAGTTATTCATAAATAAACGTGATTTGGCCGATATTGCGAGCGGGCTGAATGTGCAGAAAGATATAATCAGCATAAACTGCTGTCTTCGATCAAGGACTTGCAAACCATATTTGCAGTTTAGTGAACTGTATCAAAGGTATCTCCTAACCAATTAATTGGAATTCACAACAAGTTCACAATTTACTAAGTAGTATAAAACTCCTCAACAAATAAATTAAAATACGCAAATATAAATTCGCCAAGGAAAAATTACATAAATGTTGATTGCAAAAATAAGTTGACATTTTGAACGCAAGAATAATATTACACAATGCGGTTTGAAATCAGTTAGTATTATCAGGAAGGAAAAGCCTCATAAACTAAATATGGGCAAAAAGCAGCCACATACACGTAATAAAGTTGAATGGCACCAATAAGCAATCAACAATTCAATAAGTTATAAAAATGAAAAATAATACGCGCTGAACGTCTCGTGCCAAAGGCATCACAACTTCCCTTCCCTTTAGTGGGGAAACAACAGTGAAGCCTATACAACATTTGTAGGGTAATTACAATGATCTAACTTGGAAGGGAATCGGACAGGGGTACAGACAGGAGGAAGTCAAGACGACAGGGAGACCTCGTTTCTTCCACGGCGCTGTTCAATTGCCTTATAAGCATGCAACAACTAGCCCAGTTCAGCGCACTGCTTAAACAATAGCTACAATAATCAAAGTAAACTTCACTTACAACTAAAATCTGAAGAAATTGCGTGTTCCACCACAAGATGGCTAGACAGGATGAGTCATTCTTCCATGATCACAAAGTAAAAAAAAAACAAGAGGAGGTTAACAGTTTCCATTGTTTCTATTCCACCCTCATAATGAAGAAACATCAATCGCCAGTCGCGAGAGGTGTCCAGTATCAAAAATGGTCAACAGCATTCACTGCACTCAACACGTGACAGCCTTCTCAGCTTAATGATAGTCGTCAGTCTTTTGTTTATGTGAAAGCACACTTTACTGAAAACGGCACGCAACTTTAGTTTTGTCAGTCACTTGAGGCACGCAATGCAGAAGTTCAAGTTCTCACCACTTGGGTTCTTTTGCACTGAAGTCATCCGTGAATACAAATGCGCACTTGAACATCAAAGATAAATATACACCCCCCCCCTCCCCCCCACCTGCACACACAAACAGATCTTGGTGCACTATGGTGGTAGTGTGATTAGTATGCCAGCGAATAAGGCTCAACTTCTCTAGCAGGCTGGAATTCTTCCGAGGTTCTCGTGTCGCTTTCTCAGATATAATGCATCTTGCCTCTCCGCGATGCCACGTTTCAACGTACCTACATTTCAAAATTAAATTTGGCTTTTTCCTGCACGGAAGCCACTGAAATTCTCGTGGGCTCCTTGTGTGGGAAAATAGATTGCTAGGCTAGTTCTTTCAGCAGGTCTCCTTAATGTAAAAAGAGTAGGCATGTGGAAAGCGCATGTGAACTCAAGCGAAATTTTCTTAGTGACCGTTTTGGTTTTCCATATGACTTCGCAATCAGCAGTGCAATAAATCTTCACAATACTCCTTGCAATAATACATGGATCTCAGTGCACAGTTTTCAAGCATTCTACTTTCATGACATGGTTCTAACAGTGAGTGGTCGCAAGTGAAATTCACTTCTCTGTTTTCCTTGAAGGTATACCTTAAATGTAACTGAAGGTGCTGCACGTAGAAATCGCCAACTAGGGTAAGGCTGTGTTTTGTGCAAGCTTTGAAGAGGCTGTTGTCTTGACTAGTTGGTGATTGTTAGGATTACAGCAGCCTCCTGAAAATCTGGAAAGGAAGTACCACTTATCATTGAAAGAAAGTAATACATTCCAGGTAAAGTTTTAACTGGAATTAGGTGACTGCGGCACTGCAAACACACAGCTTCAATGACGTAGCATAGGTACAGCACCCCAATTTTATTTGTTATTGTATTTTGAAAGCTCCATTCACTACATAGAAGGCATATTTAATTCAGCAATAATGAAGGTTTGAGCATATAGCCGCAAAACCAGTCTCTATATAGAATATAGAAAGTTCGGTAATGTCAAAAAAGGCATTGCATATTTATCATTGAACAAATATCTTGTGATTCCTTAAAAGTTTACAGTAGAGGAGTGCGACCTTGAGAAATCGCAACCATTTGCAGCAAAGCTGTTCAAGCACTTACAGTAAGAAGAAAACCTCACAGGCCTCAGGGATACTTCTTTGAAATGCCCGCAATAGCATTTTCAAGCACTTGCTTTTAAGTGCTTGTAAAGAAATTGCATCATCTTGCTTATATATAAGCCTGTAGCACTGAACGGGATTTTATGTAACTTTAGAGAACTACAATCGTGTAACAAACTTTTCCAATGATTCACTGCTGCACATCAATGTGCGGTAATTATTTAGGCTAACAAGTTCCAATAGGTAAATGGATCCCCTAATGCGGAGTCTGACATATTGGTATGTCGTAATCTAACAAGGAAGCTATTTTCAGCTGCTGATAATTTCTAGCATGGAGAGTTGCTGATGTTACTAGGCTGGATGAAAAAAAAAACAATATTTAAGGCCATAACCTACTAACATGTTAAATTATACAGACCCGGTCCTTAAATTATATATTGAGAATGTCTATATGATTCAATACTCTAGTTTCACATTGTGAGATTCATTATTTATGTTGCATCTGGGCACGCTGGAAGTTTCATACAACAGAATTAATATGAATTAACAGTTAACTGGAGTTTTTGCATTATTGAGTTTCATTTTCATGCCCAATTAAGTGGCGGCGTTTCCTTCTCATCATTTCCGCTTTTCTAAAAACACATGGCCTATGTCTTCACTCTTGCGTGCCGTCTCCCTTGCACGCACGTATGTGTCTGCAGAGTAAGTTACAAAGAAACATTTCATTGTTATACTGATAAACTTGGGCCGTCTGTGTACCTAATATAACAGCAGTGGCTGTTACTACTTTGTATTGAATGTGTCTTTTTGAGCAGAATATTGTCGCTACATGTACTTGCACAACCCAATATTTTTTGCTGTATTACTGAACTAAAAAGTTTAAATGATGCAAAATGATAGTTGCTGTAACTAGCTCCGCTACCTGTTTATATTATCCAAGGAAATGAATGTGCAAGTCGCAAAACAAGGCAACAGTTCGCTTTTATTGGATGGGCATTGCTTTCAGCTATAATTATTTTTATAGTACTTCACTGCCATTACTCACTGTACATGTAACCTTCCTTGTGCCCATTTCACTTGAGCATATTTGCTAAAACTTAATGTTATTTGCTATCAGTGATTTAGCAAATGTAAGGTTTCTCAACTGATACACTGTGTGCCTTAGAAATAACGAGACAATTAGTCTTTAAACTTATCGCTGTGAATACAGAAACATTTTAAAAATTTATTATGAAATCAAGGTGTACAAGAACTTCCTTATAAATGACATTAACTCGTGACGGGACTGCTTCAACCTCGTTGCCACGCACAACCCGGACTATGGTGTAGCTTAATAACAGAATAAAACTGCAATCAAGGTGGCAGCTGGAAAATCGACTGCACCATAAATTTCCGCAGTATATTTTGCACTCGCGTGATCTAGGCTTAAAGACGACACAGGTGTATCACCCCTAGCTATAACTGGCCTTGAGAAGGTATTATGAATCTTGGAATAATGTTCTTCTTCTGCACATAAACACCATTGCAAAGTCAATTTCCATTCTAGCCGTATAGGAATGCACCCCCTGTTGCCGACTCCGAGTACTGTAATCTCATGCTCCCCATCATAGCATCAGACATCGAGCCTCCAGATGTACGCACAGCATTGTTACAACTGAGTGCACATTAATAATCGTTTCTCTCACTATGCTGATACTTACCATGTTGAGTGAAAGCATCCCTGGATATTGCAAAGGTGCTCATACTTGAGTGATGGAGTGCTTGCGAGTATCAAGAGCCCCTTACGTAAGCAAAAAATAAAGATTAGTAGTATAAGATAGGCCTACTTTATTTGTTGAGTGGCCTTGCAGCCAGCTTTGAAAAAAGCCAACGGCGAGTATTGGCTCAAGCGTGTTTCTGTATGGTAGGAAGAACTTTATTTAGGTCCTGAGGGATCAGTCTGGGACTGATGTGGGCCGCTCCCACATCGGTACAGAGAGGCCGAGCCCCTCTACCGTCACACGGGCCCTCTGGACAGCCCTGACTTGGTCCGCGAGCACTTCACTCTGCAGCATCCGCTGCCACCACTGTTCCCCTCGAGAACCATCGTGGGCCGACGCCAGGAAGCGCCAAAGTGTGTGTTCTAAATGGAGAAAACCCCCAGACTTACTACAATAGACTGAAGCCCCGCAGTCCGGATTATTTTATTCAATATGACCGGGTTAGGGTACGTTCGTGTCTGCAGAAGCCTCAATGTAATCACCTGTGGCCTATTTAATTTAGAATATGGCAGGGGGAATGCCCTGCGCCCTATGTAATAGTGCTTGGTGATTTCGTTGTAGGTTAACAGTTGGTCCCTGTACTCAGGAGCGGGAGATCCAGCCTCTTCAGGGAGTACAGGGCATACTTAGTAAATACTTTGTAGGCAACGGACAGTAAGCTGATCGGTCTATAATTTTTCAAGTCTTTTGCTTCCCATTTCTAATGGATTAGGATTATGTTAGCGCTCTTACACGATTCCGGCACGCTCGAGGTCGCGAGGCATTGCGTATACAGGGCGGCAGTTTTTCTAGAACAATCTGCCCACCATCCTTCAACAAATCTGCTGTAACCTGATCCTCCCCAGCTACCTTCCCCCTTTGCATAGCTCCCTACGCTATCATTACTTCTTCCGGCGTTACTTGTGGGATTTCAAATTCCTCTAGAATATTCTTTCTTCCATTATCGTCGTGGGTGCCACTGGTCCTTTATAAATATCTATAGAACACCTCAGCCACTTGAACTGTCTCATCCGTATTAGTAATAATATTTCCGCCTTTGTCTCTTAACGCATACATCTGATTTTTGCCAATTCGTAGTTTCTTCTTCACTGCTTTTAGCCTTCCTCCGTTCCTGAGAGCGTGCTCAATACTATCCATTTTATACTTCCTTATGTTAGCTGTCTTATGCTTGTTGATCAACTTGGAAAGTTCGGCCAGCTCTATTCTTGCTGCAGGGTTGGAGGCTTTCTTACATTGGCATTTCTTGATGAGATCTTTCGTCTTCTGCGATAGCTTACTGGTATCCTGTCTATCGGAGTTACCACCGACTGCTATTGCATACTTCATAATGATGCCCATAAAATTGTCGTTCATTGCTTCAGCACTAAGGTCCTCTTCCCGAGTTGAAGGTGAATACCTGTTCTGTAGCGTGATCCGGAATTCTTCTATTTTCTTTCTTAGCGCCAACTCATTGATCAGTTTCTTATGTACCAGTTTCTTCCGTTGACCCCTCAAGTCTAGGCTAATTCGAGTTCTTAATATATTATGGTCACTGTAGCGCATCTTGCCCAGCACGCGCATATATTGTATGATGCCAGGGTTAGCACAGAGCATGAGTGGGCATGGGAGCAGCGCCTTCGGCACCGCTCCTAATCGTCAAACTTTCGCCAAGCAGGTCATTCAGGTGCTCCTCGTGCCATGGTTATCGGCTGTGGTCAGTGACTGCTCAAGCTTTTTCACCCCGCTGTCAATGGCGGTCCCTTGGATTGGCCAGCCGGACGAAATGTCAGCTGCGTCGACCTGCTGCGCGGTTGACTATGATGGACCTGCAATTGTACAACTCGGCTACTGCCCAACAGCGCAATGGACAACTGCATCAATCACCGGGGACGATTTAAGCAGCCGGCTCGCCAGCGTTTCCTTCAGTGGGCATGGGAGCAGCGCCTTCGGCACCGCTCCTAATCGTCAAACTTTCGCCATGCAGGTCATTCAGGTGCTCCTCGTGCCATGGTTATCGGCTGTGGTCAGTGACTGCTCAAGCTTTTTCACCCTGCTGTCAATGGCGGTCCCTTGGATTGGCCAGCCGGACGAAATGTCAGCTGCGTCGACCTGCTGCGCGGTTGACTATGATGGACCTGCAATTGTACAACTCGTCTACTGACCAATAGCGCAATGGACAACTGCATCAATCGCCGGGGACGATTTAAGCAGCCGGCTCGCCAGCGTTTCCTTCAGTGGGCATGGGAGCAGCGCCTTCGGCACCGCTCCTAATCGTCAAACTTTCGCCATGCAGGTGTGTACCTACTTTTCCCTGTATGCGAAAAAAAGCGACAATCGTTGTTTGTTGCTGTTCCCATGCCCACACGTCTTGCGCGAAACCTTGTCGGAGCACTTTTCTATGGCGTTACTGTTATTGTGCTGCGGGGATATTGAATCTAACCCTGGGCCCACCACTAGAGCAGATGCAATTCTTGATATCGAATCTTTACCAGACAACCCCGCTGAACAAATGGGTGCCCTTTTTCGTTTGCTAAAGGATGTTCACACACGTTCATTACGGAGCACAAAATTCCAAGCCGAACTAGCAGCCGACATAAAAAGCATTAAATCTGGACAAAAAAAATATTGAAGCCAAAGTATCCGATATCCAAACGAGACTTGACGCCCTGGAAAAGAAATCCTGTACAATAGACGACCTTGGTGCACAAATTACACATATACAGTCAACTGCTGACTTGTTGGCTGTACAGAACAACCTCTTGCAGTCACGTGTTGACGAAATGGAAGATCGGTCGCGAAGAAATAACCTAATATTTTATGGTTTGCCTGATGCGAAGGAAACATGGCAAGAAACGGAAACAAAATAATTGAAGTACTAAGTAAAGTCGTAGATTCATTTCCAGCTGGTTCAATTGAACGTGCGCATCGTCTGGGCACTCTATCGCCGAACAAATGCCGTCCCGTTATTGTGAAGCTTGTGAACTTCAAAACCAAGGAACAGCTACTTTCCGCACGCAAGCTGTTGAAATAAAAAAAAATGTAACAGTATCTGAAGATTTCTCGCCCGCCACCCGTGTCACACGAAAAAAACTAACCGAATTCGCCAAAAACCTACCTGGTTCCCCATCCTTTCTAATCAGCTACAATAAGGTCACTGTTAATAAGAAACGCTACACTTACAACACATTAACGGATAGCATCGAAGAAATTAAAAGCAATGAACGCACTGAGCGGCATGAGCCCGTCACTAACACTGCAAATGCTAAGCCCTAGGAAGGCGAGAGGGGTGCTGGACGGCCATTCGCACAACTGTCAATCATGTACACCAATGCACACAGCGTCGTCAACAAACATGATTCGTTGTCATCGGCGATAGATTCCTGCTCTGCGCACATTGTTGCTCTAACGGAAACTTGGCTCTTTCCTGACGTACAAGATTGTGAAATCTTTCATGAAGCCTCACATTTTAACATATACCGATGCGACCGCACTACGTCTCGAGGTGGGGGCGTACTACTTGCGATTTTAAATGATATTCCTTCATCGAGCATATCAGTTAGCACATACCTCGAAATCGTCTGGGCATCAGTAATAATTGACCATCGTAAACTCATTTTTGGCGTGTGCTATAGACCCCCTTCTTCCGCTTTCTGTTTTTTAAATGAACTGCATGACGTCCTTAATACGATTTACACTCGGTTTCCCACGTCACCCGTCATACTTTTAGGGGATTTCAACTTCCCTAATACAATATGGAATACGAACCCTCCTACTTTAACTCCGTACTCAACCGAATCACAAGAATTTTTGGATATATGTTCTGCATTTTCGTTAACCCAAACTGTTTCCGAACCAACCAGATTATCCGCTACTGCACCCCACACACTTGACTTAATTCTAACAACTACCCCTGATCTTCTCTCTGATGTTACTTGCTATCCTGGAATTAGTGACCACCTACTGCTAAACTTTCACATCGAAACAACCGCGCCAAAACGCTCAAAACAACGCAAAACTATTTTTGACTACAACAGAGCAAACTTTGACGCAATCAATACTGAACTCCATGCATTCATAGACATCTTCTTGCATAACTTCGACAATAACTCAGTGCACGCTAATTGGGACGCATTCGAAACTAAAGCGCACGAACTAATAAAAAAATACATTCCAAAGCGAGTCATCACCACCCATTCACAGGCACCATGGTATAACGTTCATTTAAAACGGCTATCCAACAAGAAAAAACGTCTTTATCGCGCAGCCAGGCTCTCACCTTCTAATTTACGTTGGAATGCGCACAAGGCTGCATCTGACGCTTATCTTGCAGCCATTAGAGACGCCAGAGAGAACTATTTATCTACTGTGCTTCCGTCGATGCTAGCCTCTAACGTAAAGAAATTTTGGCGCACCATTAACCCTCCACCACACGACACTATCACCTTACATGATTCTTCTGATGAACCCGTACCCAACAATCTTTGTGCGACCCTTCTTAATCAAACATTTGTACAGAATTTTTCCTCTGCTTCGTCAAATGAATTACCCCTGACACAAGCGTTCAACTACGTAGCTATGCCTCCAGTACGAATCGACGTATCTGGTGTCGCTAAGCTTATCTACGGGTTAAACAACTCGTCCTCTCCCGGATTCGACGGTATTAACACCAAATTTTTGAAAAACACGAGTACCTACTGCTCTATTATATTAACAAAAATATTCCAACAATCCTTGGACACGGGTACGCTCCCCGAAAAATGGAAAATAGGAAAGGTGATTCCAATCTTCAAATCAGGCAATAAAAACTCTCCTTGTAATTATCGCCCTATTTCTCTCACCAGTAACTGTTGTAAAATACTAGAACACGGAATCTACACTAACTTGGTTAACTTTCTGGAATCAAACTCATTTTTTAGCGCGGCTCAACACGGCTTTCGCAAAACATATTCATGTGAAACGCAACTTATGTGCTTTACTCACGCGTTGCACCAAATCTTAGATCGATCATCTCATGCCGTTTGCTTATTCTTAGATTTTTCAAAAGCGTTTGACAAGGTCTCACATAGATTACTGCTTCATAAACTAAATCAACTAAATTTAGACACTGATTTGTTAAAATGGATTGAATTTTTTCTTACACATCGTTCACAGTTTGTTGTCGCGAATCAGTGCAGCTCTTCTTTTAGTCACGTTTCTTCAGGCGTTACGCAGGGATCGGTTCTTGGACCGCTTTTGTTTCTTATCTATATCAATGACTTGGCGCCTCTCTTAAAATCTAACGTCCTTTTATTTGCTGACGACTGTGTTATATTTCGCGAAATAAGAACTGTTAATGACACTACCCACTTACAGTCCGATCTAGATGCGGTTGCTACTTGGTCCAAAACGTGGCTCATGGAACTTAACACTAGCAAATGTAAAACAATGCACATTTCCCGCACTAAGACCTCCATATCTCCTTTTTACCTTAACAATGTTCAATTAGAATCAGTCATCTCGTACAAATACCTTGGCATTCACATTACCACTAACTTAACCTGGAACATTCATATTGAACATATAGTTAGCAACGCTAACCGCATGTTAGGTTACCTACGTCGTAACTTTCTTAGAGCGCCATCGTCACTTAAACTATTGCTGTAATAACACTAATACGTTCCAAGCTGGAATACGCATGCTCGATATGGGATCCAAGTCAGGACAAGCTTGTAACGGCACTAGAACTTGTTCAAAATAACTCCGTTAGGTTTATTTTGTGCAACTATAATAGAACTGCTAGTATTACTGCCATGAATTCTAATCTTGCTCTCCCATCCCTGTCTGCGCGCCGCCAAATTTCCAGACTAACTCTTTTTCATAAGTTGTACTATCATCCTGTTTTGCGCGACCACTTTATCTCTAGGCCTCATTACCGATCCCATCGCATCGATCACAGCCACAAAGTTGGTATTGACATTTGCAACACTAAGCATTTCTTTCACTCCTTTTTGCCCAGGACTAGTCGCGATTGGAATCACCTTCCTTCTGATGCTGTATCTATCACTGATAACCATCACTTCCGAAATATTCCAGCCAACAATGTATAAACAAGGTATTTGTAATGTTGTTTTTTCATGTTATTGTGCTAATATTTTACGTAATTTTTCCAATAATATAGCTAACATTGTATAATGAGCGAATATTGTATTTTTCTTGTACGTTTTGCTTGTATATTAACACCACTCCCCTCTGTAATGCCTTTGGCCCTGAGGGTATCATAAATAAATATATAAATAAGTAAGGTCTATTTCATTTCTAGTCTAACAATTCGGGCTCCTCCACGTCCACTTTCAGCTATTCCGCTTGCGGAAGAAGGTATTCATTATCCGCATATTATTCTACTCGGCAAACTCTACTAATAACTCTCCCCTGCTATTCCTAGAGCCTACGCCATATTCCCCTTAGAACGACAGAAAGCTGAGCCAGTTGGTAAGGATTCAGTCTGCCTATATTCCCCCACTGACTTGTCGCCAGCCTGCTTCTGGCCTACCCTGGCATTGAAGTCGCCCATCAGTATAGTGTATATTCTTTTGACTTTACCCATCGCCGATTCCACATCATCATAGAAGCTTTCGATTTTCTGGTCATCATGACTGGATGTAGTGGCGTAGACCTCTGCGACCTTCAATTTGTACCTCTTCTTAAGTTTCGCAACAGGACCTACCACCCTCTCGTTAATGCTATAGAATTCCTGCATCTTACCAGCTATATCCTTAGTAATCAGGAATCCGCCTTCTAATTATCATCTCTCCGTAAGCCCCGGTGGCACAGGGCGTGCCTGCTTTTTAGCGCTGTATATTCTTCTTTTCCCCTTCTAACTCCACACTAATCCTTATTATATTCCATTTGCCGCCGTGTAATTACTAAAATAGCACTGCTAGACTCGTCTCACTAGATAACGTTTCAGCGTTAAACGTTGCCAGGTTGAAATTCTAGTGGCGGCCTGTTGGGACCCAGGTATTCTTAGCACCCTCTGCGGCGTCATAGGTCTGACAGCCGCTGTGGTCAGTTGCTGCGCAGCTGCTAGGGCTGAGGGCCGAGGTTTCATTGCTGTATTCCTATAGGAGGTTGTGGCCAAGTACTGCACCAGGGTGGCCAATCCTGCTCTGGTGAGGGAATGCGTTACCATTTCTGGTCACCGGGATCAGGCCGCACTCCAGGCCTGTTTATGCAATTTTATCAAGACGTGGATCCTTTTTAATCCGGTGGAAATTTGCGCGGCAATGGAATTCGAACCGCGGTTCTCTTGCACGCGAGGCGGATACTTCACCTCTGCGCCACCGCTGCACGCTGTGGCGTGGTTTCGATAATGCAAATCGCTAATACAGTCCATCCTGGAATATGCCGTAGTTGTATGGTTCCTGCATAATCGATGTAATGTCAAAGAGATTGAGGCGGTACAAGAAATGCGCGCTTTATGTGGCGCGAATCCGATGAGAAGTTCCCACATCATCTGCTCCTGCTTTAGTGAACTTATTACCACTCTTTCATTGATTCACTGTAACATCCCAGTCAAAAATTCCATCAAGCTACCGGCTTACATGTCTGATCCCGGTCAAAAAATCCGTCAGGGCTATCTTAATGGACTTGTAGAATTCTTGAAGGTCAGTCAGGAATTCTTACAGGTACTCTCCCAATACCAATAGGATTCTTAAAGGTCAGTCAGGAATTACTACAGGCACTCTCCCAATAGCAATAGGATTCTTAAAGGTCAGTCAGGGATTCCTACAGGTACTCTCCCAATACCAATAGGGTTCTTAAAGGTCAGTCAAGAGTGTCTATATGCACCCTCCCAATACAAACAGGGCTCTTAAAAGTCATGTAAAAACTCTTACAGGCAACCCTCCAATGCCACTAAGAGTCTTGTCGTTTATTGGAGATCCTTTACATGTAGCTTTTGTACACCAGTAGGGCGCTTAAAGGTTAGATAGATTTGTACGGGCATCATGACCGTCCGAAACGAAAACGTCCGCGCAGCCGATTAACCGAGTTGAACGTGTAAAACCTCATGAAAAATCTGCAGTAATCGAAACCACGATCAGTCTTTGTTTAGTGCTTTTACTTTTATTTAGCCTTTGTGGTGCCGAAATCGGCAGATGCATGAGGCAACTAGCAACCGAGTGGCTTTCCGCAGTGCATCGGTGAATGATATTTCTTCACCTCATGTTAATTACGGTTACACAATAACATGAGTTGCGCTACCTTAAGAGTGTCGAGGAGAGCAGAAACTATTTGCCGCTATTTTAGCACAGCTACCGCGTGAGTATATTATGTATATATAGTATATATAAGCGACATCACAAACTTGGGCCAGTTAGAAGCGGAATGAAGGCTGCGCTACAACATTTTTCGGTGGCTTGTCATCAACTCATAAGCTCAGCGGGTGATTAAGATCTCGTACTCTATTTTTGTGGCTGCCGAGCAATACACCATGCATCTATGCGTTGCTCTATTGCACCACTGATTTAATCAATGTAACGACAAAACCGAACTGGTCATGTCGAGTGCAAATAAAGCTTCAATTTCCTTAGTTTTGTTTGTCCTGTTAAAAATGTAGTGTGGAATGCACACATGCCTGCCTACTGACTGGCATACAAGCTGCAGGTGGCACGTCAGGTTGGGCCAACGTTGGACACATATTGGCACTTCTTGGCCCAATGACGGCCTAAGATTAACAGCGTGGTTCCAATATTGGCAGTGTCATTCTGGTTCCTGGCCCAATGTTGGCCTAAGGTTAACAGCGTGGTGTCAATATTGGCTGTGCCATTCTGATAGAGATCCAACGTTGGCCCACATTACACAGTCAGTAAACAATATTGGCTGTGCCATTCTGATAGAGATACAATGTTGGCCCACTTTACACAGTCAGTAAACAATATTGGCTGTGCCATTCTGATAGAGATCCAATGTTGGCCCACTTTACACAGTCAGTAAACAATATTGGCACTGCCGTTCAACAAGGCGGGAATTATTGGACCGACTTTCGTATGGATTTGCCAATATGGGTTACTAGTTGGATTTCATTGGAGGACATTGGCCCGTAATAAGCTAATTTTCGCCTTGTCGGCTTTTAGTGCTCTACGACTTGCTGAGATTGAACAACGTGTTTTGAAAACTAACGCACTGATCACAGGCACACTGCGCAGGAACCAAAAATATGTTCTCCCATGTCAACTCCATGAATGGTACACCGCCATTATTGCACTTCTCCTTTACCGAAATGTGTCCCCTAAAGAGAAAAGCCAGTGTACCACGTAGCAAGCAGGGGAAGTCGCATAAATTTAGCCGCTGCTTTATTGATCGTGAATAAGAACTTGAGCTTAACATAAGAAGCAACGGTATTGCGAATTTGCCTGCGCATTGTATTTTTTGCATGTACGCTCCGCGGCTTTAGTGGGTCAAGATTCTGAGGAGAATCGAGAATTACAGTGCCTCAGAGCTGATGGAACCGTTTTATATTGCATCGAGAAGGAGCGCATATGCATTAGTGAAACTATTGTTTGTTTGTTTAGCATGCATGGCACGTTGCGGCGACATCATGCTCCTATTCTAATGTATTTGTTTGTTCGAGCATGTGTAGTAAGCTCCTTGTATGAATGCCCCTGACAGAAAAAAAATTAATTGCACGTTTTGGCATTTGCGTGTCGACAACCTCTTGCATTGCCTTTAGTAGGCACGGAGCATTCCGGATTTTTTTTTTCGGCCTAGCTTTCCGTCCTTCAGCCCCCCATTGCCTCTCCCCCACGCACCCAGGTGAGCCTGGTCAATGCTATCAGTCAAGCGTTCAGACAGCCATAAGCTGCTGTGTCGAATTGGGTGCTCTCGGAAGGATGGGGGAATGCCGCGGGGTCACTATTGTCCTCCTTGTCGCCCTCCATCGCTGCCACCCCAAAACCCGGTCGGGCTAGGTTCAGCGGGGGAAAGTGGCGTTTACGCCGCATTCTTCGTTCACCCTTTCCTTTCGCTCTTTCCTTCTATGCGTCGCTAGCACGCCGACTGGGTGCAACACCGCCTGAGTGCTTGCCGTCCGTTCTTGCCAGTGCACTCCTCTCGTGAAAAATGCTCGCTTGCGCTCGTCATTCCTACTGAGACGCCTACATATTGAAATACGCAGCAATATGGCCACGAATTTTTGTGAGTGTTAGAATTAATATAGGCGAAACAACAATTAGAAAAAAAGTCGGCGCTCGTGGCCACCGTCTTCGATGTGGGATGAACTCGGATACAAAGAAGCATGGATCATACAATGGTGAGTGCATTTGTTTTGCGCATGTTATAAGTTTTATCAGAAGCAATATCACCCAAGCTATATCACCCAAGCAATATCACGCGGTATATATATTACTGAAACAGGCCTGGCTAATGTAGAGTGCCTGTAAATAAATAGCTCTTTTTATTTGCAGTCCTTGAATAGTGCCTGGAGTAGAACCACGTGTAAATGTCTGTGAATTTCACCCAAATTCCAGGACTATGATTTTATCAAACCACGCGTGCGGCCTGATCCTGCTAGTGATACCGAGGAACCGCGCTTCTTCTCACTGGTATAGGTCAAGCATCATTTCCAGCTGACAGTATTTCTTTCTTTTTGTATAATAAATGCTTCTTTTACTAGTGTTTCTTGACGGAACTTCTCGGTTTCCACATTAAAAATTTCGCACGAAGGCCGCATTGTGTCTACACAGTCTGAAACTAGGTTTTTTGTGCTGCAGCAGGTTTTGCTGCAATTTTTAATTTTAAAGTGTTACGCTGACTAGGTGTGAGCTGTAAACAAAGCGGACAGATCCTGCGCATTTTATGTCTCTTCTAAATATTACGTTAGACCTTGTACAAGGTATGCCATATATGTAGAAATATCAAGAAGTGTTACCTGACAAATCTCTTGCAGGAAAGTTTCTTGATTCACCCCTTCGAACTCTCTGCTCAGACTTATAATATTGTGGCAGTATGGCGATTTTTCAAATGAAAACTCTCCCACATACATTTGTCATACCAACATCTCTGACAATGTTTCTTTTCATTTTACAGTGCAAACATTGCCTCCAAGTAATGGTGAAGTCGCTATGGGATATGGTAGCAATATCAACGAAACCACCGCGTTATCGTGGTCCTCGGGGGCCTGATAAGCCCGCTGTCATCCAAGCACTGACAAACCTGCCTACCGACGTCAGCTCCCTGCCCTGAAACCCCTGACCAGCCCACCGTCCTCGGCACCTTGCCCAATTCCTATCCTGAGGGCAGTGCCTGTAAATAAACTGTTTGAAGATAACCGAGCGCCACCCATCTAGGTCCACGAAAAATGCCTGTTTGTGAAAATTTATTCGCAAATAAACTGTCATAAACGTCAATTTAAGTACTCTTTCATTATTATTTGCAATCATATATGACTTGTGCTTCTTGACATCTTTTTGTCGAGCTTTCCTAGCTACTATTGAGGAAGACGGAAAGGGGACAATTGCTACAAAAAATGCCGCTAGCAAAATGTTTGTGGTAAGAATATGTGCGTGCTCTAAAGCCAGCATATCTAGAATATTCGTCATGCAAAGGGCATTGGCTCAAAGCTGGCATTAAGAATGGCAACGATATGGCTCAACACTGGTACTACGCTGGCAGCAGGATGGCTGCTGCATTGGCATAACATTGGCCCAATCTTGGCTTTAACGCTGGTCCTACGATGGCTGCTGCATTGGCATAACATTGGTCCAATCTTGGCTTTAACGCTGGTCCTACGCTGGCAGCACGATGGCTGCTGCATTGGCATAACATTGGCCCAATCTTGGCTTTAACGCTGGTCCTACGATGGCTGCTGCATTGGCATAACATTGGTCCAATCTTGGCTTTAACGCTGGGCCAGCATTGGATTGGGTTGCACTTTGCCAATATGCCAACATTGGTCAAACATTGGTACCAATTTCTGCCAGCATTGGGCCATGGTTGGACCAATGCTGGTGTGCTGCCTGGGTGGTTGAGACGCACAACAAGAATGTTATTCCTTCAGCCTGCGTAGGACTAGCTGTGCCAATATGTCTTAAAATTGATGCAATCATGCATTTGTGCCATTAATGGACAAACTAATAGAGACCGATAGATTGGTAGACTAATAGACTGGTAGCCCATCAGACTGGTAGACCATCAGACTGGTAGACCATCAGACTGGTAGACCATCAGACTGGTAGACCATCAGACCGGTAGACCATCAGACCGGTAGACCATCAGACTGGTAGACCTTCAAGGTCCGAAATTACGTATAGCCATCAGACATGTAAGCCAGTAGCTTGATGGAATTTTTGACTGGGATGGCTATACGTAATTTCGGACCTTGAAGGTCTACTAGTCTGATGGTCTACCGGTCTGATGGTCTACCGGTCTGATGGTCTACCAGTCTGATGGTCTGCCAGTCTGATGGTCTACCAGTCTGATGGTCTACCAGTCTGATGGGCTACCAGTCTATTGGTCTTTACCAGTCTACTGGTCTACCAATCTATCGGTCCCTATTAGTTTGTCCATTAATGGCACAAATGCATGATTGCATCAATTTTAAGACATATTGGCACAGCTAGTCCTACGCAGGCTGAAGGAATAACATTCTTGTTGTGCGTCTCAACCACCCAGGCAGCACACCAGCATTGGTCCAACCATGGCCCAATGCTGGCAGAAATTGGTACCAATGTTTGACCTATGTTGGCATATTGGCAAAGTGCAACCCAATCCAATGCTGGCCCAGCGTTAAAGCCAAGATTGGACCAATGTTATGCCAATGCAGCAGCCATCGTAGGACCAGCGTTAAAGCCAAGATTGGGCCAATGTTATGCCAATGCAGCAGCCATCGTGCTGCCAGCGTAGTACCAGTGTTGAGCCATATCGTTGCCATTCTTAATGCCAGCTTTGAGCCAATGCCCTTTGCATGACGAATATTCTAGATATGCTGGCTTTAGAGCACGCACATATTCTTACCGCAAACATTTTGCCAGCGGTATTTTTTGTAGCAATTGTCCCCTTTCCGTCTTCCTCAATAGTAGCTAGGAAAGCTCGACAAAAAGATGTCAAGAAGCAGAAGTCATATATGATTGCAAATAATAATAAAAGAATACTGAAATTGACGTTTATGACAGTTTATTTGCGAATAAATTTTCACAAACAGGCATTTTTCGTGGACCTAGATGGGTGACGCTCGGTTATCTTCAAACAGTTTATTTACAGGCACTGCCCTCAGGATAGGAATCGGGCAAGGTGCCGAGGACGGTGGGCTGGCCAGGGGTTTCAGGGCAGGGAGCTGACGTCGGTAGGCAGGTTTGTCAGTGCTTGGATGACAGCGGGCTTATCAGGCCCCCGAGGATCACGATAACGCGGTGGTTTCGTTGATATTGCTACAATATCCCATAGCGACTTCACCATTACTTGGAAGCAATGTTTGCACTGTAAAATGAAAAGAAATATTGTCAGAGATGTTGGTATGACAAATGTATGTGGGAGAGTTTCGCCATACTGCCACAATATTATAGGTCTGAGCAGAGAGTTCGAAGGGGTGAATCAAGAAACTTTCTTGCAAGAGATTTGTCAGGTAACACTTCTTGATATTTCGACATATATGGCATACCTTGTACAAGTTCTAACGTAATATTTAGAACAGACATAAAATGCGCAGGATCCGTCCGCTTTGTTTACAGCTCACACCTAGTCAGCGTAACACTTTAAAATTAAAAACTGCAGCAAAACCTGCTGCAGCACAAAAAGCCTAGTTTCAGACTGTGTAGACACAATGCGGCCTTCGTGCGAAATTTTTAATGTGGAAACCGAGAAGTTCCGTCAAGAAACACTAGTAAAAGAAGCATTTATTATACCAAAAGAAAGAAATACTGTCAGCTGGAAATGATGCTTGACCTATACCAGTGAGAAGAAGCGCGGTTCCTCGGTATCACTAGCAGGATCAGGCCGCACGCGTGGTTTGATAAAATCATAGTCCTGGAATTTGGGTGAAATTCACAGAGATTTACACGTGGTTCTAATCCAGGCACTATTCAAAGACTGCAAATAAAAAGAGCTGTTTAATTACAGGCACTCTACATTAGCCAGGCCTGTTTCAGTAATATATATACCGTGTGATATTGCTTGGGTGATATAGCTTGGGTGATATTGCTTCTGATAAAACTTATAACATGCGCAAAACAAATGCACTCACCATTGTATGATCCATGCTTCTTTGTATCCGAGTTCATCCCACATCGAAGACGGTGGCCACGAGCGCCGACTTTTTTTCTAATTGTTGTTTCGCCTATATTAATTCTAACACTCACAAAAATTCGTGGCCATATTGCTGCGTATTTCAATATGTAGGCGTCTCAGTAGGAATGACGAGCGCAAGCGAGCATTTTTCACGAGAGGAGTGCGCTGGCAAGAACGGACGGCAAGCACTCAGGCGGTATTGCACCCAGTCGGCGTACTAGCGACGCATAGAAGGAAAGAGCGAAAGGAAAGGGTGAACGAAGAATGCGGCGTAAACGCCACTTTCCCCCGCTGAACCTAGCCCGACCGGGTTTTGGGGTGGCAGCGATGGAGGGCGACAAGGAGGACAATAGTGACCCCGCGGCATTCCCCCATCCTTCCGAGAGCACCCAATTCGACACAGCAGCTTATGGCTGTCTGAACGCTTGACTGATAGCATTGACCAGGCTCACCTGGGTGCGTGGGGGAGAGGCAATGGGGGGCTGAAGGACGGAAAGCTAGGCCGAAAAAAAAATCCGGAATGTGCCGTGCCTACTAAAGGCAATGCAAGAGGTTGTTGACACGCAAATGCCAAAACGTGCAATTAATTTTTTTTTCTGTCAGGGGCATTCATACAAGGAGCTTACTACACATGCACGAACAAACAAATATATTAGAATAGGAGCATGATGTCGCCGCAACATGCCATGCATGCTAAACAAACAAACAATAGTTTCACTAATGCATATGCGCTCATTCTCGATGCAATATAAAACGGTTCCATCAGCTCTGAGGCACTGTAATTCTCGATTCTCCTCAGAATCTTGACCCACTAAAGCCGCGGAGCGTACATGCAAAAAATACAATGCGCAGGCAAATTCGCAATACCGTTGCTTCTTATGTTAAGCTCAAGTTCTTATTCATGATCAATAAAGCAGCGGCTAAATTTATGCGACTTAATATATATGGAAAATCAATAACTCTTGATGTCGTCTTTCAAACAGCGAACGCTTTTAATTTGCCAAACAGTCTTCAACCTGCAGTTACTATACCCTACCTGAACCGGATTTCGCACG
The DNA here is from genome assembly GCF_038994185.2 of Dermacentor albipictus. Lineage (NCBI taxonomy): Eukaryota > Metazoa > Arthropoda > Arachnida > Ixodida > Ixodidae > Dermacentor > Dermacentor albipictus. The sequence goes on along the minus strand of NC_091827.1, from coordinate 107,031,757 downwards.
CACTAGCGCCTTTAAATACAATTTTCTTACCGGGTACTGTAGGTCTACGGAATTCTCTACCTAGGAATATGCATTCGCTCTCGCGAAATGAATTTTTCGCAGCACTAGCAGGCGATGCAGCCTAATAAAATTTTCTTATTTTTCTGCATAACTTCAAGTTGCGTTTTTATTAAGAGGCTGCTTATTTTGTCCTTTGTGACTTGCAGCCATGCCTACACCTGCAAAAGCTCTTCCTGCAGTGCAATATGTTCCAGCAAGCACCCAGTGCTCGTCATCTATGAATGACTTCTTAGTAAACACCTTAGCAAAAAAAAATCAAAGGTATTTCTTAAAGAAAGACGCGAAGCTTTTTCCCATTGCAAACTGCATCAAAGTCCAAAGCGAACGACCACGCAATGAACCCACGAAATGATGAGTGACATATGTGATCTGATCGTTCATCAGGGATTGTATTTCTGAACGTTGAAGTTGAATGAAGACTCATTTCGTTAAGTTTCGTAGCCTTAATTATAGATCATGTGACCACTGATTACACGCTCACACTCGCAATTTCATGGGCGACTCTACATTTGCCCCGTATACATATACATGTTGTTTCAGCGAGCACTTTCAAAATTTTTAAGGTTGCCTGTGGCAGATACCTGAATGAGCTGGTCTGCTCGAAGCGGCCGACTCTACTTGCACAAAAAATTGTAATTCAAAACAAACTAATTAACAATAACACACTAATTAGTTTAACTAATCATCTTATGACCCATATTGCAATTTACAAATTCTAGCAGTGGATGTCACAACGCAGATCCACTTGAAGCGAATTCTCAGGCCGACATCAGTTTCGAGACGTTCTAGTTACTTGTGTGCTTGAGTGCATGAAATGTTTTGTTAACAAATTACCTGGAATGCCAATGCATTTCTCCGCAAAGTTCGGGAATTTATATTTCGAAAGTGGTGTCATCATGAAAATTCCTTCCAAGTGGATCCGCCTTACGAACTCCACGGCTAGAATTTGTAAATAACAATATGGGCCATAATTAAATTGGTTAAGTTTAGTCATTACATTTTATTATTTCGTCCTTTTTGTATCTAAATTTGTTGTGCGAGTATTGTCCGCCGCTACGAGTAGAACAGCTCATGAAATAGAATTGCGATATCTGCAACAGGTAACTTTTAAAGGTTTTTAAAGTGTTCGCTGAAACTACCTGTATATATACATACATATATATATATATATATATATATATATATATATATATATATATATATATATATATATATATATATATATATATATATATATATATTGGTAGATAGCATGGCATTGTTCCCATTGTTCATATCTGTGCAAGTGCCAATGTAAATTGTAGTGTCTATAGAGATTTGTAAGTCGGCTTTCCTGCGGTGCGTTTTCCCTGCTTATGGACGAATAAAGGAGCCATATAAATGTTCGCTTTAGTATACACCCTGTATTTGCGTTATATCGCACATCCTCAGAGGCCTCTTATACACAAATATGTGGGATCATCAGGACTAGAGTTGATAGAACTGAGCCATATAATTGTACCAATCGTTATCTCCCTATGGTGCCTAAGAGGTGATGTGTGATAATGTACACGCCCTTCAGTAACAAATACTTTGCGCACTGGAATCAGGAGTGGCTTTTCGAGGTACACGGCGTATTTGTTTTGGTTTTGTTTTATTTTTAATGTACCAAATCAATAATAAAAATCGCCTGTTGATGGCACCCCAAGTGTGCTCCTCGAGCTTGGCTACTCGAAGAAGCAGACGTTGTTTTCACGAGTAATTAAAATTAATAATCTAGTAAGTACAACGTGTTACTGCGAATTCTTGCTAATTATTTTGTGATTCATGTTTCCGTTTAGGAATTCTAGCTGTTCAGTTCTAAGTGCGCATTCCATCGAAAAAAAATGATCAGGATGATAGCTTTAGTCTCACGATGACAGTTGAGTTTGACGTCTCGCGTTTTCTATCCACCACGTTTCAAATAGAAGAAAATAAGCAAGCCAATACTGTAAGTGAGCCGTCGTTAGGTGTACTCGCGCACTACATTTCTTTTTTTGCTTTTTATATTGGTGACATCCTTCCACGCATTTAAACTGCCTTCCTTAGGACAAGTGGCTACGTTTAACTTAAGCGGCTATCCTATTCGAACGCCTGTTCAGTTAACTCTCCAAAGCCTAGAAGACGAAGAAGGAGGAAAAAGGCGATCAGGAGGTAAGCGTTTCTCAGCCTTTTTTCTTATTTTCTAATTACTGCGGATAATTAAAATTGTCTTTCTCTTTGGTCAATCCCTTTCGTGGTAATGTAGCATCTGTTGAAGAATCAATGTCAGAGGAGAGCTCTAACCGAACAAATTTCATTGATAAAAATTCATTTCTCAACCGCTCATTTCCCGTTTGACAACTGTTTGTTTACCTTAGTGATGGGTTTAATACCTCCGTATATACCGGGTGTTTTGCGTAACTAGAACGGAACATTAAAACGCAATAATATGCACATTAGCCTAGTTGCGCCAGTTCTTTCTTGCTTCGCGAGCTTCCTTCAAAATCCGGAAAAAGGAATCACGTTAAAATTACGCTTACCAAAACAGCCTCATGATGTGTTTCTCAGAGCTGCATAGAACTTTTGCAGTATTGATTTTGCCCTTGAAGCAATATATAATTTTTTACATATTTAGGGTTTGCTCGGAATAACTAGATAGGACTACGACTGATATGACTACACTGATACCGTCGGTCTCATTTGTCTAAGGTGTAAAAGTATGCAATAAATGTTTGGTTCCAGTTATAAAAAACACAAAGAACGAAATATTATTCACTGCGTGGAAGAACAATGTAATCAGGAATACAAAAAATATGCTCTTGGAACCCGTGCCGAAGAAGGTTTAATAAAAAATATAGGCGTTATGAAAAAATAAAAACGGAGTCCGGATGTAGAACAGCTAAGGTGGGTATATGTCAGAAAGACCATAAAAACCAACATTGTCGACAGTTCTGTTTGTAAGTACTTCCCGTCAGTTTTTCTTTGCAGAATCCTACTCTGTTTTCATAGCTAAGTGTTTGCTCATACTACACGGAAAACAATCGGTTGAGTTCAAGGAAGGAAAGTGCGGTGTTAAGAAAAGCACAATAATAGCGGCGGCTTCAACTGCAGTTAAGTGGGCGCAAGATTCGCCATAGCAAGTGCAGGAAGACAGTTCTAGGAGACTGCACCGGATACAAAGGAGCATACAGGCCTGTATGTCACTGTAGGCCACTAAATCTGTGTGCTGATTCCTACCTTGTCCCGTTCTTCAGGAATTAGGAACCAATTACCCTTACAATATCTTTTGTAGAAAGTCTATAGACAGTCTGTAGACAATTCCCTATGAAGTCTATTGACTGTCTATATATTTCCTTAGACTTGGTCTATAGACATTCTTGGAATTATGGTCTTGCACTTTTTGCAAACTAGTCTATAAAATGTATGAGTCTATAGACTGTCTATAATGTTATGAAAACTCACGTTTGTAGGTAATTGTCGGCTGAATGTCTATAGACAAAATTGTGTAGGCTTATACAATTCTACTTTTGCAGACTGAAGTCTATGGAATCTCTGTAGGCAAATTATATTGGCAGTCAGCGGCGAAGCGCTTCTTTGTGTAACCCTGCTTTTCGCTCTTGGCAGGACGATCAGGTGTGCTGCGAACTTCAAAGGGGCGGCTGCGCCCGTACGACGATCCCGGACACTTCCATCAGGATTGCCTCGTTGCGCATGCGTTCACCTGGGCGGTTATCATCCACGTGCAGTCGGCAAGCCCAAAGTTCCCGGATGCAAGAAGCCGGGCGGAGGATCACGTGGTGTCTGCCAACAGCCATATAAACCGTTCAACACCCAGGCATCATCGCAGTCAGCGGCGAAGCGCTTCTTTGTGTAACCCTGCTTTTCGCTCTTGGCAGGACGATCAGGTGTGCTGCGAACTTCAAAGGGGCGGCTGCGCCCGTACGACGATCCCGGACACTTCCATCAGGATTGCCTCGTTGCGCATGCGTTCACCTGGGCGGTTATCATCCACGTGCAGTCGGCAAGCCCAAAGTTCCCGGATGCAAGAAGCCGGGCGGAGGATCACGTGGTGTCTGCCAACAGCCATATAAACCGTTCAACACCCAGGCATCATCGCAGTCAGCGGCGAAGCGCTTCTTTGTGTAACCCTGCTTTTCGCTCTTGGCAGGACGATCAGGTGTGCTGCGAACTTCAAAGGGGCGGCTGCGCCCGTACGACGATCCCGGACACTTCCATCAGGATTGCCTCGTTGCGCATGCGTTCACCTGGGCGGTTATCATCCACGTGCAGTCGGCAAGCCCAAAGTTCCCGGATGCAAGAAGCCGGGCGGAGGATCACGTGGTGTCTGCCAACAGCCATATAAACCGTTCAACACCCAGGCATCATCGCAGTCAGCGGCGAAGCGCTTCTTTGTGTAACCCTGCTTTTCGCTCTTGGCAGGTGAGTTTGACTTGTGAATTGCTGTAACTAGTTATATTGTATTAATTTTTTTTTCTCGCCGCTGACTGCAAAAATGCCTGATACATGCTCTACTTGCACCAAACCCGTAGACGGGAAGTGTTTGAGTTGTTCTCGTTGCAAAAGATGTTACCACTTTGGAAAGAACTGTTCTAGTATCTCAAAAAATGCGTTTTTAAAAATGTCGACTGCTGAGCGTGAAGCCTGGACATGTCCATCATGCGAATCCAGCACAAGCAATCACTCCGACTCGGATGATTGTGAAGCTTCTTTTGGTCATGAATTCTCTGCTGTTAACAGCAAGCTTGACCGACTGACAGTTACGGTTGAAGCACTCGTAACTAATGTGGCGGAACTACTTCATTTTAAGGACACAGTTGAAAAAGTGGCCGAAACTGTTACTGAAATTCAAAAGTCAATTGAGTTCCTTTCCAATAAATATGAATCTGTAAAGTCTGGCCTGGAAGCTAACCAAACAGAGTTAGCTCAGCTACATGCCCGAGTGGAATCACTTTCTGAGACTGTTGACGCTCAAGCTGAGCTACTGGATAAATCAAGGTGCGTAGTTAATGATCTTGAACAGTACAGCAGGCGATGCAACTTTGAAATACATGGCCTCCGAACCAACCCTAACGAGAATTTGGTTTCTTTCATGGGTGATCTAGCTCAAAAACTAGATTTTTCGGAATTTGAAGCAAATACTATTGCTTCAATACATCGAATGCCGAACAGAGACAGTTTGACTCCCCCTATCCTTGTGCAGATGCGTGACGTGGCGTCTAAAGAAAAATGGCTTGCGCTACGGACAAAGCTTCGCAATTTGCCTACTGATGAGTCTCATGCTCGGTTGTATTTCAATGAAAATTTGACAAGGACAAACAAGGAGCTTTTCCGATTGGCCAGGTCCAAGGGAAAAGAAAACCAGTACAAATTTGTGTGGACACGTAACGGCAGAGTTCTGGCCAAGAAATCGGAAGAAGTGAAGTCTGTCATCCGCATTGAGAAATTGTGTGACCTAGATAAGATCTGCTAAGCATGAGCAATCTCGAATTCCTTACGTGTGCAACTTTTTCTGAAGCTACAAAATATTTCACAAGTGACGCGCAACTTGCATTTCGCGCAACGCACGTTAATATCCGTAGTATCCGAAAGCACTGGGATGAATTCATGGCCGTAACTTTACCTTTTCGTTCTACATTTGACGTATTTGTACTGACAGAAATTAACATTTCAGCTGATATTTTTAACCAGTATGCGATACCGGGTTACCAAGCAATTTCATGCACACGACCTGTAAAAAAAGGGGGCGGCGTCGCAGTTTTTGTGAGAGACAGTTGGACTATCACAGAGCTAAATTTTGGCTTCCAGCAAGCAGAAGTTGTAGCTTTGCGTATGAGCACGCCAGCTCTCTCTTTGATAGTCTTTGCAGTATACCGACCCCCCTGTTTTAATGGCAGGCTCTTTTTGGCCGAACTTGACACCGCCCTATCAGCTCACTCGCATGAAGACTATATCTGTGTAATAGGCGATATTAACATAGATACCTTTCGCCCTTCTATGGCTCTGGTCGCAGATTACATTGATCTGTTATCAAAATGGGGACTGCAACCAACTATCCAGAAAGCAACGCGAGAAGAATTTCTGGCAGGGCAACTGGTAGTCTCTTGCATCGACCATATAAATATAAGAGCTCCGAATTTCGCCATACAGTCTGCTATCGTCGAAGCAAAACTATCAGACCATTACTTTGTTTGTTGCTCTTTAGCCCGGAAATCGAACCATCCAACAGCGGTTCGCGACAAAAGGGAAATATCCATCTGTGATCCCAAAATCTTCTACAGACTGGCATCGGAATACGATTGGGAAATGTTTTTGGAAAAAGTGTCCCCGATAGACATTTATGATAAACTTGTTGAAATAGTACAAGAGTTTAAGAAAGCGGCTACTCGCGTGGTTGAAATCGGGCAGCGCAATAAAGAAAACTTGTGGATGACCTCCAAAATACTATCAGCTATAAAAGAAAAGGATTTGCTCTGGGCCCAGTCGAAAAGGGCACCTGCTTCTATCCTGCTACGGTCAAAATTTAAGGTTGCGAGAAATAAAGTGAACGCAATGATTCGTCAGGCAAAACGAGTACATTTCCGTAACAAGTTTAAAAAAGCAGGCTCAGATCCTAGAAAAACATGGTCTTTGGTTAATAATCTAAGAGGTGTCAAAAGGCGTGGCAATGATGGAAAAGATTTCGTGTCGTATTTTGGCACTGATGAAGAACAAATAGCTAATGAATTCAACAAGTTTTTTTCGCAAGTTTCGGGTAGTGCGCAACAGCATCCCGAATTTTGTACTCTTAAGCACAGCACTGTCGAATCCGCACACCTACCTTTGCTAAGTGAGGATGATTTACGTTCAATTACTTTCGGTCTTAAGCGAAATAGATCTATGGGAATAGATGGCATTTCAGTTGATGATCTGCGAACCTTGTTCGACATACTTAAAGGAGTGTTGCTGTCGCTGTTCAACAGCATTATCTCAAGTGGCATGATCCCGCCGAACATGAAAGCGGCAATTATTACCCCAATTCACAAAGGTGGTGCACATAATAGATATGAAAATTATCGTCCTACTTCAGTCTTGCCCTGTTTGACTCAAATATTAGAAAAACATCTGCTGTTTACAATGACAAGTTTCTTAGATAAGCACAAAACCCTGTCACCGCGTCAGTATGGCTTTGTACAAGGTAAAGGGACAGAAGTGCTCTTGGAGGACTTTTCTGACATGTTAAATCGTTCTTTTGAATGTAACCAAGTGGTGTGTGCACTGTTTCTGGATGTCAGCAAGGCTTTTGACAGCGTTTGTCACACTCTGTTATTGTGTAAACTATCCAGGTTAGGCTTCCGTGGAGTGTTTCTTTCGCTTTTGAAAAATTTTTTGCAGCAGAGAACGCAGTACGTCTCGATTGGGCGGGCAAAGAGTGCTTCTTTGCTAATAAAAGCTGGCGTTCCTCAAGGTTCCATAATTAGTCCGCTGTTGTTTAACGTCTACGTGAACGACCTTTCAAACGCCGTGCCTGCAAGCCTGTATCAGTACGCTGACGATACTGTCCTCGTATCCCAGTCGCCGAACTACTCTGACTCCCTTTCTTCTCTTCAAGCTGCAGCAACTATTGCTATGGACTGGTTCTCACGCAACCTAATCAAAGTAAACAGCTCTAAGACCCAACTTATATGTTTTCACAGCCCGATGAAGAAAGTAGATTTGAACCAACAGCTGCTCTTGCACGATCTAATTGTTCTCAATGTCAATGTCTACCCCTGAGCTATAAAACTACTGTGAAATACCTAGGATTATACTTTGACAGTGCTCTTTCTTGGAATGACCACTTATCCCACATTTGTAAAAAGCTCCGAACCGTCTCCTGTGTGCTGTATAACATTAGATACTATATGCCACTTTCAATACGCAAAGCTATTGTAAACGCTCTCGGTTATAGCGTACTGCGTTATGGCATAACGATCTATGGTCACTGTGCAGTTCGTTGGAAGAACAGTATCAATTCTCTCCTAAGATCTCTGTTAAAAAATATTGGCTATGATTTAGGCCTGCCCCCCAATTCTGATGTTTTTAAGGCATTTTCGCTACCTGATTTTGATCGCCTTTTGATGGAAACTATTGTCCTGAAACATTTTTGGTTTAGTGACTATAAAATTCCGTATGTTCCCACACGGTCTCTTCGACCGAAGGAAGCTTTTTGTATTCCCCGACGGTTTACAAGATATGGAAAGCGCGTAAGAGATTTTTACGTTCCCTTTTACTTCAATAGGTTGCCTCCAAGTGTTCGCCGTGCAAAAACTAAATATAAAATAAAAAAGATGCTGCGATACGCTACTTAGTGGGTGTACGACGTTGTACACGCATGCTCCACCACTTATCAAATGAATCCTGTGAATTCGCTAGTTACTGCAGTATTTGTTGCACTTATCTGAGTATTTTCATGCTATTTTATTTTCCTTCCTTGCTCTTTACTCTGTTGTGTTTTTTTTTTATATGTAACTTGGGTTCCGTGTCCATTTTTATTATTTTTTTTTCTGCCACTATACTAATTTGATGTTTTGTAACTTTTCATGTGCGTTCATGCCTGTGTGTTTATCTGCGTGGTTCCGCTGCCTGTCGGGCTCTGCCACTCAAGCCCAATGAGGCTTTGGCAGGCCGGATGTTTGTACATTCTTTCAATACTTGGCGCAATAAAGTATTATTATTATTATTAAAAAATGTCTAAAGGCTATCTCTAAACTACTCCTATAGACAATTCTGTAGACATACTGTGGATGTATGGCCTTAGGCTTTTTATAGACTACTATATAAAATATTTAAGGAATGCAAAAGTAGAACTGTAGGAAGTCATACTTTTCTAGACTGAAGTCTATAAAATGTTCAGTTGTACTTTTGTAGACTGAAGTCTATAATATGTCCAGTTATGCTTTTGTGGACTGAAGCCTATGAAATGTCAATTTCTGCTTGTTGTCTGAAGTCTACAAAATGGACATATTTACTTTCGTAGACTGAGGTGTATAAGATGTCTAAAGCAAATGTCTATAGCTATTCCATAGACGTAGTCTACAAAAATAAAACTGTATAATCCTATACATTTTTTCTATGACATTCTGCAAACATTTGTCTACAAACGTGAATTTTCAATTATTTATAGACAGTCTATAGGGCGTCTATAGAGTAAGACATTATAATGTGTCTGAGTCATTGTAAACGTCCGAGACGTATTCAGCTATACGTATCTGTTTGAAATTTCACTACACATGTGGCGCAGCGTTCACGGAGGGGGTATCTTTTTTTGACGTGACCCTTTATTCAATAAAACACGAATTATGTACAAAACACTGTTTCAACCGATAGATGCAAAGGCTATTATTGTACTAAAGTCTATCCATGCACGTAGTTGAAGTACTATTACTATGTCATATACAAAGTAAGCGGCGTATCACAGAAATAATTAAATTCCAGAGGTATAAACAAATCCGCACTATTTTTCTGCCCTAACATACAATATTAGGTACATTTTAAATAATGTAACATGCTAGCCTTCATAATCATACGTTAAAATTATAATTTATCATAGACCTACACAATTTCACCTCGAACAAGTCGGCCTGTAAGCGATGGCGTCTTGTCTATTTGCCCTTAGTCGGTGAACGCAAATATTTTAAGAAAAAGCAGGCAAGGGAAAATAACCTGGGGCGGAATTCATTAAGCTGCGTTGTTCCTACGCAATTTCTTGGTCAAAAATATGTTATTAGCTAAGATAAAGTTACGATAAGATAAACTTACGGCAGTAAGATAAACTTACGGCACCGTATGAAAGCGAGGAGGACGCAAAACTTCGATAAAACGAGAAATGAAATGAACGAAGTGCGTAAACGAGTAGCATGATCGCTCATCATACGTATGTCATTAAGGCTGTATTATTAGGGCAAATCACTGCACACCCCTATTCGACAGCTTCCTTTTCCGGAAGTCTGCTACAGCAACGATGAGCCCAACCACCCTGGCCGGTTCACCACACTGCCGCCAAAAAACGAATTGCAGTGAACGTGTTACGCATTCGTCTCACAATTCAGCTAGAGACACGACTGTTGGACACATGGTGACATATTAGGAGCAGAAACAGACGCTCAGTCGGATAAATAGCCGGCCATGTCGACCAGGGTAATCCCGCCCTTACAGAGGGACTAATGTATGTATTTAGGCAGTTGTTACGGAAAAAAAGCTCAGTTACATATAGTTCTATGGCCCTAAGCAAGGGGCCCTGCACCCGAACGTTCACCGGCACGAAATGTGATTTCGCTGCACACGATGGCAAGTTCAGTTCTAATGCCATGCTTAGGCTCAATGCGTGCTCCCTCGGATGCCAATACCGTCTATGACGTGGTATTTGACGATATCATCCACCGCCAACTGATGACGAAGCGCACGCTCCCTTCGCATAGCATCATTGCCGAGTCCACACAGAACTATTAAAGCAGCCCTAAAAAAAAGAGATGGAAAAATAAGCGGTTGCTACTAACACCCCAAAATTATGACAGAAAACTTCACTACGTAATATCCACAACTGCAGATTTCGCTGCCTATCACACTTTGTCATCGTATCAGCTTTCATCGCTTCTTCTGGGCTTCTCAGCAGGTAAAACACGGCGATGTCTGGCACTTTACCAAGAGTTTGGTTTCCAGGTTCAGGCGGTCGTATTCGGACAGAGCGAAATGCACAGAGGCGCGCACACAGCAATTTTGGAGACGGGTAATAGATCAAACAATGGTGACTTCAGGGAATGGTGCCCCTTACTACGCTGTCTGTCATACCCCAAGCAGCACCTCATAGATTCAGTCAACATCATCCCGATGCTGAAGTGCTCGTCAGAATACTCCAGAGCACAGTGCTTGAGGCGAACGTGGTTCAACGTTGTAGCTGGTTTCGGATCAAACTGGTTCCAGTCATCAATCTTGTGACACTGACGCACTTTGCTGAGAGCAGTCACTGCACATACAGTAGGATGCCGAGATGGAGGTGACGGTATGCAAGCGGCACCAGACGCCGTTCTAAAGTATGCGAGTGCCGCCTTTCAGTGCGAAATGAACTGCTGCTCCTCAGTAAGAGTCCGGTATGATTCCGGACGCGCATTGGATGTTGTAAAACGTCAACTTTTTTGTGGACTACAGGATCAAGGCTTCTCCAAGCGTTTTCTGATTACCCCTGACCAACGCTAATTTATTCTAAGTTGTCCCTACAGACTTCCTCATTTCATTACCGCGCCTAATTTTGGACCGTCCTCCACAGTGTTTCTTTACCCCTAGCAGCCACTCTGTATTTTTAATGGACCACCGATTATCCGCCCTACGAATCACTTGCCCTGCCTAGCTTCAAGCTAGATTTCCTGTTAATTTCAACTACCACTGCCCCAGTTTGGTCTTTGATCCACACCGCTCACTTCCTGTCTCTTAACATTAAGCATAATATTCTTGGTGTCACCGCTTGCCTGTGCGGTCGTCTACTTGTTCTCAAGTTTCAGTGTTAACCTCCAAGGTTCTGCGCCTTATGATAGTGCGTGAAGAAATGAAATGAAAGAAATGAAAGAAAGAGACACCGGTGAGGTCCCAGTAATGTTGGGTAATGCCAGCCGTGTGCGCTTCGACACACTTTATTTCTTCCGTAAATTTTGTTCTCGTGATCAGGGCTCTCTGCGTCTAATTAGCGTAGAAAAACTTGCTTCTGCGCGCACTTTAAAGGTTCACTCCAGATGAGTAATTCTTTTTCGCTGGACAGATTATTCAACGTTGGCTTTGCCTTCTGCATAATCATTTTCAATCCACTCTTAAACATTCCCGGTTAAGTTTCTCAATGAATGATTGCAATATCTCGCCAACGTTGTTGAACAGGGCAATGCCATCGGCAGGCTGAAGGATGTTGAGACAGTCGCTGATGATCGTCGCTCTTAATCCTTCCTGTGTACCAGATCGAATATTTCTTCTCAGCACGCAATGAATATCATTGAAGAGATAGTGTTTCCTTGCCTGACCACATTCTCGATAACTTTCTAATTTTCTTGCAGATAATTAAAACATGTGAAGCCGGAACAATCACCGAGGCAGATTCGAAGCATTAGGAGTTTCAGATACATGCGCTGTGGCCTTAGATATTTACACGGCTTTTACACGGCGATTACCACGGCCTTTATGTGAAATTCGTTCAGTTTTTCAGTGCGATCCACACGATCTGCGCTTGTACCACTAATTAGGCGTAAACGTCGAAGCCTCGTCCAAAAGCACTAAATAAAGAGCTCGAACTGTGCGCCGCCAGGAGAGGAGACAATGCAGCTAATTCGAGAGACGTGAACGCTGATCTTGCTCATACGAAGCATTTTAGAGACCGCTCTTATCGTCTTGCACCCTTCACATTGTTCACTTCGCGATACCAGACCTCTTTGGCCGGCTTTGTCATCCTTCATTTTGACCTGCCTGCTGTGCAGCAGACGTGGAGCACCTTAAGACCGCCACCGGATAGACTAAAATTCTTGCACTAATTCACAAACGCCTATGAAATATGAAAGAGGGTTCAGTGAAGCTCGTTTGAGGGATCGCAAGTAGCTTTTAATGACCAGTCCTAGCTCTTGGCCTCAGCAGCTCGTGCTCGGGTCTCGCGATGCAGCGGTGGCAGTACGCACAGCGCTACATGCTTATTCCCCGCAACAAGTGCCCTCTCGGCGGCGAAGAGGAGCCATCCTGGCGACCTAAGGTGATTACACGATGAAGGGGCCGTGGTACAGCTTCAAGCAGCTTACATGAACCGTCTCCCGGCCATTGAAGCGCTTGTCTAAAGATGGCGTCAGAAGTTCGACCACATAGTTCACAGGCGACGTACACACGACAATCCAGTACGGACCCTCATATTTCGGAGCAGGCGTTGGGCTAAGGTCTCGAGATTGGAAGGATAGCCGAAACCAGACGTGAGAGTCTAGGACGAAGGACTGTGGGGGCTGATCGTTGTGATGGCGATCTTTTTGGAGGCTTTGGGTATCCGACGTGAATGAGCGAGCCAGTGAACGGCAATCTTTAGCATGGCGAGCAAGTTCTAAAAGAGGGGTGAATTAAGAGGCATCTGGATGATATGGTAGTACGATGTCGAGGAAAGAGCATGGTTCACATCCATAAAGAAGACTAAATGTTGAGAATCCTGGGGTAGCCTGAATGGCGGCGCATCAAAGGGCGGACGTCGTCTCATTTCGAATTATCAGATGCAACCTACATTGTGAGCATGACACGTGCGGTGAATAGTGCGGCACGTGGCGAGTAGCTCATAAATAACATTGGACTAGGAGACACGGTATCGATCGCTGAGCAGTTCTCGCGGTGCGCCATGCCGTAAGATGAAATGCCGTAAGGGGAATGCGGCGACGTCGCGAGGAGCAGCCGAAGCAAGTGCTGCAGTTTTGGCTTATCTTGTCAGGTGGTCTACTGCGACAATTATCCAACCATTTCCGTTAGCAGTGCATGGAAGAGGCCTATAAAGGTCAATGCCAACCCTATCAAAAGGACGTGCGGGGCACGGTAAAGGTTGCAAAGGGCATATCGCATGAGGAGATGCCTTGCGTCGCTGGCAGGGGTTGTATTCATATAGGAGGTTCCAATGGCGGACAGGCTGCCATATGATATACCAATGGCGGACAGGCCGGCATTGGAATATGAACCTGGCAACGTTTAACGCTAGAATGTTATCTAGTGAGGCGAGTCTAGCAGTGCTATTGGAGGAATTAGAGGGCAGTAAATGGGATATAATAGGGCTCAGTGAAGTTAGGAGGCCAAAAGAAGCATATACAGCGCTAAAAAGCAGGCACGTACGTCCTGTGCTACCGGGGCTTAGCGGAGACACGAGAACTAGGTGTCCGATTCCTGATTAATAAGAATATAGCTGGTAACATACAGCAATTCTATAGCATTAACGAGAGGGTGGCAGGTTTTGTTGTGAAACTTATTAAGAGGTACAGAATGAACGATGAACGGTGTACAGGTCTGCGCCCCTACATCCAGTCATGATGACCAGGAAGTCGAAAGCTTCTATGAAGACGTGGAATCGGCGATGGGCAAAGTCAAAACAAAATACACTATACTGATGGGCGACTTCAATGCGAAGGTAGGCAAGGGGCAGGCTGGAGACAAAGCAGTGGGGGAATATGGCATAGGCACTAGGAATAGCAGGAGAGAGTTATTAGTAGAGTTTGCGGAACAGAATAATATGCGCATAATGAATACCTTCTTCCGCAAGCGGGATAGCCGAAAGTGGACGTGAAGGAGCCCGAAAGGCGAGGCTAGGAATGAAATAGACTTCATACTCTGCGCTAACCCTGGCATCCTACAAGATGTGGACGCGCTCACCAAGGTGCGCTGCAGTGACCATAGGATGTTAAGAACTCGAATTAGTCTAGACCTGAGGAGGGAACAGAAGAAACTGGTACAAAAGAAGCCGATCAATGGTTAGCGGTAAGAGGGAAAATAGAGGAATTCCAGATCAAGCTACAGAACAGGTATTCGGCTTTAACTCAGGAAGAGGACCTTAGTGTTGAAGCAATGAACGACAATCTTGTGGGCATCATTAAGGAGTGTGCAATAGAAGTCGCTGGTAACTGCATTAGACAGGATACCAGCAAGCTATCGCAGGAGACGAAATATCTGATCAAGAAATGCCAATGTATGAAAGCCTCTATCCCTACAGCTAGAACAGAACTGGAAGAACTTTCGAGGTTATTCAACAAGCGTAAGACAGCTGACATAAGAAAGTATAATATTGTTACGTAGAAAGACGCAGACGACAAGCTATGTACAAATATATTTACAAGGAAAATACGCTGCGCTTGGCCAAGAGGCAACAGCCCGCGCTAGCTTCTAAATCGTCGTCTTCGTCTTCTTCCTGCTCAGCTCCTCGTCAGTGGGAGCATACCCCGTAGCACTACCCCCGGCGGCAAAAGCGCCGTCCCGGAGCGACTAAAGGCTGGACTCTGAAGCAGTGTAGTAGCTCTTGAGCCTACTGACGTGCACGACATCACTAGACGCCAGAGTAGATGACGAGGTTGAGCTCACAGGAGCAATTTCATAAGTCACAGGCGTCACCTGGCGCAGCACGCGGTAGGGTCCTGTGTATCGCGAAAGGAGCTTTTGTGAAAGTCCGACGTGACGAGAGGGCGACCACAAGAGCACGAGCGCACCAGGCGAAAACTGCACGTCACGGTGGCGGGCGTTGTACTGACGCTGCTGAGTGGTTTGCGAGTCCGTCAGTCGAGCACGGGCAAGCTGGCGTGCATGGTCGGCGAGAGCGATGGCGTCGCGGGCATACTCGCTTGTTGAGATCGAAGCAGGAGGAAGTGCCGTGTCAAGGGGCAAGGTCGGTTCGCGACCGTAGAGCAGATAAAAGGGAGAAAATCCGGCGGTATCGTGCCGGGAAGAATTATAAGCGAATGTGACGTAAGGAAGCGCAATGTCCCAGTCGCGGTGGTCCTTGGAAACATACTTTGACAGCATATCGGTAAGAGTACGGTTTAACCGCTCTGTCAGGCCATTGGTTTGAGGATGGTATGAGGTAGTCAGCTTGTGTTGAGTGGAGCAGGAACGTACAATGTCGGCGATAACTTTCGAGAGGAAGTTACGACCACGGTCAGTGAGCAGCTGTCGCGGGGCGCCATGAAGTAAGATAATGTCCCGCAAGAGAAAGTCCGCGACGTCAGTGGCGCAACTGGTAGGGAGAGCCCGCGTGATAGCGTATCGGGTGGCGTAGTCAGTTGCGACGGCTACCCATTTGTTCCCAGAGGATGACGTGGGAAAGGGACCGAGGAGGTCTAATCCAACACGAAAGAACGGTTCCACAGGGACAGTGATCGGCTGGAGATGACCGGCAGGTAGCACCTGAGGTGTTTTCCGACGCTGGCAGGTATCACAGGCAGCAACATAGTGTCGGACAGAGCGAGCGAGACCAGGCCAATAGAAGCGGCGGCGGACGCGGTCGTACGTGCGGGTTACGCCAAGATGTCCTGCAGTAGGTGCGTCATGCATCTCAAAGAGCACAGTCTGTCGTAGATGTTTTGGCACGACAAGAAGAAGATCAGATCCGTCAGGGAGGAAGTTCCTTCGGTAGAGAATGCCGCCCTGGAGGACATATCGGCGAACGGATGCGTCGGTAGGTGTAGAGCGCAGACGCTCGATGAGTACTCGCAGCGATAGGTCTCGGTACTGCTCATCGGCGATGTTAACGAAGGCAGACACAGAGAAAATGCCGTCGGCAGTACTACTGTCGGCGTCGTCAGGCTCGTCTACCGGGTAGCGAGACAGGCAGTCAGCGTCCTTGTGTAGTCGGCCAGGTTTGTAGGTGACAGAGAACGAATATTCTTGGAGGCGTAGGGCCCAGCGACCAAGTCTTCCTGAAGGGTCTTTCAATGAGCATAACCAACAAAGCGCGTGATGGTCTGTGATAACGGAAAAGGGTCGGCCATATAAGTATGGGCGGAACTTCGCAACCGCCCAAACTAGGGCCAGACACTCACGCTCAGTGATGGAATAGTTGCGCTCCGCGGGTGAGAGGAGCCTGCTGGCGTAAGCGATAACACGGTCGTTGCCGCGCTGGCGTTGTGCCAGTACTGCGCCAATTCCGTGACCGCTGGCATCAGTACGAACTTCGGTAGGCGCAGACGGATCGAAATGGGCCAGAACGGGAGGCGTTGTGAGAACGTCGATTAGATGCGAGAATGCAGAGGCCTCGTTAACGCCCCACTGGAAAGGGGCGTCTTTTTTCAAAAGCTCGGTTAGTGGTCGTGCTATGGCCGCGAAATTTTTCACGAAACGGCGGAAGTAGGAACAAAGGCCGATGAAGCTGCGCACATCCTTGACACACTTCGGAACAGGAAAGTGCGTAACAGCATGGATCTTGCCTGGGTCCGGTTGCACTCCGTTCGCGTCAACGAGATGCCCAAGGACGGTAATCTGGCGACGGCCGAATTGGCACTTCGATGCGTTCAGTTGCAGACCGGCGCGACGAAAAACGTCCAGGACTGCCGAGAGGCGCTCGAGGTGCGTAGCGAACGTTGGGGAGAATACTATGACGTCGTCCAAGTAGCACAGGCATGTGGACCATTTGAAACCGTGAAGAAGGGAGTCCATCATGCGTTCAAAAGTGGCAGGAGCGTTACATAGACCAAACGGCATTACTTTGAATTGATAAAGACCGTCCGGAGTTACAAAAGCAGTCTTCTTGCGGTCGAGATCGTCCACAGCAATCTGCCAGTAGCCGGAGCGGGGGTCAATAGAAGAGAAGTAGCGAGCACCATGGAGGCAGTCAAGGGCGTCATCGATCCGAGGTAGGGGATACACGTCCTTTTTGGTAACCCTGTTAAGGTGCCGATAATCCACGCAAAAGCGCCATGAACCATCCTTCTTTTTTACCAGTACAACCGGTGACGCCCATGGACTACATGACGGTTCTATGATGCTATTGGCAAGCATTTTGCGAACTTCAGCGTGAATAACTTGACGCTCAACCGGTGACACTCGATACGGGCGGCGATGAATAGGAGGGGCATCGCCGGTATTAATGCGATGTTTAACAGTTGTAGTTTTGGCCAAAGGACGATCGTTAAAGTCAAAAATATCGTTGTAGGAAAGCAGAACGCGGTAGAGCTCACGAGCGTGCTCGGACGGCATGTCGGGCGCAATCATTTTCTGTAAGTCGGCGATGGTGCAAGTTGTCGACTGAGATGGTAGAGGAGGATCGGCTGAATTGCTGTCTACCTCAATAGATGCTATTGAGTGATCTTCGAATGAGCAAAGTTGGGCCAGAGACATCCCGCGTGGCAGCACTTGTGTCGTCAAGCCAAAATTGACCACTGGCAGGCAGACGCAATTAGCCGTAATAGATAAAACGGTATGAGGTACCGTGATCCCGTGTGTAAGGAGGACGTCTTGTAGAGGAGCCGCGATATAGTGACCGTCGGGCACTGGTGGGGATGATACTAGGTCAACGTAAGTCAGTGCCGTAGGTGGCAAGCGAACAAAGTCGACGGAACTGAGGCGACTGGGGTGTGGTTCAGCGGGATCCAGAACAGGCAGGTCAAGGCGGAGAGTACTGGCGGAACAATCAATGAGAGCAGAATGTGCGGAGAGGAAGTCTAAGCCGAGGATGATGTCGTGGGGACAGTGGGCGATGACTGTGAATAGCACGACTGTTGAGCGATCGGCGAAGGAGACGCGGGCGGCACACATACCAATTACGGGGGCTGTTCCGCCATCGGCGACACGGACAACAAGCGTCGTGGCGGGCCTGATTATTTTTTTCAGGCGGGTACGAAAGTCCGCGCTCATTACCTACAAATGCGCCCCAGTGTCTATAAGAGCAGATACAGGAACACCGTCGACTTGCACGTCAAGAAGGTTCAGATGAGTGGGCAACGTCAGTGGAGGATTTGGCGGCGTAGGGAGCAATGCAGCGTCACCTCGAGGCGCTGCATCATTCAGTTTTCCGGCTGGGAGCGGCGTCCGAAGGGAGTCGGCGAAAAGGAGCGACGGGGCTGGGGAGAGCGAGATTGTCGTCCTTGGGGCGAAGGTGAACGAGAATAGGGGCGGTTCGGCGCAGGAGAGTCAGTGGCGGCATTATCGGAGCGTGCGGCATAAGGACGAGAAGGGCCACCCGAGGGTCGGGAATAGGCAGTATAAGCAGACCGGGTCGGGGAAGTCCAGCGACTTCGACAGTGACGAGAAATGTGCCTGATGCGACGGCAGTGAAAACAAATGGGCTTGTCGTCAGCAGTGCGCCATTCAGCTGGGTTGCGGAAACGTGGTGGGTAAGACGATGCGGGACGGGGCGGAATCGAAGAAGCCGGATGGGTATCAGGGTGATGGGCCGAGCAGATGGTGTGAAGGCCCATGTTTTCGAACTCCTGGCGGACAACTGCCTGGATCAGGGAAACCGTGACTGCCGGTGCGTTGGTGGGGCTGGAGTCGAAGGCAGCCGGATAGGCGGCCTCAATCTCACGCCGAACGATCTTGGTAATATCGCCGGTGGTGTTGGGACGAGGAGCGTCGGCACAGGAAGAAGTCGCTGGACTGGGATCGATACCCAGCACCTCCACCAAATATGTTACGTAGAAAGACGCAGACGACAAGCTATGTACAAATATATTTACAAGGAAAATACGCTGCGCTTGGCCAAGAGGCAACAGCCCGCGCTAGCTTCTAAATCGTCGTCTTCGTCTTCTTCCTGCTCAGCTCTTCGTCAGTGGGAGCATACCCCGTAGCACTATGGATATAATTGAACATGCTTTCAGGAACGAAGGAAGCCTAAAAGCAGTGAAGAAACTAGGAATTGGCAAGAATAAGATGTACGCGTTAAGAGACAAAGTTGGCAATATCATTACTAATATGTATGAGATAGTTCAAGTGGCTGAGGAGTTCTCTAGAGATTAATACAGCACCAGTGGCACCCTCGACGATAATGGAAGAGAGAATAATCTAGAGGAATTCGAAATCCCACAGGTAACGCCGAAAGAAGTAAGGAAAGTCTTGGGAGCTAATCAAAGAGGAAAGGCACCTGGGGAGGATCAGGTTACAGCAGATTTGTTGAAGGATGGTGGGCAGATTGTTCTAGAGAAACTGGCCACCCTGTATACGCAATGCCTCATGACTTCGAGCGTACCGGAATCTTGGAAAAACGCTAACATAATCCTAATCCATAAGAAAGGCAGCGCCAAAGACTTGAAAAATTATAGGCCAATCAGCTTACGGTCAATTGCCTACAAGGTATTTACTAAAGTAATTGCAAATAGAATAAGGAACGCCTTAAACTTCCGTCAACCGAAGGACCAGGATGGATTCCGTAACGGCTACTCAAACATAGACCATATGCACACGATCAATCAGGTGATAGAAAAATGTGCGGAATATAACCAACCTTTGTATATAGCTTTCATTGATTACGAGAAAGCGTTTGATTCAGTCGAAGCCTCAGCAGCCATGGAGGCATTGCGGAATCAGGGTGTAGACGAGCCGTATGTAAAAATACTGAAAGATATCTATAGCGGCTCCGCAGCCACCGTAGTTCTCCATAAAGAAAGCAACAAAATCCCAATAAAGAAAGGCGTCAGGCAGGGAGATACGATCTCTCCAATGCTATTCACAGTGTGTTTACAGGAGGTATTCAGAGACCTGGAGTGGGAAGAATTGGCGATAAGTGTTAATGGAGAATACCTTAGTAACTTGAGATTTGCTGTTGATAGATATTACCTTCCTTAGTAACTCAGGGGACCAATTGCAATGCATGCTCACTGACCTGAAGAGGCAAAGCCGAAGGGTGGGTCTAAAAATAATTCTGCAGAAATTAAAGTAATGTTTAACAGTCTCGGAAGAGAACAGCAGTTTACGATAGGTAGTGAGGCACTGGAAGTGGTAAAGAAATACATCTACTTAGGACAGGTAATGACTGCGGATCCGGATCATGAGACTGAAATAATCAGAAGAGTAAGAATGGGCTCGGGTGCGTTTGGCAGGCATTCTCATATCATGAACAGCAGGTTGCCATTATCCCTCAAGATTCAAGTTGTATGGGGCAGAAACCTGGAAGCTCACGAAAAGGATTCTACTTAAATTGAGGACGACGCAACGTGCTACGGGAAGAAGAATGTAGGTGTAACGTTAAGGGATAAGCAAAGAGCAGATTGGGTGAGGGGACGAACGGAAGGTAATGATATCTTAGTTGAAATCAAGAAAAAGAAATGGGCATGGGCAGGACACGTAATGAGAAAGGAAGATAACCGATGGTCATTAAGAGTTACGCAATGGATTCCAAGAGAAGGCAAGCGTAGCAGAGGGCGGCAGAAAGTTAGGTGGGCGGATGAGATCAAGAAGTTTGCAGGGATGACATGGCCACAATAAGTACATGACCGGGGTAGTTGGAGAAGTATGGGAGGGACCTTTGCGCTGCAGTGGGCGTAACCAGGCTAATGATGATGATGATGATGACAGGCTGCACATGAGCGAATGTATTTGTGGACACATGAATACATGCCGCATCAGCAGTACGGCTGGCGTAGCCGCTGGTGGGTTCTGTGGACGCCAGCGTGATCTTGTTGGGGGTCGGCGTGGAAGTAAGTGCATATGTCGAAACGCAAATTTCGAGGGATGACTAGCACCCATTTACGGCCATCTGGCTGGTAGTTTCGGCGGTACAGTATAGCGTCCCGTAACATGTAATCAGTGGCTTGGTGACGAAGGGCTCGAGGGCTCGGCCGTTGAAGAACTCGTGAGAATGCCAATTAGCGACACAATACACGGATCTTTTCTTTGTTCAGGCGGCGTGTCAGTTACAGCAAGCGTAGCAGCCGGGCACTCCACGGATGAGAGGGAGGGACGGTTTCGTCGGACCACATGGGTGATCGGCAGAGTGCATCTGAGTCAGAATGTTGATTCCCGGAACGACAGATGACGCGAATTTCAGATTCTTGGAGCCGTAGAGCGCAACGTCCAAGACGCCCCGACGGCTCTTTTAGTGCCGTAAGCCAGCACACAGCATGGTGTTCTGTCCCAACGTCGAACACATGGCCATACATGTAAGAGCGAAATTTGTTTAAGGCGCAAACTATAGCCAAACATTATTTTTTTTTCTGTGGCATAATAATTGGTTTATGCTTTCGTAAGGGCACGACTCGCATATGCAAGCACATACGCCGGGAAGCCAGCCTTGCGTTGCGCAAGGACGGCGCTAAGAACAACGCCGCTGGTGTCCCTATCCACTTCGGTCGGTGCACTGGTGTAGCAGTGGCGGAGAACAGGCGGTGAGGTAAGCAGACGACACAAAGTGCTGAAAGTTTGGTCACATACTGGAGTCCAATTGCGAATGTCACCGGGGCCAGCATGGAGCTTCGTTCGGGGTGCGGTGATGCTGGCAATATTGCGCACAATATGACGAAAATAAGAGCAAAGGACGAGAAAACATTGGATCTTTTTCACCGTAGTTCGGCACGCAAATCCTGCAACAGCACGAAGCTTGTCAGGGTCGGAAAGGACACCGTCTTTGGAAACGACGTGGGAAAGTATTGTCAGCTGGGCGGCTCCAAAGCGGCACTTTTTCAAGTTGAAGGCTGGCAGTGGCAAGGCAAGTAAGAACTTCGCGTAGACAAGAGAGCTGAGGGCTGAAATCAGGGGAAAGAACGGCCACGTCGTCTAAACAAACAAACACATCTTCGATTTGAGGGCCTCGCAGAATATTGTTCATCAGTCTTTCGAATGTCGCGGGCGCATTGCGTAGGCCAAGTGATATTACCGCAAACTACAGGCTGTCAGGCGCAAAGAAAGCAGCCTTCGAGCGGTCGGACTCATCCATCGGGACTTGCAGATAACCTAATTGCAAGTCCAAATGACAAAAGAATTCGGCACCTTGTAGACAATCTAGAGAGGAGGAAGGAAGAAAAAGCAGAAGACAGGGAGGTTAACCAGAATAGACAATCCAGGGCGTCATCTATGCGCGCTATAACGTTAGCCATATTTTCGTGTAATATTGTTGAGGGGACGATAGGCCACACGAAAACGAATCGAGCTATTTTTTTTCTTATTTCTTAACGAGTGCTACGGAAGAGGACCAAGGACTGCAGGATGGCTTGGTAACACCACATTCAACGATATCTTCAAATTGCTCAGTGATGACACGACGCTCAGTGGATGACACTTGGTACGGACGCTGGCATAATAGTGCGTAATGTCCTGTATGAATGTGGAGAGAAACAGTACTTCTACGGCCCAGGGAATGTTGTTGTGGCATACGGAATGGTCGGAAGTCGTAGCTGTGGTGTCGCGCGATGCCTGTGAAGCCCGGTAAGCGCCGGCGGCAGAAGCGCAGTACATGTGGTGGCGTACCGCAAGCGTAGCATACTGGTCGGTTGTCAGGGCTTCGCCAAGTATTTCTACCCTGCGGCTGTGCACTGAAAAAGGGAGCCGCCAACTGGTGAGGCGAAGGCCGAGCAGAGTACCCGGGCCAGCGAGGCACCCGTACAATGGCTTCAGCATACGTCAGAGGCGCGGCCACGGGGGCCGTCTGACACGGAAGTGGAAGAGCTTCGGTCACTTGCTCTTGAATCATCTGTCGGATCGCTGGAGCCAAATGTGGAGAAGGCTCCTACGTGGACTGAAAAATGGAGAGCTGCCGCGCGACCTCCTTGCGCAGAAATTCTTTTATCTGCGTGAGCAAAGTGTCTGGTTGTCGCCAATAACCAATGCTGCTAGCGAATCTTCCGTGGGCGGTGGCTGCCGAGCTAAGATGCGTTGTTTCCGTAGCTCGCCAAACTTTGGCACGAATTGATAACTTCGGCCACGTTACGCGGATCCTTCGCTAAAATTTGAAAGGCGTCCTCATCAATGCCTTTCATCATGTGTTTTATCTTTTCCTGTTCTGTCATTACGGGTTCACGCGCTTGCACATGTCAGTGGCATCTTCGCTGTAACTTGTGCAAATTTCACCGTGATGTTGTGCGCGATCACGTAAGCGTTGCTAAGCGCGAAGCTTGCCCACAGCAGGGCACCGAACACTTCTGCGTCCCCTGTCTTGAATGCGCTCCATGTTGAGAAATCGTTTTCTTGGTTTCGAAACGAGAGGTTAGCGACGCCGGTTAAGTAAAACATCACGCTGTGCAACTTGGCGGCGTTGTCCCACTTGTTGTGCTGGCTCACCTGTTCGTACGATGACAGCCCATCCTCCACCTCATGATCACCGGTGCCGCTAAAGAAGGCAGCATGACACTGGCGCAACACACCAGAAACGAAAAGCGCTGAGGCTGCGGTGTATCTCCCTGAGTGATTTGGTCAGGCATGGTCGCAACAGTGGGTAGCGTCCGGCTTCAGAGCCAGTTTTATAGGTAACGCTGCAATTACACCAAATGAAAGGGGGTTTATTGAATCTCGTTCGAGGGATTGCAAGTAGCTCTTAATGACCAGTCCTAGCTCTTGGCATCAGCAGCTCCAGCTCGGGTCTGGCGCCGCAGCGTTGGCAGTGCCCACAGCGCTACATGCATATTCCCCACTACAAATCATTGTTTGGTGAGAAAAGCACAACATAGAAGGAATATCGCCTGAAGCTATTGAAATACGTTAGTGACGTCATTTCGGCCAAGACTGGTGTTCGTCTGGGTTTTAGAATAAGCATTTCCAGCCAACCATGCAGGGATGTCGCGTTGCTTAGTCGTCTGCTCTTGCCATGGTCCATTGTCTGTTACTGGCTAAGCGCATGAAAAAAAAAAAAAAAACGTAGGGGCACCTTAACGAGCGTTCTTTGTGAGTGTCTAATGATACACGTCAACGAGCTTATATACATATTTATATATATATATATATATATATATATATATATATATATATATATATATATATATATATATATATATATATATGAATGTGCGCGCGTGCGTGTGTGTGTGTGTGCACTCATGCGACAATTAATCAGTCTTATCGCGAGGTGTATTATTTCACAGCATCACTGTTGTTCGAGCAGTCCACATGATTTTCGCATCAATGGTAGTACGTGATTTAATTTGCTATTTCCTTTTTTTATGTATGCTTACTTAAACTCCCACTTCACATCATAGGCAAAACTACCGTCCTTCGTACGCATACGGTCACTCACACCGTAGGCCAGAGAGTGAGCAAAACCATGACCGCCGACACCACGCCGCTTAGACTTAGTGCAGAATTGAAACTATGAGAAATGTAATACAAGGCTTAGGCTAAAAGCGGGAAAGACAACAGCGAATTGTACAACAGCAACAAGTTTTGATAATTAGAACCATTTCGGCGTTTGTTTCGTTGTTTCATCTCTTGTGGAGATGTATAGCCGAGAAAGCGTAGCGATATATATATTCATCCGCAGCCCTATGTGGGAGCCAAAGCTCAAAGTAGAAAAAAAATATAGAACTGCTTGAAAGTTATGAATGACCAAGTTCATTGGGTTCAGGGACGGACACTACGCTTCTCTTTGCTACTATTCGTTTGAGTGTCATGAAGGTATGAAAAATCCGGCTTATGTGCGTGTAAAGACGCACAACCTATAGGACGTTCAGCTTGCCGCACAGAATAATGCTACTGCATTCCACAGCACAGCGCGTCCAATGCAATTATGCATTAAAACTGATCAATGCATTTTGAAATAGCCAACCAGAGCACGCCTCGAAATTATAAGCACGTGCCATCCACGGCTATCAGTTGTGGCCTCTGGACAAACGGCCACTACAGTGTGCTTCAACGCTTGCCCGCATCAGCTCCAGCGGTACAGATTTATATAATTAGGTTCGTAAGACTGTTGTTAACCCGCTGTCGTAGCAATTTCTCTTAAGTCGCCAGCTGCGACGGCTTTTTAGGTTTTGTGAATCGACTTACGCCTAATATTGGCGCAATTACTGAAGTGCGCAACTGCGCCACCATTACATACATGCCTTTTTTCGACTACAGCGTTCGTCTTTGAAGCGGCGGGTATCGCAAGCTTTCTGATTTTACGAACAGCTCTAGCTTTGTGAAAACATTTGTTTCGTAAAATAATTCTTACGCCAAAATTTGCTTGTTACTTCGTTTAGCGAGTTCTGCCCCTCATCTTCACTGCAGAAAAATACTACTGCCGAAGTAAATTAGTTGAGAGGCGAACGAATTGGTGCAGTGTCCTGTCGTTCTTTTAGGTGTGAGCAATATCGCCTGTCTTTCTAGTGTATATTATACTTTTGCTGTTGGAAAGATGCCTGATCACTATTATGCCAGCAATAACCGCGAAATTGTCTCCAAGAAAAAAAAAAGGCTGAATAGTTGCTTCAACTCGACCCATCACTCATGAGCTCTAAACTATAAACACGAAAGGCGTTCGAATGACACACCTTTTTACCATAATTTGACTTCTAATAAATGAACATGATTTCAAAATTCCACTTGTTTCAGATATGAATATCGAGAAGTAAGTAAAACGCCGTTTTATGGTTTACAATTCTGGTTTCACTTGGCCAATGGCACAAATACTATAACATTTCTTATGTTCTTAGAGGAGATACAGATGAGCACCATTTGGCAACAATATATTTGCAACAATAACAATTTATTGCAAGCATGAAAGCCACACCAGCCCCAGCAGTAATAGATAGGGATCTATACAATACATTGTATATGCCACGAACAAAACATGAGAGCCAACTTTCCTTCCATTGTTAACCGATACCGTAATTCTTTCGCACTGTGCATTAAATGCATCAATTAAGAAGTGCTGATTAGCACACTTCTGATATTTTTTCGCTATTACGTTAACTCCTGTATTTAGTCTTGTTGCACAAATGAGTTACACTGTACTGACCTTTGTTAATGGCAATAAATGAAATTGAATGACAAGTGTTCTCGATACAGAAGACATCGTTTCCACTGGAACTGCAGATTCAAAGTTATTTATGGCATGAATGAAAACGGCCGTTTCGGTGGCATAGGAACGCATTCGGTAATTTGCAGCCGAATACTGCCGGTATGTTTAAATTTGCTCGACATAGTTATGACTAGATGATCTAGTCGACAGGAGCAGTACGGAAATTACAATTCATTAATAACCAACACTGCATATGTATGCTGCCATTTGTTAAAATTAGAAATGAACTACCATTCAGCACCATTTACTGCAAGTATTTGTGCACCGCTTTGAAACTTATAGCGGCGGAAAAAATCTGATTTTTCTCCATGCAATATTGTAAAACTATTGTTCGCAACACATATGGCGCTTTGTCTTGTGTTTAATAATTTTAACAATTGTTCATCACTGCTCTTCTGAAATGTCAATGTATCTGGTACTCGTACATTTACACAGCAGATTTTTCATAGAGAATGGTTATGAGCGCAACCAACTTGGCGTTCTTTACAAATGTAAACTCCTCGACAGGCTGACACTCCGTGCCGCTAATAACATAAGTTTTAGGAGTCTGATTTAAAAAAAACACAATATTACTAAGGTTTTGCAATTATAACCATAGGGGCACTTGCTTGCAAAATCAATTTAGAGGCAATCATAGTTTAACGTACTTCCATTTTTTCTTAAATAGTGAAAATCACATCAATTTCAAATAATTCATTGACGAATTTTAATGCTGAACTTATACACTATTGAAATCCAGAGCGCCAGGAGCACTGAACAGGCGGCTGCGCTATGACATCTTCAGAAACAACCTGTAACGTGAAGCATGACAAAATTTCAAGCTGAACGTCGTGGCAGTCGTGGAAGATACCGATAAGGAATATTTTTCCTGACAATCATCACCCACGACGTGCAGTAACAGTATTTGCTGCGAGATGATATCTTTCAAACTTGAGGTGCTATAACGTAAAACTGTTTCAAACTTTTCTATTCCAATTCTGCAATCAGCCCGCCACGATTGGTCCAAAACGTTTTAAGACTCTCCCCCCTCCCCCTTCACTTGTCTGTGACGCGACGTCATAAAAACCACGAAGCTCCCCATCTGATATGACGTGTACACACTGATTAGACTAAGAAAAGCAAAAATAGGTATTTCTGATTCGACGCAGTTTTGCAATTAGCCCTCGGTTATTGGTCAAAAGTTTTCGGGCTGCATCCACTTCACCAGCCTCTTACGCGATGTCACAAAACCGCAAAAACTTACCACGTCAATAAGACGCGTACGCCTTAAACATGCATTTATATGCAAAACAAAACTGAATTTTCTTCTGAATAGCCGCAGGCTGTCCCGTTCCGAAAGGAATAAAAGATGGCTGCCGCCGATCGCTTCGGCACTGGCTACTCGCCCATGCCGGAGAGCATGAGTTTATTTGCGTGTAATAAAACTTTTTCTGTTGCCGTGTAGTTGGAAAGTATTTAGAAAATAAAAATAGTAACTAAAAGTAAAGAAAGTTAAAATAATTTGGAAAGTATTTAGAAATAAGGCTGCATTACAACGGGACTGCTTCCATATGCGCCATATGAACAACTACCCTCAAGGGTGTCACAAAAAAAGTTGACAAATTTGTCTTGTCATTCTTCTGAAACCTACTTAGCAGCAAAGTTTCTCACATCACCTATGAGCTCATTTGGATAAACTCCTCGTTTACTTCTCTAATGGCTCCATGGTAGAAAAACCTCTACAGCTTAACACGTACTCTAAAATTTAATGGTCTGTTGGAAGATGATGTCTCAGCTTTCCAATATATGGCTACCTGAAACATTTTTCGTGGCTATGTTACTAGTCACGTCCGCTAAGGATGTAGAGTTGCAACTGAGCTCTTGTATATAAGTTATGAATTGTAAAATATCTCTATTCAAACGTCCTCCGAACAGTAGTTCGACATTTTTGCTAAGGCTTCGTTTTGTTAATATTGATAATTAAGAAGTTCCTAACGAAATATAGACGGTACGTAACAGAAATACGCAAGGGAGGAAATATCTATTCTGTAATAACAGTGGAAAGTATTGGCGCACTCAACACACTCGAAACACTGCTCTTCCTCAATTGTAGCGGCACCGTGTCATACGTCAATAATAAGCAAGATCTCCTCCATGATGCCATATGCACTGAAAACATTTGCACCCTATACTCATTACGCAGTGTGCGCTTCGGACCATTCGAAAGGCGCAGTAATTCCCATACGAAGCGAGCTGGGATCAACACAGTGTGTTCTCTGGCCGCGACAATTGGAGTGTTCCTTGTGTGGGCATACCTGGTGCTCGTCCAAAGTGAGTCGTGCGGCTATGGTTGAGTTGTGAACTATGAGAAGATTTTGAAAGCAGAAACTACATAATAGCGCTGCAATTATTTGTTTGGTAACTCGGAAAAGTTCTGTTACTAAAGTGAAAAAATTGGAAAGAGTGAGCGAAAATTCACTCGCCAGAAAATTTAAAAAAAACGACTGTGCATTTTTATGTAAACTGCTAAACATTTACATCCCAAACATTCAACATGGCATAGTAGTCGCGTTCACTGGCAGCAGCTGAGCCAGCAATCACGTTTATTGGTTCTTTTTTGCCCAGCTCTCCCCTTGGTAAGCTGTCCCCTCATACTCTAGAAAACGCTTGTTCTTATATGTGCGTGTCTCTTCAGCTACTAAGAGCTTCTCAACGGCTTCGCAGCAGAAACCCACAAGCAATGTTCAAACGCATACTGTATCATTAAAAGGCCATAACGTAGATGTGCATATATACATGAATAAACGACCGGTGCGCTCTCACCAATTGTGGCTCGTTTTATCGAACAGCGAATGCGGTCCAAAGCGGTATGTGGCACTTTCAGTGGGAATACGTATACTAGAAATAAAACAGAAACAGCGCGACACAGCACGAGCGAGTGAAAAGCACGGGACAAAGCGCTGACTATCAACTAAATACTTTATTTGCAGAAGCAACATATAGATATATCATTGAAATCAATAAAAGAAAGGAAAAGAAGGATAAATGTTAGCCACGGAGTGCTCTTTGCTCGCTCATCCTGCGTCGCACTGTTTCTGTTTTATTTCAATGATGCACCAACCAGCCCCTTCGAACACTTGTCAACGCTTACCTGAATCTTCCAGCTGGTGAAAAGATCGGCCGCGCTAAAACGTCGTACGCTTGAAGTAACCATACTTGACGTTAACGGAACGTTCTGCTGCATCATTTCAGTGTTTTATCTAGAAAATTCAGAAGTACGCATTGTCTGCTCTAGTGCTGGTAAAGAAATAAATGTGCGTTCTGCTGCAATGAAACGGTGACTCCATCTATCATCCTAGGGTAGAAAATTACGCGTACTGCTTCGCGATTACAATGACAGACGGCACCATAGTTCATTTCTAAGAAATATTTAGCTATTTTTCATTTGACGTCAGCAGAAAGAGCACCTTTCTGGCTTTTTATTGGTCAAGTCGTCTTTGGCTACTTAAGATCGTTTAGTGTTTATGGAATCTAGGTATTTTAACACTTCCGTCTCTCCAATTAGACAATACGAAGCATTCTACTAAACCTATAGGACAACAGTAAAGGCTTCAGACGGAGACTTAGGACAAAAACAATTGCACGCCAAGTTAGCATAGGGATGAATATGTATGGAGCACTTAAGAGGTCGAAATGAAACCGGAATGCACTCATTCACAGTACACGCGCGCAAAAGCCTAACCGGAAGTGTGGCTTTACCCAAGAAAAAGTGTGGATGGATCCTTGAGACAATGCAATTTAGAAATGTGGCCAGTGGCAGTATAAAAATTGTTTGCGATCTGTCTTTCCAATTGTGCAGCGCGCCTAAGCCCAGGAATACGAGGTCTGGTTTTACTCAACAAAAAATGTGGACCTATCCCGGGAATATCGTTGTTTAAGCATGCTAGCCGATCCCTCAAATAGTGCAGCATACCAAGAGAACAAATAAATGTAAAGGCAAAGTACAGGGAGTTATGTAAGATGGTACTAAATCGAGGTTAAGTACCGTAGGTGTAGTCAACGTGATTTAACAGTCGTTTATATCGATGAAATACAAGCTCCGCTGTAGAAGCTTTTCTTGCACTCCTTAAAACTAACATAAATAATTATGCCGATTCTTCGCACTGTAGGAATCTACGTAAGCGAAGCTTTCTGGGCTGTTTACTTTGATAATTAGCGATCGCGCAGACAGCGAATGTTTAATTTCTTCAACATTTAATCCAACACGCGAGGGGTGAGTTGCTGTTAAACGTTACCTTGCATGCACCGCTGCTGTTTGTCTGCGTAGTACACAGAACACACAGAAGAACGTATTTGCTTGAGGCGTTGTTGTGCACCATACTTGATAACCTCTCAGAGGGTTGAGCTAATTGCTTCCCGTGATACACCGCCTCGTGACAGAACTATATCGCATTATGTGGGTGTACTTGAAAAAACCACAATCATATTATGAGGCACGCCATAGTAGCGGACTCCGGAATAATTCTGACACCGCGGTGTTCCTTAACGTGTCGCTAAGTATAAACGGACAACCATTTGTTTTCATTTTATATCGCCTCCGTCGAAATGTCGCTGCCATGGTCGGGTCAAATCCGCGACCTCGAGCGATGCCATAGCTGCAAAGCTACGGCGGCAAGAACTGAAGTATTAATTTGACGTGTAACCGCTTCTGTATTGTTGCCTAGACCCTAAAAGCATTTATGCGGGGTACTGCATGCCCACCGTAAGTTGTCCGCTTTACAAACATGCATGGTGTTTATTTTTCTGAAATCGCAGAAAAATGCCGCACCGCAGCTTCATATTGCTCGCCACTGCTGTCTTGGCTATAGTAGTAGGGTTTCTTTACCTTCTCACGTGACTTTCACATTGCCCCCCCCCCCCCAACACACACGCTTGCATGCGGACTGCGAGCGAAGAGTGGCCAGGCTGTTATTCACTCGGTTCGTGACTGCGTCGGTTCGGCATATACTGTGGATCCTCTCCGCCTCCTCCTTAGCATTCTATCTACCTGCCCTCTGTACTTGCACGTTAGTAGAAAGGTAAGCGCTGCAATTTATGCAGTGCTTTTATGCGGGATCGCGCATAATTGCAGCTGTCAAGAGGCTAATGTGAATACTTCCACGGAGCTCCAGAGGGCATTGTGTGCATTCGATACTAGGCGAAAGTGCAAACTAGTTTCTCGCTTCGCCTTTCCTCTCTTCCGCGCTCTCGCCAAGTATAAACACTTTCTCAATCACTCCTCTACACTGTGTGCAGACGGCAGCAGCTGCAACTACATTGACAAAATCTGAGGAATAGGCAAAGAGAGCTTCGTTTCAAGCACTTGCAACAAATCACATGATGCGTTAATATGCTCCGAAAGACCTTGTCTTGCTTCGATGTGAAACGCTGTTTACTCGCTTGAACTTCACCTACGCCACCATGATCTGCTTTGGTACTATCGCACTCTCACAAAGAGCCCTTTACTTTTGTTAGTGAAAGACAAAAGTAATGCCCCTAAGCATCATATGAAATAGCGTCCATTTCGTTATATCAAATCTGTACGAAATTAGAGCGCAAATGACTGAGATGTTTAGCCGGAAGGCTCACAGTGATTAAAGTTAACATTTACCGCCTTACTTGCGATTATAGCATGGACATATTCCTTGAAAATGGCATTTTTCCTTAGCGAGTTGCACTCACTTTTATCTAATTAGAACCGCTGCTAGAAGTAACCCGCTGTTTTGTGTGTGCGTGGTTCTTACGTATCTCTGTGTCACTCTGACAACGATAAACGATAGCCAAATGGTGTTACAGCGATTATGTTGGCACACTTTTCAGAAGACTATAAAGCGCTGGGGTCAAGGTCCAGTGACCTGAAACCTTTCGGGAAACGAGTAGGCCTTGTTCAAATATTGTGGACGTATTTGCGGACGTTCACTGTGTGCTACACAATCTCTCTCGTTTCATGGTTTGAGCGATTTCGCTCAATCAGCCGATCACCGCGCACTGATAAGGATATCTCCGAAAGTGACCGTCCGAGAATGCGTCCCTTGGTTACAGCCACAAAAGAGTTGGAAAGCAAACTGGTAAACATGCATTTGAGAGCGTTCTACAGCAAGAAATTAAAAGAATAAAGCTTCTGGAGTAGCCGAAATAGACACGAATTAGTTTCTTCAAAGCAGTGGTGCGAGGAAACGCGCAACATTCCGGTGGTCCCTTGGAGACAGCCACAAAAGAGTTGGAAAGCAAACTGGTAAACATCCATTTTAGAGCGTTCTACAGCAAGGAATTAAAAGAATAAAGCTTCAGTAGTAGCCGCAATGGACGTTAATTAGTTTCATAAGGCAGTGGTGCGAGGAAGCGTGCAACTTGCCGGTGGTGTGAGGAGGTGGGTCGATTCGATGAAGGACAAGTGCATGTGCCTTCTTATTGTAGTTTTGAGACATTTATGCGTCGTACGTAAGTTTAATACGTTACACACACGTCCGCATCTTGTGATCTACGTAAAACGATGGCCTATTTACAATGCCCAGAGTTGATCACTTAACGGGCTATAACTACAACTCAGACATACTGCTTTTGTGGGTGCGTTACCAGTGGCCTCGTTTGGATAGCCTTCTCGGAATTTATAACTACCTTCGTGCAGACATCTGCATATGTAATTGCAGCTCTGAAGAATACTGGATCTGCTACAGATTGCATCTAAGAATATTTAAAAGTGCCTATGGAGCGCCACATGAACTAAAGTTTGGTACCATACTCATTAACCTGTGCACTTTCGTCATTTGGTTTTGCTGTCCAAAAAATGTTTATTTTGTTATCTTGTTACATCATGAAAATAAAGTCGGTTAAACTTCAAAAAACACCACGTGGTTTTAAAATGTGAGATATATTCATAGGCTGCCGTCAGTTTCATCATATTATGTGAACGTATGTAAGCACAATATGATGAACGTATTTGTTGCAAATTGCGTTGCTTTCGCCAGTCACTCGTAGAAATTCTCTACGCATTCAATGTACTATTTCTCACACAACTTCAATGTGCTCGGTGTGGAAAGTAAAGAAATCAACTCAAATATGTTGTTTTGCAGGCCCAAAGTACGATATTATTGTGAGGCGCGCCGTAGTGTGGGGAACACTGGAACAAATTTGACCAATCGGGATGTTTACCGTGTACACAATGCAGCGCAAACGAGTGCTTCTGTGTTTCTCATGTTACAGCTGACACCTATTCTTAGGGGAAAAGGGTTTCAGTGGCATTGAGCTCAAAGACAAAAGCTACAGAAACGTTCGGCATGTGTGCTCCTGCACGCAAGGGTAGAGACGATCTTCACGTGGTGTTTCGGTAGCCTTCTCATACCTTAGACCATCCGGGAAACCTCATTCTCACTTGATCCCCGGTAGGGGGCCTTGTCAGCACACTGCTCACCCCACACAGAAGAATTCCCCAGAGAAGCTACTCAATTACGTATAGGCTCTGATCGTAGGTTACGTCGGGTCAACTCACACAGGGGGGATTCGTACAAAAACCACTCCCTGGCGTAGGCGTGGTGAGCACAGGAGCGACAAGAGTAAGATTTACACTGCTGCATGATCCCGTCGTATACACCCGACGGACAAGTCCTTTCATTTTGATGATCATGACAATTAGGCATGTCGAGTCTCAGGCGTTTGGCATCTGTTCCATTCCTGGCCGCACTAAGTTAACCGTAACAGGCTGCCCCACCTACAAAGGAGCTGCCCATGGGCAGAGGACGACATTTGCTGGCGAGAGGTATGACGCAGATCGGTGCTTACTGTCGTCTGTTGTGGCACAGCTCTGTGGAACACGAAAAACGGTGGGCGTTAAGCCACATCGCTCAACGTTTCGGTCCCAGTCTGGAAGACTCGGAGGCGTTTTCAAGAGTTTCTAGTTCATGGAAAACCTCGAAATAACTACACGGATAATCATTCGCTCAGTCAACAGGTGCGAGAAAAATTCTCGCTGCGCTCCACTAGGGTTATTTTCCACTCAAAAGTGAGTTTTACAAAACTTACAGCAGAACAAAATACATACATGTACTTGCTATACATTTCAGTTGAAATCACTCAACGAACAGCGTAACATATAAGACCCTTCAATACTACATAAAAAGTAAAAAGCAAATATAAGCACAACTTTTGGGGAAAATTTGAGGTCGATTCTCGGTCTAGGGGTTTCGACTGAAGCCATCGGCATTGCCATTGGGTCCCATTTTTATAGCGTATTTGAAAAGAATATTGCTGCGATGCGACACTCCAGTGCAGGAGACTGCCATTTTTGGAAGGCGTTGTCTTCAAGCATTTGAAGGACAATGACGCGCTTCGATAACGAACCTCGAGCCCACGAGAAAGCAAGCCAATTTTTGAACAGCCCACACGAGACATGCACACTTTTCATCACTAGCGCTGTACACCTGTTCTCGAACAGCGAGTTTCCGACTTGCGTAAAGGACGCGATGTTCCTTGCTGCTATTTCCCTTTAGGCGTAGTACGACGCCAATGTCTCGCTCGCTCACATCACTCTGAACCACAAATACTCTCGTACAGACCCATCATCTTAGCACAGGCTGACTGGTCAGCGCGCTGTTCAGGTCGTTGAAAGAGGAATTCTTTTTTTCGTCCGAGAGAACATTCTCCGGCTCACTTTTTCAAAGAACATCAGTTAGAGCGCTACCTAGTTGAGAATACCTAAGGATGTAGCGCTGGTAGTACCCGCCAACCCCTAAGAATGATTGGATATCAGTCTTTGTGCGTGGCTGCGGGAAATCTCGTACTGCAGACCATGTTAGCACAGAATTACAGCGACGGCCCTGTCTGAGAACATGACTGAGATAGATGACTTCCGCTTGTGCCATTTGTCATTTGGGTGCATTGACGGTTAAGCCTGCTTCACCCAAGCGGGCCAACA
Organism: Dermacentor albipictus; assembly: GCF_038994185.2. NCBI lineage: Eukaryota > Metazoa > Arthropoda > Arachnida > Ixodida > Ixodidae > Dermacentor > Dermacentor albipictus. The sequence continues at coordinate 106,996,343 of NC_091827.1, read as the reverse complement.
CTGCCCACAGATGTTGCATGTGCTCCGACCTGGATGCAGAATATATGGCGACATCATCTAAGCAAGGCAAGGTGAACTGTTGCTGTCCTCGCAACATTTTATCCTTAAGCCTTGAAAAATATTACATTGCATTTTGCGAACTTACGCGTAGGACCTTAAGGGGGAACGTTCCCAACGTACATATGAAAGCGGAATATTTGCTGGCCCGCTCTGTGAGCGGAACCTGCCAGTAGCCTCGAATTAGATCCAGGATAGAAATGAATCGGGCGCTACTAACTTCATCGATAACATTTGAGTCAACATTTTTTCCACCATCGCATCCATAATCTCACGTTGGCGTGGTGACACTCTATAAGCCTTTGAACGTAGTTGCTCCGATGGAGTGAGCTTGATCTCTTGTGTACATTCCTAATCTGGTTCCGCATAAGTTTCAGTGAGCAAGAGGAACTTTTTTGGACAAATGTCCCGCTTCCCTAAGTGTGTCTTGCGCCCCAAGATGAAGTCTAAAATAAGCGGAACATTGTTTCAATTATTTTTATTGGGTTATATACACAGCATTGTCTCAGTTATGTACGAACTGGATCATAGTTCTAGTATTTTATTTAGTTATATATGTAGCATTCTTTTACATACTATTTGGAACAACGCTTCCCATACGTTGTCAGTAATGTTACCTGTAATTGTGTTCTACAAGAAAATATGTGGGCAGCACGGCAGGAAAGCAGCAACTGTTTTATAATGCTATGTTCTTATCATAATATAGTGAAAAATAATCTTGAAGCTGTTGGTTGTGGTCTACAATGAATATATAAGAGAAGTTGATTTTTAGTTGTCTGATTTAAATGTCATATCGGTTAAGTTACACCAGACACACGGGTGAAGCCAATTGTGGACTGCGCACGCTGAGGCCACGGCATGCCCGATCAGTAAGTCACCCACATAATCATTGTGCTTAAAATAGCAACATAATTTTTTGCTGCAACTGGAAACAGCCATTCTCCAGTGAGTGCTCAATAGGATCAATGACATCACTTGCAAAGTATTGAGGAGGGCCGCAGTAAGGACTACAGCATTTCCAATGCGGGGCTTTGCTCATGATTTGGTGGAGATACATGCCTACATTATTCCATATTAAAACAAATAGCAATGCTACGCAACACATGTGAGGCTACAATCGCGAAACTTGATGCCAATGCTCTACATGGGCGTGATCTAAAAGTGTAAGCCTATTTCTGAAAGCACACAACGCTACAAAATGCTACTTATAAAGGAACAATACTGCAAAGAAAGCCTGTTATTATGACTTGCAGTACTAAGTAAAGAAAGAAAGCGAAGTAATTTTGAACACTTTATGCTACAGAACACGTTGTGCAGCATGCTTAGGTACAAAGAAGTACAGTACATATAGATGATACAAGACGAGCCTTAACACTCAAATAAACCATTGTAGACAACTATATAGAAGTCTGTGTAGCAAGAACATCCATAAACTTGAAATAAGCATGAAAACCATGACAAATATAAAAGTAAAAAAAGTATTGGCCCGTATTATTAAGTTTGATCAGTCACTAGTTACACACATTTGCAAGCTGTCAATTGGTAATGCAGATGAGCAGTGTGCACTGGCCAGATATATCACCCAAGAAAAAATAGAAAATCAAGAGCTTGTCCGAAGCTACATTACAAAAATCGGTCAGTTGCTTCCATATGAAGTTCTAGGCCTCACTACTTTCTGGCTTGTCTTTTGTGAAGTAGATCTTCGGATGACTCAACAACGCATTTATCCTGTGTGACATAAGTCATTGTTCAAATGTCTGACTCTTTACTAGTATGGATTGCAGAAAACCTAAGGTTTCTCGAAATGCATGCGCACACGAGACATATAGTATGAAATAGATCGTCAAGCATAGAATTAGTGCAGTCTCTACGCAATATCCAGGTAAAAGGTGAAATGTTTATTGCCTGGCCAACATTTTCTTCTTCCGGAAACTGATAAATCCACTTCATCTGGAAATCTCTTCATCTACCTCTGGAAACTGTATAAAGAATTCTGCGGGTTTAAGTAAATTAGATGCAATGCATTAGTACAATTAGGTGTCAAATCATCAAAGCCAAAAGAACGTTAACTTGAAGCAATAAAATTTATTTTTCCATTGAGCTTAGCGATAGAACCTTGTAAGGGAGTGTATAAAAACTGAATTACTTTTGTTGTATCGGCGATCTGCTTCCAGCTGCATTCACTTCGCATCTTATAGAAGATTTGATATATGTGGATATACACATTTTCAATTATTCATCACGTACATAAACACACACCAAATACACCCTCATCAATGCATCTTGTGATGCCACATACTTCAAATGATCAGACCTGTATCTTAGTGCTACGCATGCAAGTTGAACATCTACACTAGTATTGATCTTTGTTGCTGGTTAAGTGCTAAAAAATGCTTCTAGTTATGTCAGGGCGCATGCCTCTTGATCAAGATACAATCAGTCAGCTTCAACTAAACTGTACCCATAAAGAGCAGTTGTATAATATATTTCTAAGTGAGGTAGGCACTTTAGCCATTGTGAAGAAAAAACAAGGCAAACATGCAGGGGGACAGTGCATAAGAAGGCATTGAAAATTCGATAAAAGCATAATAAAGGAATATTCAAAAGTCATGCAAATTGTACATGCAATTGAAATTTGACCCATTGTAGAAGGCATATAGCTTTCAATTTGGATGATCTTGCATTATCAAAGAGCGTATTTTTTTTAATGCTGTCGTTTAAGTGATGGTGAAGCCAAGCTACACTGCGCACAGTTTTACCACTGGGTGAGCTAAAAATGTGCGGAAAAGTGAAAGTCATCCTTAATATCATCGTGCCTTGACTAAGCCTCCGCACGCAGCTGTAGAGTGACAGCAGGGGATGCACTACCAAGGTTGCAGTTTATCATAGCTGATAATTTTAGTTGTGCGTGGAAACCCTCCACATTCATAATCTGCGCTGCGACCTCTTGAGACCCCTATAATGTATTTTGACAATATCGAGAAGGCCACAGCTTGCAAACACATGCAAAACCTGGGCCCCTAATCAGCTTGTATTATTTCTATAGGATTAGGAAAAGCTCATAAAAAACTTATGTAAATAACGTTGCTTCTTTAAAAAACCCTCAGTAAGAAATTTTCTCTCGCTTTTCTGCAGGAAATCACCTAATGTGTTCACATTGATTACCATCCTGAACGTTTTACCAAGCATTTCTTCTTCTTCACCGCCATTGAAAAATTGCTTGGAGAAAGACAGGCTTACCAAACCAAAAATGGAGAATAATGTTTCTCACATTGCCTGTAGACAACCAGAAGGCGCACAAATATTGCAAATTTGCATGCATGCTCTCTGTATAGAACCAGGTTTAGCTAACTTTTCGGGTGAAATAAATGCTACCAGTTCTGGGAAACAATTCTTTATATCTAACCCTCACCGGTCATGCTATACTAATATCGATCCCAAAGTGAATGAGACGAAATCGCACATTATATATGAAAAACCGCAAAAATTTGAAACATCGACGAAGTACCGCATATATCAATGTAAATTTTTTGATCCGACGCTACTGGCAGTTTCAGAAGCAGAATATGTGGTCTGTGCTAATATATTTTCCCGAACCATAAATATTGTGTTTGGGGCTATGCCAACGTGCGGGTAGGCGCAGGCGGCAGCAACGTGCCTTCTCGCTAATGCGAGATCGAATGGTGTTCCACTGTCGTGGCGTGTGATAACGAGAACATTGTCCATCTCCGATTGGAATGGGTGAAAAAACGGATCGTTCTAGTCGGCGCCATCACAGTAAGTTCGTTATTAATTAACAGTACTTGAAGCTCACATGTTCACATAAGAACACTCAATATATTACACACATAACCTTAATGTTTCAGAAATGCATACTGAAAACATTTTGCGCCAAGAAAACACACACAAGAAAGACGAGGACACCAAGGGCGCTAACTGTTTAATGAGGGTGAAAGCACTCGACATATATAACCCCCCAAAACACGGCGCACGCGCACGCGTACGAGGCAACATGGAGTAAAACGTCTTATCATAGTAGGCGCGATAGAAACTTCAGCTCAGCCTCCTAAAGAAAATCCGATGTGTCACTAACACAGTTCGGATCCGCTTTCTTGATGTAGAAGGCTGTCAATGTTTCACGCGATGTCTGATGCCTGCCTCTACCCAGAATCCTCGCATCGCGGAACCGTGGAAAACAATCGGTGCAAGCCCTGCACTGATCCACAAGTCGCTCACCTTTATTATTTTTATAGGTTTTGCATGCTCCCTAAGCCGCTTGTTCACACATTGTCTATTGTAGGATTTCCGGCAGGACAGAGGAATTTCATATACGACATTTGTGCCACACTTTACGAAGCGCTGACTATGCTTCTTCTGACAGCCAAGCATTTGGCTTTCGCATGTTATGCGACGGCTTAGCTGGGCAAACTTTTGGAGAGCGGAGAACACCACCGGTACATTATACCGCTTAGCCACTTTTTTCAGGTTGTGCGTGACATCATGGATAGTTTATCATGTTCCGCTCCCCAAAAGCTTGTCCAGGTGATCCGTCGTATAACTTACAAATGCCAAATGCTTGGCTGTCAGAAGAAGTATGGCCAGCGTTACGTAAAGTTTGCCACAAACATCGGATATGAAATCCTTCCTTGGACAGACGGGGCGTTCTGTGCACGAGCGATTAGCGAGCATGCAAAATCTGCAAAGCATGCAATCACTGCAGGGCTTGTGCCGATCGTTTTCCACGGTTCCGCGATGTGAGGATTCTTGGTAGAGGCAGGCGTCAGACATCGCGTGAAACATTGGCAGCCTTCTACATCAAGAAAGCGGGTCCGAACTGTGTTAGTGGCACAACGGTTTTCCTTTATGAGGCTGAGCTGAAGTTTCTATCGCGCCTACTATGATAAGACTTTTTACTCCATGTGGCCTCATACGCGTGTGCGTGCGCCGTGTTTTGGGGGGATATAAATGTCGAGCGTTTTCACCCTCCTTATACGGTTGAAGTAGCACCCGTGGTGTCGTCATCTTTCTTGTGTGTGTTGTTTTGGCGCAAAGTCTTTTTACTGTGCAAGATCACCTAATAGCCCAGCAGTTAACTCCTCTAAAGTGTATTTCCGAAACGGCACGCTAAAAGGATTGAGTTCTGGCGATTTTTATCTGGCAAATTATTGCGAGCGCATCTTGGAGAGACTGCACCAGTTGTTACAGCAAAGGACACGGCACCAAACGATGACGCCGAACAATGGCGCATACATACAAAAACCGAAATTCATAAAGTGGCTGCGCTTGTACCGTACTACTTCGCTATAAGTATGTACAGAATATCCCAGAAAGGGCAGGGACACAAGAAAGAACGATGGGACACACAAGGCGCAAACCTACATTTTTTTCTCAGAGAGAACGTGACGATTTTGTACAACTGCTACAGGGCAACGTATGCTGCGATACCTTTAGACGCGTATCCATCCACTGAAAAAGGCTATCTGTTTTGCTGACAGTGCAATTGATCCCTCACTGATGCTGTATGTACGTAGGTGAATCAGTGAGGCGTCTCTTGCAGTGCCAGCAAAAGAGATAGCTTTTTCAGGTGGATGGACACGTGCAGAAACATATTTTTCAAGACATTTGCTTTGTTGTTGCAACTGTATAAATTGGTCAAGTTCTTTCCGAAATAAAATTTTTGTAAGTTTTCGCCTTGCGCGTCCCATTGTTCTTCTTGTGTCCCTGCCCTTTATGCGCAAGTCTGTACATATATATATGGCACACCAACAGGCCTAATATATACATTAGTGTAGTTTGCCGTGCACTAGAAAGGTTGTGGAGGATAGCCAGAAATGCAAAAAAGGCAACTGAAAGCCCATCGTGAATTGCACTTGCTCGCTTACCCGTCCAATCCATGGAAGCGAACGATGTCATTCATTAAAGCTTGCGTACAAAGCAGTGTTTTACACAGCAAACCCTTTTCAGCGAGCCGAGCTTACTAAATCATAGAAATGTTGTTTTAGTTGCGAAAACCACGATATCATTACGAAGCATGGCGTAGTTGGGGGACTCCGGAAGTTCTTTAGTGTGCACCTAAATTTAAGTACACGGGTGTTTTCGCATTTCGCTCCGAGCTCACGGCGACTCACTCTTATGTATTTCCTCTTGTCATGAGCGTTCGATCAAGTAAAATTCTACATTACTCGGCAGCAGAATCTGCCTCATATGAGCTATACATGGTACAAAAATTACGCTCATGAGAGGTGATTGCGTCATTCATGAAACTTGCTACTCTCTTCATCCCGCGGCGGCAGCAGAACTTTCAAGCCCTATAAACAAACACTGAGCTGAAAGCCTGCGAGAATGGCAGAAAGCATGCAAGAGATCCCGATTCGGTCTCCGCCTAATCACTTATTTAGAAACAGTATAAACACTCACCACTCACCTCTGTGAACGGTCCGCAGGTATAAATGACCAAAGCGTCAAGGGCAAACTTGATAACAATGGTGAAAGCACCTTCGAAACTAGACAGAATTTTGAACAAAACTTCGAGAATGCCCTACCGTCGAGCATTTACCTGCACAGAAAATGGCTGGCTTCTAGCGTTCTGTGTCACAGTGTGTGTGGAACTAGTAAGACACTTCTCGCCGTAACTCCCTAACCACCATAACATTCCGCCATTGAATGTTTGTCGATTAGAGTGCAGGGACATGCTCTCCTTTTCTGAAAAAAAAATGCGTTGCATGGAGACGACGGAGGGGCTCTAGTCATTATTTTGCAATTGCCAGTCCAGCATCTTGTGGGCTTTGTCTCACTGCCGCACTACTGTTGTTTCGTATTCGATGAAAGGGCTGAGGGGAAGGTCGAATGTAGAGGAAGGTATAGGCTAAAGACTATACAGACGCGCAGCAATCATATAGGTCGAACATGATATCCACGTACGGCATTGCTTCACAGTCGTAAATAAATAAAATGCCAAAACACGCGATTTATTAACTGGAACAAATAACTGAGTTTGTTTAGGTATGGCTTGCTACACTTAACTAAGCAAAAGTTATAAGGGAGTCAGTTACTGTTGCAGACAAACTCGTGAATCAACTCGAAGCCACATAACATCAACACCCGTTGCGTATAAAATATCTGGAGCAATCATTTATCTGTAACTTTTCTAAAACAAGACTGTTTAGGAACGAATGTCCTTCCTGGCCTGAAATTCTTGCAGGATTTCCTGTAACTCTATCATTTGTTCAGACTGTAGCAGCGCTTTAGAGACCAGCATCCTTATTAGTTTTTCTATAGCCCCTCCTTTAGTGACTGACACGAGCCCCGGAAGCACAGGCGCAATTGCTTGGACAACGTTTACCATTATGCATACAACTGCTTTCCTTTCCCTGTAATGCTTGAGCAGATTGCAGTGAAAAAGCTTGTATCTTCCACTTTCCAGGCAGGCTTATAACGTAGTTAGTGTAAAGCAGTTTCTGAATCATGTTTGCGGGATCTTCCCACTGCAACGTGAGCTTGCTTTTCTGTGATGGTCGCAGAGTAATTATTTAGTGCCGACTTCTGATCCACGGGTCCTGGCTGTACGGTTGTAATACACCTTTAACCTTTGCTGGGCTTTACACATGGCCTTTTCTGACAACTTTTGGGCCTTCCTTGAGCGTTCTGATAGCTTAAGTACGTACTCGACCGGAACTTGGTTTTCCCTGCCTACCTCAAATTATTGATGCAACATGACATGCGCAGTAGTGATCGCAGCGAGAGGGCGTATACCAGCTGTGCTCGCGAAAACCCCGTTGCTGTATGCGGCTCTGTACTCAAGGCAAACGTCGCAGCGCGCATGCACGGCTCCCCCTCAGTCTTTCGTTCGAAGCATTACAACCTTAACTCGGGCTTTATAACAGAGTGTAGCTTCTCTACAGTATTGGGCTGTGGAGGCTACGCTGAGCTATCATTGAATTTTACGCCACATCGTTCTCGAAAGGTTGTGGTAAGGGCACTAGTAAACACGGTGCCTTGGTCGGACTGTACTTCGGCGGGAAGACCAAATCGCGCGAATACTGCGAGGAGCGAATTACCTATTTGCGCCGAACTAGGTTCTTTATGTATAACCACTCCAGGGAACTTAGCAGTGGGGCAAATCGCTGTCACTATATGACCGTATCTGGACGTTGTTACTGCAAGTGGGCCAACTGTGTCGACCAAGAGCCGGCGAAAGGGCTCAGTGATGATCGGCACTAGCTTTGTCGGTGCTCTTGCCCTTTCACCCGGCTTCCCCATGCGCTGAGATGTGTCGCGGTTTCTTAGAAATTGCTCCGCGTCATGTAAACAACATAGCCATTAATAGTCCTGTAATAGCCCTTCCTTAGTTTTCTTAACACATAAGTATCAGGCCAAGAGCTTCCGTGCTACAAGCTAAAGAGTTCCGGTCGGTAAGCCTGACGCATGATGAGCTGGTCACATGTGACCTCCTGCGATCTAAATTGTTCTGGTAAAATAGGCCGTCGCTCTCATAGAAATTTACATTTTTCCGTGCCATACCTTCGTCTAAATTTCATAGGATGTTTCGCAGAGTTGGCTTCTTTGGCCGCTGTAGGTCTTCAGACGTAGGCGCTACAAATAAATCTGGCCGCTGACCTTCGAACAACTCGGCTACCGCCACTACCGGGACGTCTGCTTGTGTGCATCCAAACTCCTGCGCTTCGATCGCTGCGGCATTCTCGACCTCCACTTTATGATGCCCCGAACCCCCATCCACCTCAGCTAGAGTCGTTTCCGCAACTACTGTTGCACTTAACTCTCCAACTTTCGCTCTCTTTTGTACAATAACGCTAGCGTCAGCTAACATTAGCCCTTCCTCACGCAGAATCTGATCCGACCGATTTAAGAGTGGGTAAGAGTACTGGGGAGGAAGCGTAGGCGATATGGCAGCTTCCGTGTCAAGTGTTCCCAAAGGACCTTTAATGGATACATTTGCGACCGGAAGACATGCGCTGTGAGCTTCTACAACGTGTTTTATACGGGCGCATTCACTCGTGAACACTTCAGGTTCCACATAACAGCAGTGTATCACGTCTAGCCACGCAGTAGCGCAGTACCCGACATGGTATCCCCTTTACCTCAAAGTCGTAAATCTGCGCCTAAAGAAGCTTCATGTTCTCGTCATTGCAAACGACCGAAAAAACGATACCTTTGTTTTGTTACATTGCGCAGCAATGTGCCCTGGATTGTAACAGTTGTAGCAAAGACAGGGTCTCCAGCTCCCAATTTCTTTTCTTCAAGGGCCCCTTCCAACCATGAAGTATTACATTATGAGTTACGATCAATCATCGACTCGTTCTTTCTATTTTAGGGCTTCCGGAGGAACACTTCCGCTGACAGCGTATACTTTCTCAACAAACTGAACTTTATATTATCATAACCCTCACTTTCTCCTCAAGTTAAGCTAGGGATATTTCCGGTTCTCAAGCCCAGTAACCGTGCGAACAGACGCTGCAGCTAAGTTTCGTGGGAGAACACTTGCTGCTCGCACGTCTCCTCGAAGATCACCAAGTACAAACCAGTGCACTCTCCGAGCTAAAGTGGCTGCATTACCTCTGTAATATTTAATTATACGCCCTTTCCAGCACTATTCCCTTCGCTCATCTGTCTCTCTGTTCGAGCGCTTTCCATTCCAAGCTAGAGTCATTTATATTCATTTGGCTGTTTCCTTTCTTCATGCACTTTCCCCCCCTTTTTTTACTTTCACGTTCCCACTCTTTCTGTTCTTTACGTTCTTACCTTTCTTTACGTTCCCGTTGTTCGCGCACTTCTGCTTGGCTTTGGGCATGGTCTCTGGGCATTCTGTAACCTCACCATCATCAGTCTGTAGAGCAAGAATAGCCTCTATCAACTGTGGTTTTCCGAGTCTGGCAGTGGCATCCTTGTACAACTTTTTTGCCAGCTGCAACAACTCCGGCTTACCCCATGACTTCAATTTCATGGCTATTTTCAGAAGTGTTCTCTATGGTCTGAAGAACCGTCTTGCCGCAGCCTAACTAGGTGACAGCAATAGCTCCAATTATCCGTTTTATTCTAACCTATCAACAAAAGCTGGCAAAACTCAGCAGAGAAAGTTCCATACTCACCAATGCAATTGAATGTGACTTCTCCCGCATTTACGATCTATATAACTTCCCCCAATGCACGAAGAAATAAGGGAATTGATAATTTTGTGTCAGTATTCTTCGGAAGCTCACAATATTAGCGGCAAAGTATGTCTATCTCACCGGAGAAGTCCTTTGCAAGAACGCCACGTACATTTCACCTATAACATTAAAAAAATAACGTTGTATTGTAAAAAAACCCGTTCTATATAACAATTGGGCACAAAGAACACCACAGAGCTCATTAGGAGATGCATTGTCTGTTAGCGTCCCATAGAAGCATGTGCATGACAACTTTTGTTACAGTGGAAAGCAGTGAATTTGAAAGAGACTCATAGAGGGTTCAAGGACGTGTGCTTGTGCAGCGTGCGCTGCGCACAAGCTGCCTCTGATAAGCTTACAGGAAGTCATGAAGAGGTAAAAAATTGTGGCTCGTATCCATATAGGTCACTTTCGACGCGACTCAGGTGGTTGTGTAGCGGCACGTCATATGTTCATTTAAACTTGAGATGACCGAGTACTTAATTGAGTATTTCTTTTTTTCCACTTTTCATGTACACAGTGCTATTGGCGAGTTCGCGTGGCCATACCAACAGCTACCACCATACGCGAAGATGGCGAACGGAGGTCGATAACACGTCTCGGTGTGTGTGTGCGGACAACGCCGCAATCTCCGGCCATAATGTCGAAAACGGTAGCCACACATGCGTCTGCCCAGACGACGGCAATGCGCTCCTTGGAGAGGCAGGTGAGTTCTCTTGAAAAACAGGTCCCTAAACAGCTGTGTTGGCTAGCTTATGGCCAGTGTCATGTCTACTTCATGTGTAACGTAGGTGCAGTAGAGATTGACCGTAATGTTGTGCCGCTTCTTCTGATCATGCTGCATCCACCGTGGAGCGGTATTAAGTTCGAAACCCAATTTCTACTCTCGAATTATTCTGATTCTTCTGGAAGACAGAAGAAAGGAAAATAAGTGGCGATGTTATGCTGTTTTAGAACCTTCTGCTAGGCTATCAGTGGAGAGAAATACTTTCTTTACCGCAACATGTAACAGAACTCCATACTTGACATTTTCTTTTATTAAACTATGGTTAATACTTTGCTGAAAAAGAATTATTGCACCCATTCTGCCTTTGATGGAATGAACGCTCATTGGTTTTGCCTTTTTTTGCATCCTGGGCTACAGGCTTCTCATTACTACACACAAAAAAAGCAAACTGGGTGTCTTGATAGGCACTCATGTTCGAGCACAACACGCCACAAAAGATGCTAATGAGTGCAGCAACGCTAAATTTACAATAAGGTGAAAACGAGCGTCAGCACTGCTATTTTTCCTTTTTCATTGTGTGAGGCTGCTTCGCGATTTGTGTAATGGGTTTCACCGGTATTGCTGCTGTTAGTTTTAATATTACCTATCTTGCAAACATCGCTTCATCAGGTCCGTCAGGAGAGTTATTCAAGCTTCAGCAGCAGGACGGTTTCTTCTGAGCATTAAGATTCATTATATGCATTTCCAAGGAGCTTTAAAATTGACATGTTTTCTCCAATATAGAAAAATAAAAATGCTTGTGGAGTATATAAATAAGACACAGGAAGATGGTGTAAAAGGAAATATAAACAGTTCAATAATGAGATATGCCCTGTCGGCAACCCATGTGCCGGCAAACATAAAAGGGATAGGAAATACGCTTGACACACAAAAAAAGAAGAAATGAAAGGAAAGGAGAACTATGCAAAACTAGCTTTGCAGGCGTTGTCCCACACGTTCTGTCAAAGTGACTCAGAGCCGGACGCAGTGTTCCTCTCAGACTTCGAAGCGAATAAAATTTGCTGTCATCATGGAGAGAAGTCTCCTTATTCAAACGTTGGCTATGGCGAGATTATTGTTATTATTACCTCCTGATTCGTAACAATCCATCCAGTGGTATACAGTGCACAATGTAACAAAATTTCAACGTATCGAAACTCCGCTTTTCCTTTAGTGACGACTAATTGCCTTTGAGCCGGATGTGCTGATCACTCTCGAGATGAGGTTCTGGAGATCTTGGTTTCACTGAGTGGATGATTCTTTAGCTTAACTAAAGTGGAGGAGAAGCTTACTGTTTGCTCGGCAAAACTCTCACAAAGAAAGTGTATGATAGGTAACGTAGTGGGCTCATATAAAGGTGTTCCTTTCAGCCATAAATAGGGTAAAGAGTGTCGAGCAGTGACGTGAGAGTTTTTTTCGTATTTATACATGAACCGTGATTGCACTATTGATAAGGAATATGTTACCACGCCGTATAGCAACCATCGCGGGAAAATAACACCTCATGCCGTAAATTGCAGGCGGACTACTGACGAAAAATTTTTTTCTCGGGATATTCAGACCGTCGGTTAGCTTACAACATAAACTTGAAGGAAGAGTCGGTTCTTAAGATAACACCGTATGAACATAAAACGATGACAATTGCTTTTTACCGTGGTGTTAAATACGCAACATGATCCACTTCAGCGATGGTGGGAACAAGTGGTAGTTCATAGGTTTATTTAAAAATATGGCCAGTTGTTTCTGCAACAGAGCAAGACTTGCACTTGTCGATACCTAGAGTTTGTTGAAACGTTCCCTGTCATTTGCGTATGGTAAGGAAACTAAAAATATAAAACGATCTGTGACGAGATTTACTTGCGAAGTCTAATGCAAAGCATATACAATAAAGGGCGTTTCCGAATTGTGACAAACGCGAAAGAGCACTGAGGCCCGGTCTTCCTGGAGCATAGACTTGTGCTACATTGATGGCTCACTAGATGCACTTACTCATCTTGCCGTCTAACATGAGGCACTAAATAATAACAGATCATCCCGAAAGCTTCATTATCGTGGCAATTCATGCATCATATAGTGCCGCAAATTTTTTGGCTTAAATGATCTGTTGGAAAAAAGAATTTATCTACAGGGAACATGTTCAACAAACATGATTGTAACTGGAATTTGTTGGCTATCGGCGGTTTCCAATCTTGCTTACATGGTAATCTGAAACGCAAAATGACAAGGTAAGAATGTTAATATAGTCCTTACCGCAGAAACTGCCATTTGGGTTAACTTTTATTCACAGAGTAAACTGAGTTAACGCTGTGGGTGTAGTAACTGCTCGAAAGATCTTACATATTTCTAGACAAAGGTGCAAGCCCTGTAAAAGGCACTGCTTGTGGCTTCGACAACAACCACAAGCTATACAATTCGCTCCGCAGATTGTGCGCCTTAAGGAATGACGCTGTCCCACGTCAGATGCGAAATAGAGCAAGCGTAGACATGCCTGAAAGCTTGCTTACAGGACTATTGGCATCTCAATAATCTGTCACTTGTGCTGGAAAGACTGCCCAAATTAACAGCGATGTACACGACTGCTAGAGTCACAGCATCACTTTCGTTTGGTGCTGCGCTCGTATCGCGTTCTCGGCGTCGAATCGAGCCGTTTCGCCAAAGCCGATAGGGTCATTGCTGTCATGACATTACTTTGATCGGTCTGAGGGATTTAAGCGACTAGATTGAGGGAATAGTTGTGCTTAGGATTTCCTTTATACGGTTGTTTATCAGTTTTTTTTTGTAGACGGTGCAAAAGTTTAGGAAATTGCGTATGGTTGATGGCATAATTGTAGTGCATGAGCTGGTCATCTTGAAGAGGCGGACATTACTTGCACAATACTTTAATGCGTAATCGCGTAATCACGAAAAAAATCAGTAATTACATTTTTGACTAATTACGTTTTTAACTTGCTGCAAGTTACAAATTCTGGTGAGTGAGGCTGCAAGGCGGATTCACTTGGGAAGAATTGTCAGGACAACACCAGTTTCGGCATATTATTTCCGGAAGTTTGTGGAGAATTGCATTGAAGTTCCAGCTACTTTTATGCTTCAATGCATAAAACAATGTTTTGGGGACAAAGTAAGTGGCACGACAGGGCATGTTTACCGCAAATTTGACAGCGCCTATCACGCAGGTGATTTCATTCATACAATTCTTATGAAGTCGATATGCCTTCTAGTCTCACCCGCTAGAATTCGTAAATTGCAATATGTGTCATAAGGTAATCACTTTAAAATAATTAGTCAATTTTGTTAGCTTCTCGTTTACGCATTTAAGTTTTTTCTGCAAACAATGTCCACCTCTTCAACTAGACCAGCCCATGGGCTTGAATTGTGCTATCTTCCAGAGGCAATCATGACAAATTTTAGATCTTCTAGACAAAACCACCTGGTACATACTGGAAGGAGAGTAATATCTCTCGAGCTTTCACAAGCTAAATGCGCATACTGCGTATTCTTCTAACTAAGCTAAAACTGCAAGGTTACAAAGTCAGTTTGTCTCGGGCTAAAAACAAGTTGAGAGTTACATTTGTGACTCGGTGTGCACCTTTCTCTTTATAGTTAGCTGACCCATGCAAAAAGGCCATTTGCGTACGATGACTAACGCATCTGCAAGCTCGCCGTACGCAGTGCTCGAGGTAGAGCCCGAGGCAACCTAGCTCGTTTATTTTTATCTATTGCTTTCTTCACCAGTGTCTGGGCTGTGGCAAAAATACTTTCCCTCCTTACCCTTAGATCTGAAAATAGATAATCAGAGCAAGCAAGGCGTCCTCACGGAAGCTCGACATCCGGATCTATCGCACCGCCGGGCCATACGTATCGGTACGTGCATTGTGCTGTTTCTATAAAACTTTTATTCCGATGTTTCCACATGAGCTGTGTAGCGCATATAAGAATGGCACAAGAAGCTCACTTGTAGTAATCACCCATCAGTCCGATGCGTGTGGTGGTCAGACAGCAGTGATGACGCATTGTTTTAAGTCGTCTTCGTTTGTCAGGTGCGATTGGCGAAAACGTTTTGTCACGTCACGCAAACTGCCACAGACAAAAAGAAGGGGACAAAAGCTTTGTATTTTGTGCCATGGTATCAAAGGTAAGGGGGCGGGGGGTGCTATTCTTTCAGTGTCCACCAAAAAAAAAGAAAGTCGCACAGTTTCGCCCCGAATTGCGAAATGAATTTAATGGACAGCTAGGTACACGAAGTAAGGTTTGTAGTTTTACCAGCCGCATAAACTTCTAAACATAGACATAATAACTAAATTAGCAAGCATGGTACCACGCGCACACGAGCAAACATAAACAAATCTTACTCGATGACCGCGAAACTCGCTGTCAAAACGCTGGTGTAAGGAAGCACGGCAGTAGCTGCGCTCGAATTCACCTTCGTGCAGCGTGTGGCATCAGTGGCAACTAAGTCGCGGAAA
Source organism: Dermacentor albipictus (assembly GCF_038994185.2). Lineage (NCBI taxonomy): Eukaryota > Metazoa > Arthropoda > Arachnida > Ixodida > Ixodidae > Dermacentor > Dermacentor albipictus. The sequence goes on along the minus strand of NC_091827.1, from coordinate 106,980,891 downwards.
CACAGCACACGGCAGATTCTGTCCACGTCGCAGATCATTTTCAGATAACAGCTTCCCGGGCAGACGTCCGGGACCCTTGGAGTAAAACGCGCACCTCTCCTTACCCTCCCCCTGGAGCTTTGCGCGACGGAAGACGGTGCGCTTCCTCCACGTTTTCCTCACTTACGAGCGCGATAACGAGCGCGAGGTTATGGCCCTAGGTCTCATTACGGAACCTGCCGACGGCTTCGGCAGAAATTTGCCTGGAGTGTTCAGATAAGTGCTGTCACAATAAAATTGCCTGAATGGCTCCAAGCGACGGCAAACATTAGCTTGGTTCTCTCTAGCAACGTGGAACTTGCATATCTTAAAATTTTGCTAAATTCACGTGGGACACCGCATAAAGTACAGAGCCCACATGCTTAGCTTGAGTTATGGGTGCATTAAATTTCTGCTTGCTTTATATGCATACCTGACGCGCAGCCTTCTTTCTTACTTCCTCGGAACTTCACTTTCTGCAGTCGAAAAGTGCTTGCTGGCCAGCTTATTTCACTTGCCTGTCGAAAGACAAAATAACTTCCTTGAAATCATGCGTACTAGCTGTTAGTCTTGCGATCTAGTAATACATTGGCAAGCTCACTGTCAAAGCGTCACGCATTATAAGAACCTAATGTTTGCCCTTGGATCCCATTGTGGTCGTTTTAGTTGCACATTTTCATGCACCAAGCAATGACCTGTCCGTTCTCAACAAGATTTTCTTCCTTAATGCATTGACAAGCTCCTAAGAAGCGTTGTGTGGTTCGGATTTCTGAAGTTTTCTTTGCCGCAGCATAGCAAGGTTATGAGATGAAGCATATATAAATTGTTACTGTGAAGGTTGTTGAGAGGGCAAAGGCGCCATGGGCACGGGACATAATATGTGTTCCTTAATTATGCATGTGGGCACCCACTGTCGTCTGTCATATCTTTGAGCCCGAAGAAGTCTAATCAGTGTACTGGCAGTCATATAAAGCCGTTTCTGACCGCGATGTGGTGATTTGTGCTCCTGGGGCGCTATAACGTAAAACTATTCCAAATTTTTCTATTTCAATTCTGCTATGAGCCCTCCACGATTGGTCAAAAACTTTTTTCGACCACGCCCACTTCATCTGTCTGTCACGCGACGTCACGAAAACCGCGATACCCCCCCATCTGATATGATGTGTACGCACTGATTATGCATGATTTAACAGAAACAAGAAAAACAGTTACCTCTGATTCGACCCTTTTTCGCCATTAGCCCTCGGTTACTGGTAAAAAGTTTTCAGGCTGCATCCACTTCACATGCCTGTCACGCGACGTCACAAAATCGCACAAACTCACCGCGTCAAAGTGACGTGTACGCGATAAAGATGCATTAATATGCCGAACAAAACTGAATTTTCTTCGGAATAGCCGCAGGCTGCCCCGTTCCGAAAGGAATAAAAGATGGCTACCGCCGATCGCTGAGACGCTGGCTACTCGCCCCTGCCGGAGAACATGGGTATATTTGCGTATAAAAAATCTTGCGTGGCCGTATAACGTTTTAGAGCACTTTCGGCACGTTAACCACCTCATTCTGCCAACTCTTCTTTGCTGAGGGTCAGCTTTAGCGTCATTCTTACGCTTCCGTTGCACGCCACCGTGATTTCTGACCAGCCACCACGAGCTAAGTAAGGCAAAGCTGACCAATCGCAGAGGCCGGCGCCACCCTCTTCATCAGGTTATCGATTTTCAGTGCACTGGCTCTGCCCCAGTGAATCCCTCTCCACTTGAGCGTTCTCCTCGCATCTTGTCAGCCAATTAGGTACGACAAGGCGCTCATTGTAGGCAATGTTATTCGTTTTTCAAGCAAACAAAAGTGACCTCCTATGAACGAGGAGAGCGTTTGATTTGCCTGTTGAGGCAACCCTGCGGGTGACCACCCGGTGCTTGCGTCGGTGGTTACGCAAATTTGACGTCAGCAGATTGTAATAGAAACATATTGGAATAGTTTTACGTTATATGGCCCCTGAATTACTTGCGGTGATAAGCGCAGCCCTAATTGTAAGAGAGTAATATTTTTTTTTACTACGCCGATGTTCATGCGGCTCGTTTTTTGTGATGTGTTGAACACTTCATACAATGACAGCTACATGTCTGAAAGGTGTACGAAACGAGGGCTCATATCCCCACGGCCCCGTCCGAAATAGTTATAGAGGCCTGGCAGTAGACTTAGATGTTCTCGTTGCTCGTACTATAACAGGAGACGGTGGCTGCGAACGTGTGTAATTCAGAAACTCTGTCCCGTGGCAGTGGCACCGTTCCATTTTTAAATTAATTTAGCACGTAACATCACTCTAATGCGTCAAAGCCGACTAAAGTCAACCAACTTCACGAGCATTTTTTAGACCGTTGTCAATGCCTGTCCTAAAAATTTTCGGAGTCGCTAACTTTACTAGAGCAAAATCGGTGAAGATGTTACGATCTGTATCAGGCACGTACCAGGAACTTTTCTTTTACGGGGGGGGGGGGGGGGAGGGGCACCCAAGGTAATTTTGTATGCAAATGAAGGGGGTACCTTTACTGGTACAAATGTGAAAAATGCGCAATATTCACCATAAAGGCCCGTAAACCCACAACAGCACAATGAAGTAAGGTGTATCTCACAGGTACGCCCGAAATACACCTCGCATTTACTTGGCTAACAAGGAACCACAACAAATGAGGTCACGCAGGCAAGAGGAGCAGGCAGACCACCGCCAAGAACAAGTAAACAAGCGAAAGTGAAAACTAAAAATTTCTAGTAGCGTTTTTAGAATTAGCTCTGGAAGAATTATTGAAAAATATATACTTGCGGAACACTCACAGTTCATTCGTATCCCTCGTTTACTGCCTTAGCAAGTGCCAAAACCGACTCGTATTGTTATTTGCGTGGTTGCGTAACGATGCGTCGCTGCCAGTCCAGGACATCCGCGTAGTCGCAAGACACTGCGGTTCTAGACGTACTCCGCCCACCGCAAAATATTAGAAAAACACCCACATAAGCACGGCAGAGAAGTGAACACGTCAGGCGGCTAGACTGATAACTGTCGAAGCGTCATTCAAAACACACGGAATTGTTGTCCACTTCCGGTGGCGTATTCTCCACTTCTTTTTTAAACAGAAAGATGTTCATCCATAAATATTTCAACAAACTACGGCTTAATTTGTAAATGTTCGCGTTTCCTCCTTGTTTCGCTGTTGCCTCGGCTCTCTTAGTAGATCGCTTAATTTCTCAACTCCTTGCAACTTGCACGAGGAGATGCAATATTGCACGAGGAATGATGCACAATTAGGGAAAAACCAGACGAGGTAATGGGTGATAGTGGTATTGCTTATGGGCTTAAAGGTTATTGGAAGGTTTGATGAAGGACGCTTTTTCGCATGATATTACTTTGCGCCTTATCTAACTCATATCGCGGGTATACGGGCCCGAGGATCTGCCAGCGTCACGGCGAGCCGTCACTTGAGGAAATAATGCACTTTGGAAAAGTTAAACATAACTAGCGTTTTCTCCAACCGCAAATCGTTCCACGAACATAAAAACCAGCTGACTACCAACTGAATCGCTTTCCTGGTACCTGGATCAGCCTAAAGAAAGAAGGTTGAACTAGCGAAGCAACAGCGATGCGCGTGACCGTTGAATAGATGGTGACAACTGAACGCATCTCTAGTTAACCGCGCGGGCACCCAATCGATGTGAAAGCTCATCTTCACACCCCAGGAGATGCCGATAACTACCGCCATCCACAATGAGCCAAAAGGCAGCAAAATGTTGATGGCTGAACAGCTGTCAAATCTCAAGATTGATTTGTCGGCACTTTATTAATGTGTGTGTGTGCAGTGGTGGCGTGGGCGAGGAGGGGGGGGGGGCTATGCCGCTTAATTTCGGGGAGGGCCGCCCTCCCCCCCTCCCCCATTGGTACGTGCCTGATGAAAATAATTACACGAGCTCATATTTAAAAACATCTTAACATAGCGGAGTGTTGGTGTAGGCGAGTTGCTCCATCATAATTCCAAGGGACTTGAATGAAGGGACAACACTAAGCTGTGAGCAATGTGGGCGGCAGCAATTTCTCCAGCAACTCGAGTCCTCCCAAGGAAAACACCGTGCATGAAGCGTGCGCGTTTGAGTATACCCGCGCGCAACATACGTTACGCACCGACTGGCGGCTTAACGAGGTTAGTATGCCGTACGTTTTACTCAGATAAGCTGTCACTTCCATGTTTACGTCTTGAATATTTGACTTTTTACAGATCGCTTCCAAAGGAGCAGTCTTTGGGCCCTATAACGTAAAGCTATTCGAAACTTCTCCATTCCAATTCTGCATTACCCTTCCATTATTGGTCACAAACTTTCATGCCACCCCCACTTCACCTGTTGGCACACGGCGTCACGAAAACCACAACAGCTCCTCATATGATATCATCTGTCGAACTGATCATGCATGAATAGGGCGGACATAGTAATAATAATAATAATTATAATTTATGATTTGTTGCCTCTTGGCAACGAATTGCTGAACGAGTCGCAGCCTGAATGAAGCTTTCAGGCTGCGCCCACTTCGTCTGTCTTTCACGCGACATCACAAAATTGCAAAAACTTACCGCATGAAAATGGCGTGTACGCGTCAAAAATGCATTTACGTAATTACCTAACAAAAGTGAGTTTTTTTATGACTAGTCTTAGTGTACCCCGTTCCAAAAGGAATAGGAGATGGCTGCCTGCCGATCGCTCAGGCACTGCCTATTTGCATCTGCCGGAGAGCATAGATTTATTGCGTATAATAAATTATTTGCATGGCAGTATTACGTTATCGAGCCCTTTCGGCACGTATACATCATTCTGCCAGCTCTTCTTTGCGGAGGGTTCGTTTTTGGCGGCATTCGAAACCTTCCGTTGCAGACCGTGTCGTTTTTCCACTAGCCACTGCAAGCTAAGTAAGGGGACGCGGACCAATCGCGGACGTCGGCACCACCCTCTTGATCTGATTATCTATTTTCACCCCGCAGGGGCGTCTGCGTCAGCAGGCGTTTGGTGTGTTGCGACACCATGGACCCGAGCACATGGGGGTCGGACCCCCCGTGTGTAGCCGCGCGCGGCTTTTAGCCGTGTCCGGGGAAAGGGGGATCCTTGGGGTTGAGCCGATGCGGGTGTTCGCACCTTTAAGGTGCGAGGAGGCAACACACCTCTTTGGCCTATGCTTCACATTGACGGCACCTCCAGACTGACCCACCTGGAGGAACTCGGTAGTCACCTTTTCCTGTTCTCCTTTCCAATCTTCGTCTTTCTCTCCCACTTTTCGATCCTTTGCTGCCTCCTTTTCACTTCTTTCGAATTTCCTGGCGGCAAGGCTTAACCTTGTGTAATGTATCCAGCCTTGGGTATATACATTAGGTTATAGTGGCGGTGTATAACTGGCGCCTGCAGGTTTTTCGGAACCTGCAGCGTCCCCTTGTTGGGCTTGGGGGTGGGTGGCTACCACCGCAACCAAAATTCGAAACTATGTTATGGCAGAAGCTTTCCCCCACCTTCCAGATCAGCCTTCGATACGAGGTCACACCGAAGTATGGTTCTATTTCACATTCAAAGTAGATCCAGGCTCATTCCTGCGTCATCATGTCATGCACAGCGAAGGAACCACCCCAATGCGACAACTGACCCCTTTCTTGGTGGCAAAATGTCACAAAGAAAAAATTGGAGAAGACTACCAATCCTCTAAAATGATAAGTGGATTTGTTCTCTTGGAACTTAAAATGAAAGAACAATTGGAAAACATGTCCGATCTCACCAGCATTGGTGACATCAATGTAATGATCTCACCACAGCAATCACTAAATGCATGCAGGGGCGTGATCTCTGAAGAACATTTCCTCAACTTAAGCGACGAAGAACTGCTCGAGGGTTTCCAATAGCAAAACGTAATCAAAGTGCAGAGAATAACGATAAGGAGAAATGATGAACAAATCCCAAGCAGACATGTGATACTTACTTTTGGCACCAGCATTCATCGCAGTTCACTCGAAGCAGGGACTGTAAAGATCAACGTTAGGCCATACATGCCGAACCCAAGACGGTGCTTCAAGCACCGAAAGTTCGGGCATGCATTGCAATCATGTAGACATGCGCAAAATGTAGTGCCAGTGACCACCATTCGGACAACTGTAATGCTCATTCACGTTGCGCAAACTGCAAAGGAGATCATGCTGCTTATTCGCGATCTTGTCCTCTTTGGAGCAAAGGAAGAAATAATTGCACAAGAGAAAATCTCCTTCTATGAAGCAAGCAAGAGACTATATCACCTACCTCAAACGAGCTATGCCAGTGCGGTGCGACAGGGGGCAGCACCACATGGGTCCGTGGGGTCTATAGGGGTCACAGCAGTGGATCCGTAGTAGCTCCATCCGCCCCCTTGGTGGCAGCGGGCAGTGCTGGTCCATCGTCAGCTAAGGCGGGCCCCCAGACTGCTGTGTTGCAGGGCCCAAGAGTTCATCGAACTCTGAGGCCCGGGACGAGCAATTCACCGTCTCAGGTTCTCGTTCAATCCTCAAGCGCCTCGGAGAAGGCCGTGGAGGTCGACCCAAAAACCACGGCGTCGTCGACGCCAAAGAACCAGCTCTGGCTGAAACGCACTAAAAAGACAAACATCTCGTTTGTCAAAAAGGATTGTTAAATATGTGCACATCATCGTAGCAGTAGCGGTGCAACCCTCCTCTATTTAGGTTTACAACATTCAACGTTCTAGCTCTTCGACTTCGAGGCTTTGATGGTGTACATGCGGAAGCGTGATGAGTCCGTCTGGGGGCCATGAAGTTCTCGCACGATTGCTGTGACGTCAGCGCGCAACTGATCCAGCTCGTCGTCAGAAACCAGCTCGGAAGGATACTCATATGATGGATACTCAATCGGAAGGATACTCATATGAAGTCCGATTATGTCCTTCTCGGTCCATCCATCGAAGGTCGCCATCCTCGGTATAACGAAGATACTGGGTGTAAGTCCCGCGTCGTCCAGCAGAGACCGCATGTAATCAATCTGCTCTTGTTTTTCCACCATGTCTTCGCAGGGAGCGATGTACGCCAGGAGTTTCTCCGAATACTTTGCCCAGCGGTCCATCTTGGCGAGCAATTTCTAACCCGCGGTTGCCGGGTTGGACGCCGGAAAGAGTAGCAGGCACTCTCCTTCGGGCTTCAAGAGCCTGGCAATGTTCTTCAGCGCGGCGTCCTGGTTCTTGACCCAGTGCAGGCAATAGAAGGAGTAGATCCTGTGGAACGGGCCGTTGATAGCCAGGAAGTTGGTCACGTCTACGGAGATGTCGAGTTCCTGGTACTGGATCTTCGCGTGGTCCGAGTGTCGCTTGGCGTACTTTATCATGTCCAGAGACCAATCCGTACCCACGATCCTCCGACAGGGCAGGCAGCGGGGTAGCAAGCATTCGCGAGTGAAATCCCCGGTGCCGCAGCCGACGTCGAGAAACTGCATTTTCTCGTGGCACTCTTGCAGGAATGTTGGCTGGCAGAAGTCCAGCACGAAATTGCTGTCCTTCCTTTGAAGCCTATTGTTGAGGGCGTACTGGTCGGCCTGGAAGCGAGGAGACATCCCGGCGTCGGTCTCCTTGATTTTGTCCTGGAGTGCCGTTAGAGCTTCCAATACGGGCACCTTCGAGGAACGGGCACGTTTCGCTGTCATCCTTACGCAATTCGCCAACTCGCTGAGTAGCGCGAAGTTTGCACTCTTCACGTGAGCTGCCATAGAATTTATTCTTGCCTCGCCAGCAACATGAAATTCGTAAAAAGTTATTGCCGGAAGAAACTCCCGAAGCCTTGACACCACGGGAAAGCCAGGACTTCGAACACAGGCAGTCGGGACCGTCGCCTGTGTTCGTCGGACTGTCGGACTGCGCCACCAAAGGGCCAGGTAACCTGAACAGTTACCCTCGTTTAGACTAGCTATCTTATCATTACATGTCACCTATAACTTTCTAAAACACACACTTAAGTGAACCGTTCTCTTTGACAATGGCTTTCATCATCCATTGGAACTGTAGAGGTTTGGTGCATGATTTAGGTGACATAAAAGACATAATAAATAAGTTCTCACTAGTGGCATTCTGCCTTCAAGAAACTAATGTAGGGCCCAAGAACAGTCAAATCCTTAAAGGTTTTACCGTTGTCCGAAGGGACCGTGAACACTCTAGCCATCTGTCAGGAGGAATCGCCATAGTCATCCAGGGCGGCGCCCCTACACGAAATGTTCAGGTGAATATTTCTTTAGAGGCTGATGCCATCACCGTTCTATCGCATAAAACCGTCAACATCTGTTCACTTTACATCCCACCCCATACACCTTTTACTACTAGACAATTGCAAAATGCAATACACCAGTTACCGGAGCCTTTTGTTTTGGTAGGACATTTTAATGCCCATTGTACCCTCTGGTGCAACGATAGAACAGACTGAAGAGGACAAGTAAGCAAAGATTTTATACTGTCTAACAGCATATGTCTTTTAATACTCGAGTTAACCAACGTATTTTTCACCAAGATCACGCAGATTTAGTTGTCTCGATTTAGCCTTCTGCTCACGGTCTGTCTTTAGTGACTTTAAGTGGGAAGTCCTCGGCACTTCATATGGAAGTGATGATTTGCCTGCATTTATTACGCTGTCATCCACATTACCTACCATAAACTCTAAGCCACGTCTCTGGAAAATAGATATTGCCAACTGGCCGCTTTTTGTGAAACACGCAAAACTCGAAGAAGTCTTTTGAAAGAAACTCAGTGTAAATGAAATCAATGAAAAGTTCACAGCCGTTTTAATTTCAGCGGCACAAAAGGCAATACCACAAACATCTAGCCTTGCGCGCCAAAAAAATCTACCCCAGGAGGACTCCTGACTGCACAGAAGCAGAAACGCTTCAAAGTAGGGCCTGGGGCATGTCACGAAGACACCCAACCTATACCAACCACTTACGCTTTAAGCAGGTCAAAGCCAAAGCACGATTTGTCAGAAGGCAGGCAGAAAAATCATCGTGGAAAAAATACGTATTTTTAATAAACAGTCAGTCACATCTAAACGAATGTGCAAAAAGGTTGAAATGTTTCAGGGAGATTACACTTCTTACACAATAGCGTTACTTACAAGTCCAGGCACACAAACAACAATACTGAACAGGCAGATATATTTGGGGAACATTTTTGTGATGTATCCAGTTCATTGCATTATACAAAGGAATTTCTAAAGTACAACCAGTCTGCTGAAATACAGAAGCTACCCTCTACTGGTGCATCAAATGAACCGTACAATTCCCCCCTCAGACAACAAGAAATAAACAGAGTTCTCTCCGCAGGGAAAAACACAGCGCCAGGCCACGACCTTATTCACTGCGCCATGCTGGCTAATCTACCTCAAGCATCTGTAGATGCTCTCTCTAAATTTTTAACTTAATCTGGGAATCTGGTATAATGCTGGGAGAGTGCAAAAAGGCAATAGCAGTTCCATTTCTAAAAGCCGGTAAAACCCCCACACCCGCAAGTAGCTACAGACCTATTGCCCTCACAAGCTGTTTGGCAAAATCGTATGAAAGCAATATCAATATAAGACTCTCATTTATTTACAATCAAAGAACCTTATTGACCCCCACCAGTGTGCATATAAAAAGAGTTGTTCAACTATTGACCATTTTGGCCGTCTCGAACATGAAATTCAATATGCATTTTTACACAAACAACACTGCATTGCAGTTTTCAATTTAGAAAAAAAGTATATGATACTCCATGGAGATATGAGCAAAACGCGAACAAGGGGAATGCAGGAGCCAGCGTTTCGACAAGTGGGCTTGTCTTCTTCAAGGCGACGTATGCTTTCCTCGCCACTGTATATATAAGTGGGGTTCTTCTAAAGGGGAAAGGGTGTGAGGCGGGAGGATGCGGAAACGAGGAAAAATGTGTTAGCGTGTCAAATTGAGACTAAAGGAACGCTGTGTACAAGGTTTGATTGTCGTGTTCATATAGAAGGTTGTGCCCAAGTGCTGCACCAGGGTGGCCAATCCTGCTCTGGTGAGGGAGTGCGTTACCGGTTCTGGTCACCGGGATCAGGCCACACTCCAGGCCTGTTTGTGCAATTTGATCAACACGCGGATTTTTTTTTAATCCGGTGGAAAATTGCCGGCACCGGGATTCGAGCCACGGACCTCTTGCACGCGAGGCGGGTGTTCTACCTCTACGCCACCGCTGCTGTCCACTGCTAACCGATGGTCATTAAGGGTTACGGACGGCATCCCAAGGGAAGGGAAGTGTAGCAGGGGGCGGCAGAGAGTTAGGTGGGCGGAGGAGATTAAGAAGTTTGCAGGGACGGCATGGCCACAATCAGTACATGACCGGGGTTGTTGGAGAAGTATGGGAGAGGCCTTTGCCCTGCAGTGGGCGTAACCAGGCTGATGATGATGATGATGATGATGATGACTGTGTACAAGGTCAAAGCCAGGGCACCTCCCCCCCGTACCCCGGTTTGTCAACGCACGCGCGTTAGCTGGCGGGTAAAGGGCGTCTGACACGCCGGATGACAAAAAAAAGGAGGGGGGGGATATCAAAGGAAACTAGAGTCATCTGATACTAGAGTCTCAGACTGAATCTAGAATCTGAAGCAAGAGTCAACCTATATCAGAGGAAATTCTAGAGTCGGCTGATCTGGCTGCTGTTCTGTAGCACTTCTAACATTGAAATTAGTTAATCTTGACGAGGTGACCAGATTGACGAGGCGGATGCAAGCTACGGCCGGACGAAGATTACATAAGCTAAGTTGCGTGTGCTTGCAGGAGATTGACGTAGGTTTTCGATGTAACTAACCCAGTGTTTTTGATGTCTTAGTGCATATGCTAATGATACGGGTTTTCTATGAAAGATTAGATGTGCGATTTAAGCTTAAGCGCTTATATGACGGTGCCTGAGTCACTGGAGAACTGTTTATTGAGTGGAAAAAATTGCAATTTGATTGTTTACGAGAAAACGAAACCATATTGTCCTTTAAAGAGTTGAGGTATATAGTGCAATTACAACACCAGGAATTGATTATGTTAAGATCATTTCGATGGCAAATGCAGTGATGAGGACTTTTAACGGCTATATAAATAATGCACTTGTCGGCAACTAGTCACCTGCAGGAGGACATGTTAGAGGGTAAGTCATTTATGTAGATGAGAAAAAGCAGAGGACCGAAAACGCTGCCTTATGGCACGGAAAAAGTCACATGAGAAAGAGAATAAATTACTGCTGCTAACTGCCTACGAAAAATCAAGAAATGTCGAAGCCAAGTTAGCGTTTACGAGTCAAGTCCGAGAAAAGATAATTTTGATGTGAGGCGAGAGTGAGTAACACGATCGAGTGCTTTGCAGTGGTCTAGAAATATACAACCAGTTTGAATGTTATTATTCGTGTTGAAATCAAAGTGGGATGTGAATTCAAACACATGTGTGTCGCACGAAAACGATTTTCTAAACCCATGCTGATTAATAAAGAAGTTGTTTGACTGGAGTTGGTTAAGAATATTCGATGCAATTATACATTCGAACAATTTCCAACCGATTCAAATTAGTGAGACAGTTGATTTTCCGACAAATTTCGCTTACTACATTTCAACGCGGAAACGTTTTGCGACCCTTTCTTTCTTTTGGGGCCAGTCCTAATAATAAAATATTCCTTGGTGGTCAAAATCATTCCGAAGTCCCCTACTTCACGTGGTTCGTAATGAAATTGCGGTTTTCGTATGTATGAGCCCAGAACTCAATTCAATTTGCTGCACAAGAATCGGCTCTCGTAGTCCTCGTAGCTTCGGCTACACTACGAGGGACTACGGAAACAGAACATAAAGAATCTAACTAACCCGTGATGCGACAGTAATGACCCGCTAAGTTATAAAAGGAGCGGTTGCTTGCACTTGTTTTTTTAAAGGGGCCCTGAGCAATGTTTCATTGAAGTGGAGACCGGCATGTCAAGTGAAAATAGGCTGTTTCATAAATACTTTGCTGCAAAAATCACTTTAATGCGTTCAGCAGAAGCGGAGTTATTGGCAATCATACACGGCCTCCACTGTGCTCCCGTCCCTTCTCAATGTCTTGCACTGAGAAAGCTACGGTGGAGTTGGGCGTGGCCACAACGCTCCGCCTTCTAAATGTGACTGTTGCACACAGTTGAAATTTCATTTTTCTGGTTAACGTAGACGCCACGACTTCCGATTTTGGTTCTACGACGCGCTAAACATAAAGCAAGAGCGGTTGTCTTCAGCGAGCCGCAGTGCGATTTACCAGTGGGCTCGTGGTGGGACCCCGCGGCGGTCGTGGTATCTACGTTACGAAGCCGACTGCAGCTACCAATAGCAGCCGCGTATGGGAATCTGCATGATTACGAAATAAAGTGTGCAGAACACAACGAGGAGCCGTTTCTGTTGAAAATAGCGTTTGAGAGAAAGCTGACTTCGCGCCCCGCTTGCGAGCTTGATGCGCCGCGTACCACAGCCAAACTTGGCTGAGATGTTCACAGCAGCGTATGCTTCCCGCAGACTATATTATTTCCCCAAGCCCGGCGGGTGATTCAGGGCCCCTTTAACTCACCGGTTGTAGGCATCATTAGGTGGTTGTGTGAAGGCCATCTATTCCATAAACTAAAAGTGCAAGAAGGCGTGGAACTAAGCAGAAATATTCACAGATTGCAGTAAAGGCCTCGTGGCCAAGCGCACTCCTGAATGAGAGTTTAATATACTTCATTCATATGGAGCTTTAGTTAACTGCGTCCCTCACAGGAGTTCTTATTGTGTTCAAATAGGAGTAACTATTAGTTCTTTTATTACGGGAGTTTTTTAGGTGTTCCCCTTTGAGTAAGTATTACCTCATTTTGGAAACGCACGTTCACGTACGCTAACTGCAGTAAAAATTACCTCATTTCTTGTAGGAGTTTATAAGTGTTCTAATTGGAGTGAATATTACTTACATACTTATAAGGGTTTTAGGGGTTTCATATGGAGAAAATATTCATTTCTGGAAAAGTTTCCTGAGGTGTTACAAGTGCAGTAAACTTCATCATTGCTGAAGAAATATTCTCGAGATTTTGTAAAATAATTTATACTTGTGTTCCTGCAAGGAAATAAAGACACAGCTTTCGTGACGTGGCTTGAGGACATTCGTTACTGACCAATGAAATACTGCAAGTCCGGTCACAACCTTTACCGCAATTTATTTTGTTTCACTCCTTTCTAGTCATATTTGCTTAAAATTTGTATTTTATAATACTTCACTGAAGAGTATTATTGAATTGAAGAGCATTTATCTGCCCGCCTAGTTAAGCGCACTTTCTCAAGTAGACAACAATATTCAAACACAAATCAAAACGTGAGCTCAGCACAAATAAAACGCACGCATTAGCGCTTTCACATTCTCCAGTGCATGTGACATTGACATAATTCAAGGTTGGAGGACAATTTTTTTCTTGACACCATTACCGAATGGAAATGTTGACAGGACTACATTCTGGGTTATGTATTTCTTATTACAATTTCAACATACGTAATGATTTAATGAAAAAAAATAAACTCAGAACTATTGGGACAGCTGCTCGAAGTTTATGTTATTATGTGCAGGCGTTACAACTTGAATACGGGAGATAAAACATGAGGAAAATTACGCGTGATAAGAGCATGTCCTTTGATATGACGCATTATTTAGCATGAATATAAAGTATATACCTTCCATCAAGAAGGCCAGAAGTCCAATATATTGCATATTCAATAACCACATGCGCAGAATACACCACAATCGATATTTACTAATGCAAGGAAGTGCCGACTACATTCAATGACAGAATGATGTGAAAGCTACTCTAGCATCACTTTAATCACTCGAGTAAACCAAATAAGCTATCGCTTTCTTTACCATGGCGGAACCGCAATTAGAACAGGAAATGTAATACGTGGAGGAAAGTTTTGTTTCAATTCATCAAAAAAAAAAGAAACAGCCTAGCGTAGCGGCCGACCTGCAAAGTTTTGCAAATGGCTTTTGCACAATATCCAGCTTTGTGAAAAGCCTGAAAATCATCCTGAATTCCGAAATCGGATGCAGTTGTTGTCTTCCTGAATCATTCATGAGAAAAGTCCCGTAATTGCATCAATAAGTAAGCACGCCCAAATGACAAGTACGGAAAATTAGAGTGCTTGACCAACGTTCAAGTTAGACATCGCGCCCATTGACCATACAACTTTAGAGTGCCTGATTGGTCTCATGCACGCCGGTAGAGCGAGAAAATGCAGGCACCCAATCGAAGATGGCCACGTCTTATTCCGGTGGGGTTAATGTTCACGAAGCCTGTCAGACGCGTGTCGCATTGACGAGAGGCAACGATTGTTCTCGCCTCCGCAGCTTGCTCGCCATCGCCGTGTCTCGCGTCGCCTTGAAATCAGTCGCGCATGTGTGCCTAACTGCGTACTAACCGGTGTCATAACCCCACAAGCAAGTTCATGCAAGCGTTACTGCATCGAAATTGGAAGCCAAAGCATACGCATGAAAGCTTTGATGTGTGAGCTCCTATGAAAGAGCGCCGGCACACACACACATAGCAAAACGCGCGTGCTCACACACGCGCACATACACTCAAGCTACATGCGCGCGCACTCCTTCCTCGCGCAGGCGCACCGAAGCAGAGGCACGCTATATTTTCGTCACGGAATCTGCCCGCTTGGTACAGTATTCTAATGGCATTGTCAAGACGAATCAAGTAGCTAAAGAAAGCGGTAGCACCACATTAAAAACACCTCGTCCACTCCGTGCAACATATAATGCAATTACCGGTACGTTTAGACTCACCTCGTTCCCGCACTATACCCCGCCATTCTCATACAATAATATTATTGCACGCTACAATCAAGGCGTCCATTAGACCACAAGTAAACGGCACAACTTCGAATGTAAGTACTACTAGCTAGAGCCCAAGAAGTTGTTTCACCACATTCTCACAGCTTAGCTCCGCTAGACGAGGCTCGTCGCGCGCGCATGACTTTAGTGCTGCCTGGCAAATAGGAGGGGTTGATGGATGTTAGGCCTGAAATGGCGTCATCATAGCGTCGGCGACGACGCAGCCGGAATCTCCGTCGTGTGCGGGGTTCTGAGGAAAACATCGAGATGCCGTTGCGATCATGTATTGACGCCAAAGGCTAGTAGAAACGGCCACTGATTATCCAAGGCGTTATCCATGAATGGAAGTGCACGAAAGTAGAAACAACTGCAGAGCCGTAACGAACGCGACTGTGCCTTGTTTACGTGACTGCTACACTAGCTTGAGTTTTACTCTATTCAAATATGAAATTTCTCGTCAATAAAATATCTGTATTAAGGGCTAATTTTAGTGCATCTCCGGGCGCTGCGAATAAATTCGCGTTTTTATATTAAATACATGGTTGCTGATTAAGTAAAATTTGTGGACGAGGTGTGTAAACAGGTTCTGCTTCGTGTCTCGTACATATGCCGACTATAAGTTGTGTTTAGACTGCATAGAGGAAGTACGTTTTCAATCCATTTCACGGCACAGAATTTTCACACGAAAAAAACTCCCTTTTGTAAATTGGGTTATATCAAGTCATTAAGTAGTTTTTTTAATTATGGCGTTTTACGTGCGAAAACCACATTCTGATCATGAGGCATGCCGTAGTGGAGAATTCCGGAAATTTCGACCACCTGGGGATCGCTAACGTGCACCTAAATCTAAGTACACGGGTGTTTCCAAATTCGCCCCCATCGAAATACGGCCGCCATGGCCGTGATTCAATCCCGCGACCTCGTGCTCAGGAGCCTAACACCATAGCCACTGAGCAACCATGGCGGGTGAAGTAGGTTTTGTATGCGAAGCATATTACTAAAGCTCAACCCAGCTCCTCAGGCGCGGCGGTGTCGCCCTCAATACCACGTGACACCGTGACGTCATGAAAGAGGAGAAACGGGGCTCCAACTCGCGCCGTCGCTCGCGGCGTCGCCCCCCGCATCGGACGCGGTGAGCGTCGAGCAACGCAGCGTTCAGCGCGACAACGAAATGTGCGCCTGAGCAAGCGCCGCACGCCTGAGCCGACGCCGACGACACCGGCTTTTCTGCGACACGAGCTCCTTAACGCTGTCGCGTTAAAATAAAGGCTAGTATGCTTCGCATCCTGGGCTTAACCTTAGCTAAGCCACAGCCATATTTTTTTTTTACTCCGTTGTTTCATTAAGGAGGTAAAATCATGCTTTTATGCTTTTTTACACCATGGTGAGGAAATAAATACATGGAGCAATGGAGGTTTACGAGGTATTAAACATTGAAACCCCTGTTCAGTAATATTTATGGTTACAGTGTGCCCTAATTGAACAAATACGTTCTGCAGTTGATCACAGGTACCCATCAATGGAAAAGGTTGGGACATAAAAAGACATCTGCATCTGTTGTATGAATCAAGGCGCTGAGAAAGTGCCTCAAATCTTACGCCATAGGTAACATAACTGAATATGATATCAACACCGAGAGCTTCGAATCAATGTAGCAGCTTTAGTTGCAGTGGTCACCGATAGGCTGCAATTCCTTGCAATGTATTTGCTCCTATGGACTGCTGTCTTTCAACCCCATGCGTCGTTGAAATATGTGTATTTTGAGAGCAGTGACATGGACACTTCAGGCAAATTTTCACCGTCTTCGTCAACGTGATGTTCCGTATACATTTATGTTTGAGTATGCTATATTTTACCCGTGTCATACACGCAACGACGTTAGCAAGATAGCCAATTTGTCATCTAAAAGGCGCTAATCGACAAGTGTATCTGCAGTTTCCTTGAACTTGCCTTTCAGCAAATGATACCCGATGATGAGGTATACATCCGGGTCCCAATTTCTGTGCATCTCATCATGCATACCGGTTTCTGCTGCTACGAAATGCGTCTTCACTCAAAACGCAATACTAAATAGAAGAATCTTGAGTCAAGTTCCGCTGTGATTTAGTCATGTGGTGTCTTATTAAACACCCGGCTTTAAATCCCAGAGTTCTTCAGCACAACATAGAAAATACTCAGTAAATAAAATTATCACATCACATGAATCGCACACGTTCATTACTAAAATGCAGTGGAGTTTCCTTCTATCAGATGCAGTTGATTCGAAGCTTCTAGCTTAGGCACGTATTTTATAACCACCGGCAAAATAGAGGTCGTACACGTGATTGTACTGAAAAGATGGGAATGGCAACTCGTGTCACCAATAACATGTTAATTCAGGAGCCCCAGGAGGAACTGCATCAAAGATTGCACTGTTTGCCGCACCATATACTGCTAGCAAAAATTACCCCGCATTGGGGCTTTCGCCGCTCTTGCGCTTGGAAAACTCCATCAAATTTAACATTGCTGTCATTTTCTGTCTGGAGTAAAATGCGGTGAATTGCTTTAATACCGTCTCTAAGAGACGTACTAAAAGGATGTCATTAGCCGAATTTATCACGTACGGAGCGTCAGATCACTTGAGCAGAAACCATCCATAGGAAGTTTACAACCATGCTGTAGATCGCGTGAATAAATACTATAGTATACCATTTTACTGTCCAAGCCCTCAGAGGCTCCGTTGTTTCAAATTAAACCTATACTCTGCGATAGGCCCTGCCACGTTGTCGCAAAACATGCCCTGGCGGCGTATCGGCTAAAATGTTGCTGTGTTGATTTTAGCAGCTGTGAAAGACAAGTATGATCAGCAGCGCAGATGGCGTAAGTGCTCGATCAGGCGCACAACAGAGTAATTTATAACTGTCACTTGGGAGAGTAGTAAAAGCTGGGGATGGAGCATGGACGTATTTGTTTGTTTACACGTTTATGCAAGCACTGCGCCTGTATCACTTCCGCCGAAGCTCCATGTGCCGTAGCAAGCCGGCCATCGCGACGTTTTCTCGTGTTTGTTTCCTACGCTACGAGGAAATATGATTCCACCGATTTCAGATGAGGCAACATATTCTGAAAAACGCGACGCTTGGCGCCATAACCGGTGAATGCATAGGAATGCCTATCGGAAATAGCCGCAAGGACTTTTCTAAGGGAGAAAAAAAAATGGTACCGCTATCCTCCATAACAATGTTCAGACGAATGACAAAAAAAAAAAGCTCCCGTGCTTTTACGCAAAAACAGAGTCAGCAGGAGAGTAAATCTTTAAGCCGACTGGTACGTTCTGTAATAAATACACAAACGGAATCCTATACGGGAAGAGCGGTTTGCTCTCTTTTCGCTTTATTATTATTTACTGTGTAATATAATTCAACTGGATCAGGAAAAGACAAAAAAGAAACATAAAAATTACATCTTAATGTTTGGATTCCTTCCATCAGGAGTTCTGGGTTATGTGTTCACGCGGTCTTAATCGTACTGATTGATAGCTTAAGCATTGAGATAACGTAATGGCAAAAATGTGCGCGAAGTGCCCTTTACATGTGGCAGGACCTATGTGCGCCAATGGGATCGTTCTATTATCACGCGCCTGAGTGAAGACAAATATTCATTAACGCTATGCCGCAGCGCGCTCTGCAGCACGTGTGACTGTGATCCTGATAGTCATGAGAAAACTATTTTGGTATGCTGTAGTTATCGGATATTAGGCCAACTCAAGGCATTTCACATAAAAAAAAGGTGCGACATGCGTCACTCACGCATCAGTTTGTTTGCTATAAAAAAACTTGCGTTCCTAACAAGTACTTTTCTAGACCTCAACATTTCCACATAACTGTTAACCTACCAACTGACCATTTTTCCTTATTTTACTTTCACATTTGTATATACTTTGTACGTGTTTCATGTAAAATAAAAATTTCCTGCTCCGAGATAACGTATATCTTATGCTAGAATCACAGACTGCTCACTTAACAGCCAGTATCTCGCAAAGCACACACAATGTGCTTGAGGAAACAACTGCGGATAATTATATTTTCGCAGTCGTTTTGAATGGGTGACTCGATCAAGAGTCACTAACAGAAGTTCCTTCTTTTTATTGAATTTTGCCTATGCATGTCTCCCGTGGAAAACATAATTAAATGGTATGAATATTTAAGTGAATCTGCATGTCTGAAATAGCACTCAGTGTTCACCACTTGTTACTTAAACATGTATTGCACCTTTTTCTTTTTTTACCTGCAGATCAACTGCCGTGGCCCTTGAAAGTCTCAAGAGAGTTGTCGAACAATACTGCACCACTGAAGAACTCATCGGAAGAAGATGGCGTAGCATTTCCACGCACTCACCAAGGCGAAAATGTTGTCGTATACGAATACGCAATGATACGGTAATCTGCAGGTTTGTTATCTATACAAGTTTCGTGCGGCAACCGATGCATGTTCTTTCGCAACATTTATTATGACAAATAAGGTTTCCTTCAGTAAATAAAAATCAAGACTTTTCGTGCAGCTATATACGCAAAACAAGGATGAAAAGGGTTGCGTATACGTTGCGGTAATATTTGTGCGAGTCAATTTGATATGCTTGCATGAAAATTAAACTTGCCGAATCGGATCTTGAATAATAATCAAGAAGGAAAAAAAATTCCGTCGTATGAAACTAGTTAGTTGCGTTGCGGCTTTCGTGAACCCGAATCGCGGCACACGAGTCCGTGAGCACATTGGTAAATGTAGGGTTTGCATGGCGATAGCTACGGCTATCTGTGCTGCTTTAGGTCTGGTGGTCGTTGTAACCCACCACCATAATATCAGCGTATCACGGACGGCAACGTGCCGTTGCTGTCCACGACTGCTATCTCGAAAGTGGATGTGTTGCCGTAATGGGCCGCGTCCACAAATGCGGTGGCTTCACGATCCGTGTCAGTCCAAAATATAGGAAATATACATAGTGTTCTGCTACTCTAGCTTCAGGACTGAAATCTAATCAAACTTTACAAGCATTAGATTAGATTACGGGGTTTTACGTGCCAAACCCACTTTTTGATTGTGAGTCACGCCGTAGTGGAGGACTCCGGAGATTTAGACCTCCTGGGGTTCTTTAACGTGCACCTAAGTCTAAGTACACGGGCGTTTTCGCATTTCGCCTCCATCTAAATGCGGCCGCCGTGGCCGAGATTCGATCACGCGACCTCGTGTTCCAAGCATTCCTTGTTGATGATCAGTGTTCTGGGAAAGAACGCGAACACGTGTGTGCCACCAATTTGGCGGAACCAAACAATGCTGTCTGCATACTTGATAAGCTAGGCAGGAATGGTTATTTGCCTTTATATAACCTAGAATTCAGCAGTGTTCCAAAACGGTTTGCCGGACAGTCCAGATGGCATGAAACGGCTTCATTTTTGATGCGAAACAGGGCTGCAGGATCATACCAGCATCCGGCAGCACCGTCAATAGTTCTCTCTGTCAGCAAAGCCTGATACGAGAGGCGTGAACGCTGTGCTGACGTCACAGAGGAGTAAAACATCCTAATCCTTGTGCGGTTGTAAAATACTGTGCAGTAATGACCAAACAATAAAGTATACTTGAACGGACGCCATATTACAGCAGCAATGACGTACCTGAGTAAGGATGGTTGTGGTGGTGACACAAAACGCATATAAAGGCGCATTCATACAGACGGTCGATATAATTAGCGCTGCGGACCTCGACTGGAAGCAAAGGAATAACTCACGGCAAGCAATATTTGGATCTAGTGGCAGGTTGAATGGATCCCCTCAGCTCTGTCCATCTCTGTCAGCGTCCCGAATAGTATATTTCGAGGTAAAATTTATTGTCACTAATTCTGTTCGCACCTGCTTTTCTGTCGAAGTAGACTTTATGGCTTCGTTCTCAAAGAAGTAAGAATAAGAATATGCAGATGTTACAGCTAGAAATCGCATTTTGTCATCAAATATGCGAGGTGAATCTTTTGCTAAGTGAACATTTATTTGGTATAAAACAAGTCATTTCCGCAAATTCTATTTATTTTCATCATTCAACGTGTGCCTCATGGACAGCTTATGCTTAAGCACCGCAGAAACCGCAAGATTACTGTAACACAATGTTTATACTTATGCTTAGGAGGACGAAGGCAACGTTTGTCCAGGGAAGAATGAATACAAACAGGCGCTTGCAGATAGAAATAAGAAAGGAAAGACTGCGTAAGAAATGAGTATTATTCGAGCCTTTGTGTCCTGCACCTGTGACCTAATTGAAATTGGCGCACGAAGATTGCTTTTCTGAACACATGCTCTCGTGAGCACGTGCTCTTCCACGTCCTACACGACGTGGCGCATGCGTCGATCTTTCAAAGAATGTCTTGGCGAAAAAGAGTGTGTGCTTTATCTGGCTCTACTAGTTGATAACACTGTCAATGCACCCAACGGGAGATGACGTTTTCTCGATATGGCTCAATTATCGATAACTTACTCTGCCGCTGTTACCGCTTTGACGAGCAATGCCAGGCTTTCCAGTGGGCGTTGAGTAGCCTGCCTACACAGCATATACTCTCAGAGAGCGACATGAACACTGTTGCTCTACGTAGAAACCACAAACATAGGTGCCCGACTGTACATACACTGCAACACACATTGTTTAGGTGACAGATCCACATTGCTCACTCTTGCGTCTGCCTCTATCTTTCATTCCTCCAACCCCCTTCCCACCTGTAGGGCAGTAAATCGAACAAGGGTTCGTTGATCTCCCTGTCTTTTCTCTCTTTCCATTTCTTGTTTCGTGATTTTTCTTAATACGAAGCACTCGTCGCCAATTATCAGGCACTTTCGTGTAGGCATACGCACACGTTCTTGCCTTGGATTGTTTCGAGCTTACTTTATACAAAAAAACATCGAATTGCCAGCGATGAAATTAAACCTCGGTCTCCGTCCGTGCACAGCAGTCCAATTATTTGAACGTGAGGCCACCGTCGCACGCACACCTCGCTCGCGCCAACGTCAACTTGCTCTTTGGGACGATCGACCAGTATCTTTGCACCGCATATAACGTGTGCGCTCGCCTGGCTTTTAGTTAGCCGACAGTAGAACAACTAAAGCCCATAAATAACTGGAAACCTTACAGAGGTCCCTCGCACTTGTCACCTCGTATACAAACATGTTGTTTATGGGAGTACGCGAGTTTCTCCCATACTTACTTTTTGGCAGCTAATACTTTTAGAGTCTGTGTTGAACTGCACCTCATTCGGTAACGGCCCACGATGCTCAGTGCTTTCGTCGTAGCAACTACCGGGACCTCGAAGCACTTTGCAGAACCTCAAGCGACACCGAATAGCCAGCTACCTGGTAAATTAGGTTCCATATCCTTACGGCATCTTTGTGCTGCATGTTAATGTCCCATTTCCACATGAGGAGGCACCGTAAGCGTTGGTATATATTGCATTTCTTCATATTCACGGAAAAGTCAGTATAACACTGGGGTCAGTGATGGCATACCAAGTAATCACAACGACCGTTACACACTAAGGCCCGTAGACTTGGATTACGTATTACGCGCCAACATTGAGCAATTTCTTCCGATATCGACGGCACATGGTGCAACGGGATTACAATAAGAGTGATAGTTAAACACAGTCTATTATCACTATCAACGGTCGCAGTCTCCACCTTTTGCTTAACTGATGTCCTTATTGCTGTGTCCTTAACAGAGAATCAACGTTTGTAGCACCATGTAACATAGGAATAAAATATATGTCAGTACACTTATATGTGTTCCTCAGTTCACTCTTCTAAATCTGTTGCACCACATGGGCAAGAATATGTGCGGGGACGAGAGAGCTACTGTAATATGTATGTCCTATAGGATAGATGACCACTGTCTACTAACATACCGCCTATTTAGAAATCACAGAAAAAATGACATTCTAATTCTGAAAATTAGGTGTTTCTCTAAATACTCAATATATTATCTGCTTCGGGGCTTTTTTATTGGGCATTTGACACAGCAACGCCTCCATGATACTCTGTGACTATCTTTCTGACGCAAGAAGCCTGCCATATCATTCTTTGTAATCAATAAAGGAATAACTAATTAAACAGCTCATCCTGTGTTCAAAATTATTCTAACATCGTCATACATGCCAAAATGTTTGCTTCTTACATGTAATTACAGTTAATCTTATTTCTTAGTCTGCGAAGTGAATCTATTTCCTAATAATGATAAAAGTTCTACTTAACGCTAACTTACTTTTTAGTTTAGGGTTTTCTCTTTCCCTCTTGAACATTTATCCACCGGCTTCATAGAGGATCACCCGCCGCGGGTAAGCGCCACAAGTGAAGGAACGACACAGAAAAAGAACGCCCAGCTAAAATTATTGATACTGCTTATAGAACGTAAGTGTTGCTATAGTAGTCGAAAAAAAAAAAAACATTGTAGTGTGGAGTTATGCGACTCGCCTATACCTGATTTTGTCGTTGCAAGCGTAAATGCTTGCTTGGAATTTCGTGACGCACAATAATGAATCGAGGAAATACCTAAGAATGCGCAGGGTCAATGTTTCTGTTCGTGGAGAGCTATGACGAAAAAGTCCGCACATACATGAAAGACCCAAAACATAAAAGGAAACCTACCGCGTTTGTCCTTTTGGGATTCACTAAAACAATAACAGTGGTCTCGCTCTCTTTGTTCTTGTTACCACAGAACACCCATTCATTTAACGAGAATATTTTGCTTAGCGGGCAAAATACTTTCAAAGGTAAACAACACGCATGCGAAACAGTATTCTCGGTTGAAGCATGCTCGGCAAGATCGTTGTTGGGTTAGCCGTTTCACGCACACCGATAAAACACTGCTTGATGGCAAGTTAGAGCTGATTGGCTATGACTGGCAATGTGTCTATGAACTTTCTTGCGTTTCAGAAGAACACTATGCAGAAAAATTCTATTTTGGAGGCTCCGGCGCCTAATGTGCGTTGAGCTTTTTTGCACATGGACAAAGAGTAAGTAATGACGCTGTAACGTTTTGCTAAGAACGCCCTGTAAAAAAGAAATAAATGAAAAAAAAAACGTTTCATGGTCCATATCGAAATAATGATTTAGGTTGCATCACTTTTACATTTCTGGCAAAATTCAAGATCATCGACCCCAAGCGCGCAGTCTCTTTCAATGTGAAAATTTATTTCAAGAAGCACTTTTGGCAGCTGCAGAGCTGAAATTTTATTTTTCATGTTGATCATTAGGACAAAAAGTATTTTACTATGTAGTTTTTGCACTGATGTTTGTACACATTTTTTTCATAAAAATTAACGTTATTTTACAATGGCAAAATGTTATTATGCTTTGGAATTACAGTATTTGCGGGGATCCACGTGGCAATGAAACCTGTAGGGTGTCAACATAATGGCTTAAATTAGTGGGAACACGTCGGACAAGAAATACAGGAAATTGGTATGCACAAGTGATCTGTCATACCTAATTCTTCGCTGCAGTCACATATGCGCTTCTGCATATATTTGATCATCTTCAAAAGTACAATTCATTAGGCATAGACGCATGTATTTCCCTCGCTATTCAAGGTAAATTAGACAAATTTGGATATCGGTATAGCGCGGTGATGTCTCCTTATAAAGATATGTGGTTATCTTTTGACAAAAGAACATTTTGGTTGAAAGCCAGAATTTTCCAACTGGAATGCCGTAGATACTCGACTAAGGGCCGCGTTTGTTATGGGCTGCTACGCTCTCTACGGGGCAAAATTTTTGAAATAAATTGAGAACGTCCACTGGAAAGCGAAGTTAGTTCCGTTGCCACTAGGTGACGCTAGCGGCTTTTCTGTCCACGCCGCTGAAGTGGGCGCCATGTGCAATTATTTCTTTATGTCACGCTTCGTCTCGGCTGTGATGGCAGGGTTTCTAATCACATCATTGGCATTTCACCTCTAGAGAGCCCTGTTTGGGGCAATGCAGGTAAGGGACCATGGGCTGGCATCTGAGCTCTTCCTGGAGCGACGAAAACGAGAGCGAAATGGAGTGATGGTAAAAACATTATAACATATCATTTTCACCTTTCATACCATCTGCTACAGTTTCGAAAACAGTAAAATGAACCTTTAGCGGCCCGTCATCGGTCTGATTCATGTAAGATCTGCACCTATCCAAGATTCTAGAAAAAAAATGCTACCCACGCACGAGTATATACGATAATTGTGGCCCCGCTGCTGTGGCAAATAATCAACGTAACATTATATACTTCTGTGTATTCGTGCGTATTTCGACCTTTTTTATGAGCTAAAATTTCCAAAGTTTGCAAAGGTGATTCAGCACATAGCCTCGCATGCAGTGTGATAACTGCCATTCTATTAACAGCTAACACTGAGAGCTGTGGGGAAATTGTGTGGCGTCATCTGCATATATCTTAGAAATGTTAACGAAGGCACTCCCCGTTGATTTTCTATCCCCCTGTGTCGCTTTTGCTGGCAGCCACGTTTGCCGAGAAACGTGCATGGACTACTGATATGGCGTAAATGCAGATCTTAGCTTTAGCGCCTATGCAACGAAGGTGACCTACACAATTATTTTGAGCACCTAACATACCAAAATCTTATTTTGCATGAACGTTCGCGCAAGGCACAGAAAGCGAGACACTCTGAAGCTTTAGCCCATTATTTTTGGCGATGACGCAGGCAGCTGTAAACCAGCTAGGTCATGCGATTTATAGCACCGCTTTCTGGAATGAGTTCTTGACATACCTTTTACGTTCACGAAAGTGCAGCTCCCCGTAAAGCTAAAAAGAATAGAGAACGTTCATATGGGCTGTAAACAAAGCCGTTCATAAGGATTTCAGTCGGTAGTAAGGGCTTATTTCCTAGAGAGTTCTTTCCGAAAATTGTCTGGTTTTAAACGGAGAGTTTGCTACCGGTGTCCGCATAATTTCTATGAACGAACTTTTGCTTCCAAGAACGCATACTCCGACATTAGCAGATAATTTATTTCTTGTATTTGTTCGCTTTGACAAAGTGTATTTTTTCAGTAGCGAAACCTTCCTATGTGGCGCATTGTAAATGAAAACAATATTCTTTGGTATCCCACATACCACTAACTTAAAGCGCATTTTAGAGAGCGTGAGAACGGTGGAGAGTAAACTCGTACCGAACCCTAAATACAAAGCACTTGCGAACGTGGTAGGAAGATATACCTAATTTTACAGGCTCATGCCACGCTATTGTCATGACAAACGGATGGTGATTTCAAGCTAACTTTACCGAGCGTAATTTACGAATGCCTGGTAAGCCAGACGGAAAGTTTACAACGAACAATAGCGGGGCACTGCACCTTCAAACGTCTTGTACATTCCGTACGGAAGACCAGCGCACCCAACAAAAATCCCAACACTATGCACCTCGCACCAATTCCCAGGAACATGCACCCGAACTTCCACATCGGACGGCGACATGCCCGAGCACAGGCGTTCGCAAACCGGCAAGGTATTATTGGCACCTTGCATTACTTTTAATTTGGGACGATATGCGAGCAGTGTCTTGTAGTGCTACCTATTTGCCTGGTCATGCAATAAATTCCTTACATATTGCTAATTCTGAGAGGTGGACCGCGTCCACCTCTCAGTCTAGTCTAGTCTGGTTAAATCTAGTCTGGGTTAAATCAAGAACTCAATAACAATATCGTCTTGCGTCGCACGGCTTTCGCCTTGAAGACGCCGCTATGTTTACTTAAGCTATGGTTGTGTCGCCCCAATGTAACAAGAAAATCACCCGGCTTTCAACCGACCAGTCCGTTCCCACTGACGCTTCGCGGACACGGTCGTCAGCAGACCATCTGTTGAGTCCTGACGTTGGCACAGTATGCCAGGGACGCCGACAAGGCGGAAAATGCTTTCGCTGACAGTCGACAGGCAGAATTAGATGTCGTGTAAGCCTAGTGTGACAGTATCCTAACAAGGACTGCGCGCAAATGAACAATTTCTTCAGTTATTCGCTTAGGCACACAGATTCTGTCCCGTTTATCGACATTAAAAGCTTTCGATCACTATTATTGTTTCTATGTCCATGAATGCGGATAATAACACACCACTGTTTCCTTTTTCTACGGAATTCATGCTTATGCTCAGCATTGTTCGAGACGAAAATTAGTGAGGTTCGTGGAGCCGGTGGCCATGTCGCAGTATCTGTGCGTGGGGAACCATGAATTCACTGAGCTCACAGAAGGGGGCAGCGGCTTCATCTGCGTCTGTCGAGAAAACAGGGAAATAAAATTCACCCACAAATTTATTTCCGTGCGTGTGCGCTTGTGTGTTTCATAACTACGCAAGATATGCGATGCCACAATTCCAGTCGGAGCCCTTTCTTACAAAATATAACTATAATAACTGGATTGATATCATGGGTAGCGCAAGAACAGCCGTAGAAATGAAGGCAGGTTCTAGATCTGCACGAATTCTTAACTGGTGTTTTTTTTTATTGAACAAACGGTAACGTGCACAAGAAAATAACATTTATAAGCGCCAACTGGATGTGAAACCACACAAAACAAATAATTACCCCAATGATGTCAATACGCACGAGCTATTCTTTCCTATCAGTGAACCCTGCGATATATGTTACGTGCAGAGCATGCTTTTAAATCCGTTTACTTTAGAATAGACGGTATACCTTCCCAAGTGCTTCCACAGCTGTTAGGACATGATAGTTCGGATCCTCTGCAAGTCCTTGTTCGTGGACTTCAATAGCTCGGCATATAGTACAACACGCAACTATCTCGGTCAGGTACGTATTGATAACTTATTACTTAGGAAGCGCACAACATAGGTACAAATATAGAAGAGATGTGGTGAAATAGCCATGGTGGCGAATATTTATGTACCATTGTACAGCCGGTCCTTAAAAGCAAATTGGCTAGACAGAAACTTAAAACAGCGAGCTTTATACTAATGGCACGCGTTTAATGTTCCGCAAGGGCGGTTTAGTAGAAACATATGGCGTTATTGCAAATTATCCGAGCTTTTTTTGAAATGTTGAGCTATTTTATCGCAATTTAGTATGCGTTAACGCTGCTCTAAATGATGTGAGGTAACCAATGCAGCAAAAAAAAGAAAAGAAACAGAAAACGTAGCCGTAGTGAATTAGCCCAACGTCCTCACTATTATTTACGCTTTTTTACTGAACTACGAAAAATAAGGTCACTGACTGCTTGGGTGCTAAAGGAAAGCCTATAGTAAGTGGGGAGTGCCGACACAGCAACGTGTCGGAGTGAGATAAAAAATAACATGATGTGAACAGGGTACCCTCCATTCTTTCTAGGACATGCAATGATAAGAACACTCGTTCTACAGAACATTTCCTGTTGTACTTTTTGCATGAAATGCCTACAATTTGCGTGAGTGCGACCATCATTATCTGATTACTTTTTGTTTACTGTAGTCGTCGCATTCCTTGGCAATGATCTCGTGGTAATGCCCCCCACATCCGTTGCCATACCTTATCACCCTTTTTGCGCTTCGTCAGTGGTAACAGTGACGCTCCGCGCGCGTTATTAACGCGGTGATCCGACTCTGAACAGTGCATGAGAAGCAACTGACGTAGAGTCGGTACATTCGCTGTGCCCCATATTAAGCGTAGACCAGGGTATAAAATGTGTGGAGTTAGTGTGGTATTGCTGTTATGTTTTTTTGGAAGAAAAATAAAAGCTGTTTACTTGAAGAATGCTGCTTTCGATTATATATTGAGAAAGAAATCGGCTTTTTTAATGTAATGTAAAGCTTCCACTGGGACAAATATTGTCCCATTTTAGATTGAAGTAGTGTGAGAAGGAGGAGGCCCATTAAATTGATCATGTAAGTCAGGTTGTTGCGCAATATTAGCAGGGGTTATAGTGTCCACGGAGTTCCCATATGTGCTTTTATGCATCATGGTATGCGAAGTGAAGGAGTGGACGACGACGATGACGTGCAAAGACAAGCGGCTATGTTGCGTCGATTCCAAGGGCACATACCCAACGGAGAGTCGACAAATTGGGGGGGGGGGGGTGCTTAAGCGTTGCCTTTAGGAGTGGAGCGTGATTGCTTTCAAAGATATCTGACTGTTTCTCACTCTTCCTGGCAACTGCAGCTTGTGTAACCATAATGTTTACCGGGAATTGCTGGCGCTATGCATGAAGGTGAGCTTTCCCATAAAAACGCAGCCTCTTGCGTGGTCCGTGATGTGGCGGAGGCGAGCCTGATCTGGAGGTGTTGCAAGGAACCGTATGTGCCACTCCGTGGCCTCCGAGATGCGCGCGCGCAGGCGCGCGTAAATAAGTTGCGTGTAAATGGTAGGCTGCAAGTTGTGAGTAAGTCGTATTTTACAATTTTTCTCAAGTATTTTATTTTGACAAATTCAATTAGTTCAGTAACTTCCACATGACTCATTCGATCAGCCAATGGCCCTCAGTCTCCAGCAGTGGCGGAGCCCTAACCAAGGTGGCGGTCGGACTTGTAACGATGCAGAGAGTGCTAAGAATCGCTTTACTCGGATAGGCCACCAATAGAAACTGACCCTGCCAACCTTTAAAGGCGAACTCTGTCGAGTGAGGCTAGCTTAGCAGGACTCTTTGAGGAACTATCAGACATTGTTTGGGATATCATTGGCCTTAGTGAGGCGAGAAGAACTCGTGAAGCTTATACAGTGCTGACTAACGGCCATGTCCTCTGCTATAGAGGTATCCCAGATAAGAAGTAATACGGATTATGATTCCTAATCCATAAGGACATACCGGACAACGTTGACGAATTATGCAGCATTAAGGTGAGGGTAGCAGTAAATGTTTGACAGGCTCTTTAGGTGACAGTGAAGAGAGCTTCTTTCAATTAGGTCAATATGAGAAATCTCAGGGATGTGAGGTGCGCTGAAAGAAGACGCCCATCATGGTTGCTGCAATCGCGCACAATTATAATTCATTAGTAATTAGTAATAATAATGCAGATCATCAATTTGCAGCGTCTAGTTTAATAATACACCTAATAATACTGTGGAAACGATTATTTTACCTCACTCGCATATTGACTTAGAAATTTATATGTGGTTTTCTTTTTTTGTCACTTCTACTCCTTCATTCATGGCTTATGCCGCGTAGAGGGTTGAGCCGTAACGTTTGTCACCAGACAAACCCAAACTGTGCCCGTTCAAGGTAAGTGTTGCAGCTTATCTGTATCAGTGGTTTCCTTAAAGAAACGCAACGTTAGCATAACGGCTTGGGTTGTTACAGAATGACATTCGTGTAATGTATAGGCGTCTTGTAAAGAAGTTAAATACAACGTTAAAAATGCGTTCTCTCATTCTTCATTACCAATGGTCAAATCAGAGTATCTCATGCTGCCGTTAATGTTTCAGCATAGGGAACTGCTTTCACCCTAAGTACTTTTGTGGAGACATCAGCACCTTACTGCGAAATACCAAGTCTGACCCCTGTTGATCACTGAAGGGCTCCCTTTTCCCGCAAAAGTCATGCTTGTCCGGCTTACTGTCTTTGTTCACAATGAAAGGACGCAATGAAAAGAACAGAACGTAGTTATGCGGAATGAAGGAAGGCGTGTAGTATTACATTGCGCATATCGCACTTTCCAGTTGTATACTTAGCCAAACATTCACAAAATGATATCATTTCTTACTTTTAAAACTTGTATCAAATAAAGCTTGCATATCCGTCCTCATAACGCGATCCCTTTGCTTATTCGGTCAAGAGTACTTCAGTAGCTCATTTATTGAATCGTCGTAAGCACTATCAGGTCTCCTGTCTTAGCATGAAGTACCCTAAGATACAATGACCATATTGATTTAAGTATGTTGAGGTTGATCAACAGTTGCGAGAAATTTCCTCTGGATATACGAGGCCTCTTGTTGGGATAGCGACTATGTGCAAACTCCAGGTGAATTGACGTCGTGCTCGTTACCGTCGGTGTGGCCCTGATGTTCTGTATAAATAACATAGCCACCGCGCGCCGTATGCTGTAGGTGGGAGGGAAAGTTTGTTAGCGTGAGTCGAGAAGGATCGCGGCTTGATGCGGCGGCGTCTTCTCTCGTGTGCAAGGGAGGAAAGCGGGAAGGGTGCGCGTCTTCTTCTCACTGCGCAAGGGGGGCGGCGGGGAGATGTTCCCGCGCTATTAGGAGAATGGGGACGAGCAACGTCGCGTCTCCCTGTCTACTCCGGCTGTGGCGGCTGAATGCGGCAGCGTGAGCTCCGTCTCTTGAACGTAATCAGTGGTGGGTCCTAGGACTAGGCGACCCGAAATAGGTGATAGCTTCGCATGCGCTGTTTTCTTACGCGCCTGGGTCTCAGTGAAGCGAGAGGCAGCACGAAGGACACTTCACTCGCCGCTGGTGCCGCAATTCATTACGCCAGCATTCTGACTGTGAGTGTCCTGGGTCGTCGAGTGAGATGTGTTCTTTTTGGCTAGCTTTCGGGTGACAACGTGCTTAATAATTTAGCTAGAAAGCAAATGTTTGCAGCTGATAAAACTACCAAGTTTACCTCGTACAGCTCTCCAATATTGTTCGTAATAATGCTCGGTTGTTCGGGCGAAACTGCTACTTTCTTTGTTTCAGGCTGACCGGTTGTTTTGAATATTGCCTGTGACAATGTGAAACAGTTCTAACCTCTAGACTGTGTTGCTCAACAGAGCGGATAGTTTTTCCATGCGGAATCATTGAGCATAATTTTCTGTTTACCAAAATTTTACTATTGAAGACTTTAGCTAATATCTTTACTGTGCATATTACAGTGCAGGTCGAGGCACCTCTCCTTTATGCCTCTCTCACTTTCTGTTCATATCACAGTTTGAGAATTCTAGCGTTCGAGTTCACATTGTGTATCAACTTGGAATGATTTGTGAGGATGAAAACACTTTGAGATATTCATCCTTGAATTGCGTGACGAAATAATTTTGCGTTCCAACTATTCGTCTGCTCAGGAACTTAAAACGATCTTTCCATAAAAGTACAACGACAGCGCATTTTGTGCCACAAGTTTCACTGCTTATATTTCAAAACAAGTATGATTCTCAGACTTCTTTCCAAGTATATATGATTTAAGATTTCACTGGCTGGAATTCATTAATCTCAATAACAGTTGTGAAGATGATATTTAATACACATTAGTAAAATTTGTTGGTCATTTCATTACGCGTTTATTCTTTACGTGGCAATATTGGCAGCCTCTTCAAAAAGTATATTAGAAGGACTAGAATTGCCCTATGTGACAAATGCCCTACTTAAGTGTTTTCTACAAAACTCCTGAATACCTTGTGAGCGCTACGAGTTTTTGTAAAAATATTCATTGTATCTTTTAACAGACTCGCAGATGGCCGAAGAAAAGTAAGTAACAAGGCTCGAATGCTTTCGAAATAACGTTCTCTTACTGCTTTTACAAAAAGAATCACTTAAGCTGAGTTAAAATACAGTTTCACAAGTGCTTACCCT
Organism: Dermacentor albipictus; assembly: GCF_038994185.2. Classification (NCBI taxonomy): domain Eukaryota; kingdom Metazoa; phylum Arthropoda; class Arachnida; order Ixodida; family Ixodidae; genus Dermacentor; species Dermacentor albipictus. Next base: position 106,948,494 of record NC_091827.1, on the reverse strand, counting down.
AGGCTCACTAATATCACATATCGAAAACGAAACAAAAGAACAATTGACTTTCAGAAGATCCAACGAGTTGGCATCTAGATATAGTGAACCTTTGTGCGAGTGCAGAAAGAGTTGGAACCCCAGTATAAATAAACACACACACACACACACACTCACGCACACACACACACACACGCAGACACACGCACGCACACACAGAGACACGCACACACACACACACATACAGTTATACCAAGCCATTTGTTAAGCTCGTTTGCATACTACTATCGAGCACGAGGCACACGTTGAACACATCATGGTTTCAGACGCAACATGCCCATAAATGCGTGATGCAGTTAGATATAATTCTATCCGCAATAAGGGTTTACTTTCTCATTACCATGCAGCCGCAGATGCACGAAGGCGAGCTTTGTGGTTCTTTTCGTTCCCCCCACACGTCCGGCGCCGCCACTGCGGCAGTTGATGGTGATGATGATGGTGATGATGATGGTGATGATTTATTGGCATCCCCTTTGAAACGAGGCGGAGACAAATCGTCACCTGGCCTCTTTAGTTACTCATGCATGCTATCAATGTTTTTTCTTCTTTTAACATTCCTTTATACATAACTATAATCTACATTTTACCGCTGTCTATGGGGGTAATGGATCCGGTTGTATTAGTCTCTTCCCTGCTTCTTTTCTCATCAATACTGCAAACGCCTCTTGCTTATCTCGACTGTTGACCAGTTGATCATTCTGTCTACCTTAAATCCAAGTGCTTCTGGAAGTTGTAGGTTACGTACTGCCCTCGTTGGGTGAATCCCTTCGCATTTCATTAGGATAAGTTGAGTGATCTCCGAATTTTGCTGCAGCATACACATGCCTCATTTAATTCTGAATACTTTGTCCTAGCCACACCCCTGCAGTGGCCAGTGTCGGCAGAATGTCACCTAATGACCTCTAGTCGAAAATACGGCAGATTGTGATAGAATTACTACGGTCTCAGCAAATATCTTATTTCCCAAGGATTTTCAGGACAACTATGCAGTAGAAACAGAACGCGTCCGAACGCCGGCTGCTCCGGCTCCATGGTGAATAGCAGTTGATGCATCAGGTGTCGACAATTACCAGGGAAGACTGCGATGTGGGCACTCATATCGGCCACCTTCCAATTACGAACGGCATTTTCTCTCGCCTCGTTTATCACAAAGAACGTCGGCTCGCTACCGTACCCATGAAGAGCGATACTGCTATTCAATGCCTTAAAGGCCTGGTTACTCCGAGCTGCTGCAGGTGTCTCGACCTCTCTGGGTATGCTACAGCTGTGGCACCCCAGGTCACACATCGGAATTTCCCCACTACCATTTTTCATACACCAGCGGTTGCCTTTGCTCATGTCTTTGCAGCCTCTCAACCACCCGTTATGAACTTTTACTTGTTGATGGCGTAGCCACGATGGCAGTTGTAGATACAGGCGCAACAATTTCTGTGATAAGTGGTAAATTTAAGAACCTTCTTGAACTAAAAGTGATGTTTTGTCTAAGCCGTGGTGCGACATTCCGTGGTGTGAGCGGTGATGCGTTGTGTCCTGAGGGAGTCTGTGCAGTGGACGTGTTTTTGTGCGGCAAAGTGTTTCCCACGGAATTCACAGTTATTACACAATCTACAAATGATGTAGAAGTGGGCGCCTTTCCGTCCACGGCAGTTTCCCAGGTGCGCTCTTGGAGAAATTTTCCTTGATGAATGCATCTTTATTGTCTGCGAGGACATGGTCATTCCCGATTTCTCCTTTGTGCGTTCCAGTAACCTGTTCTTGTAACGTCCTTGCAATGTTCGATGCCACGCTGGAAGCAATTGACTTGCGTGAAAAAAGAACACTTGAGTTCTCCGTTGCGTGGTGCCTCTAGTTGAAGGACGAACAAGTGTGTGGACACTTAACAGTTCAATAGAGCCTTGCAGTGTTGCCTCGTGGCATGAAACTTGCTGTATGCAAACCCGAAATCTCTTCGACGCTGGTTGTGGTTGTTCATGCTTAACCTGAGGGTGGACATCTACGCTCCCAAGATTCAAAAGATTCACAACTGTTACAAATGATCAGGAAGTCACTTAGTGAAAGCGAACGTCATACACTCCTGCGCGCTCTCTCCATACAGTCGGAAGTATTCAACTCTTCAAAAAGCAGCATAATGCCTTTTATTCCAGCGTCTCGAATACGTCGTCGGATCAACACCGCTTTGGCGCATCTCATACTGCAAAAGCGTTACAGAGTGGCACCGTGAGTGTGCAACATAATCAATGAGGACTTCCTAGAGATGCTAGGAAAGGAATTAACTCAACAATTGGCAAGTCCTGGGCCTCTTCCGTTATTCTTAAGAAGAAGACATGGTACGTGAAGATTCTGCTTTGTATGAATGAATTCCGTTATCAAGAAAGACGCCTACCCACTGCCCGGTATTTATAGCGCCATTGACTGCCTGCATTCCACTTCCTACTTTTATTCCCTGGGTGAGAGAACAGGTTATCGGCGAATTGCGAGGCACCGAGCTGACAAGGAAAAGACGGTATTCGTTACGCCTGACGGGTTGTACGAATCCAACGTCATGCCGTTTGGATTGTGCAATGCGCCGGAGACATTCGAAAGATTCATGGACACAATTCTGTGCGGTTTGAGATGGCAGATATGTATGGGCTACATTGATGATATAATTTTTGGACAAACATTTGAGAAGCACAACACCCATCTTGCTATTGTACACAACTGTATCTAAAAGGTCGGTCTTGAGTTGAATTTTAAAACGAATGCCATTTTGGCGAGCGCGAAACAGTAGCATTTGGACATCTAGTTACTAAAGATGACATTAAACCCGACCCACACAAGGCGGCAGCCGTTGAATCATTCGAGCAACCTTAATCTGTCAAACAGCTTCATAGCTTCGTAGGGCTCTGCTCATACTTATGATGAATTTTCTGCGTGAGAACACTCCGTTTCGTTGGACCCCCGAATGTGAAAACAGTTTTCGATAACTGAAGTTCTTGTTAACTTCATAGCCAATACTCCGGCACTTCGATCCTTCGTCTCCAACAGAAATTCACACAGACGCCAGTGGGGTCGGCTTCCGTGCCCTCCTCGTTCAGCGCTTAAAGAACAACGAACATGTCGTCGCGTACGCAAGCCATACTTTAAGCAAGCCTGAACTCAACTACACTGTGACCAAACAAGACTGCCTAACAGTAGTATTTGCCGTGCAGCGGCCTCACTCGTACCTTTATTGTCACCCGTTCACCATCGTCAAAGATGACGATTCTCTGTGCTGGCTCGTTAATCTTCGGGCCCATGTGGTCACCTCGTGCGATGGCCCCTTCGTGTACAAGAATATGTGTTCACTATTTCGTACAAGAGTGCCCGTCCACAAGCTGTCGCGGATTGCCTTTCTAGGAAGCCACTAGGTACGACAGATTGCGAAGGCGACAACTTTGACCACCTTATCGATTCCCTGTCGCCTGACTTTCCCAATGCCTTGACATTCGCCGCCGAGGAGCGCTAAGACCCAAGCTCGAACATTTTGTTTCTCTGCCACGCAAGGACCTCTAATGGAAGGCCGATTTTGCGTCCGTGATGGTCTTCTTTATAAGAGGAACTTATCAACAATGGGCGCCCGCTTCCTACTGGTTGTTCCAGAGTCTCTTCACACAACTGTTAATGCGTTATGCACGATGACCCGACCTATGGTCACTTAGGGACCGCGCGAACACGCGTACCAACCGTTCTTTAGGGACCGCAAACTGAGGGGACGGTGAACACTCGTACCAATCGTTCGTTGGTACAGTCGTACCAAAGAATGATTCCAAAGAATGAATGAACGATACCAAAGAACGCTACAAGCGACCTACGTCACCTCTGGTCTGTCACCTGCAGCCACTAAAGCACCCCAATTCCCAGATTGAAGAAGTCGCCATCAGCCTAATTTTGACCGTTTCTGCGCTTTCTTTCTTCTTCATTTGATATATTGCATGCAGACAATACAATCTAGTGTTTGGACTCGTAGCCTTGGCGGCTAGTTTGGGGTGCGATAACAAGAAGACATAAGAACAGCGTAGTTATATTATAAGACAACTTAAACACACGATATTCAAACAATTTACAGCGAAACTATAAGATAAACAAAAGGCGATGTTATGGAAACAGAAATAGAAATAAACAGACACTGTCAGCATTCATGAAATAAGTTTTCTAAGCGTTGTACAAGATTTTGGCTAGTGTTTACATTGTGTTGGACTGCGTTCCATAATATAGCAGCCTTGAACTCTACGAGTCTCTGTCCATATACAATGTGACGTGGTGGTAAGTTAACACAGTTGTTAGTGGCTGCATTCGTGTTTTGCTCCAGAAAATTTAATATTATGATGGGTAGCAGATAATTAAACTTAGTATGGCATTACCCGCCTGAGCAAGTTTTACTTTGGTTGCCTAACTGAACGGCAGAACACGAAGAAATTGAAACGCAGGTTTACTTCGAGCAGTATGTTTAGGAAAGGTAACTTTTCGTAGCGCCCATGTTTGAAGACCGATGACAAGTTCTATATAGGCTTTGTACGTATTTCCCCAAGATTCTAAACAATAATACACGTGACTGTATTAATGCAAAATATTCGTTAAACTTCCAGGACAGAACATTGATGGCCTTTTAACAATACATGATAACCATAGGCTAATTTGGAACATACCTTACCAATTTGATATTTCCGATGCATATCTGATTCAAAACAAGAAAGAGAGGGAGAGACAGAGAAAGAGCAAATAAAGGAAAGGCAGGGAGGTCAACCAGACGAGCGTCCGGTTTGCTAACCGGCACTGGGGGAGAGGTAAAGAAGGAATAGAAAGAAGGAAAGAGAAGGAAGTAATGACCGCGTGTGCAGTGAAGCATCGTGACACAAAAGTGGACTTCCATAACTGGCAACTTGCGTTGATCCCATCTCGGACGATCAAAGGGTCAGCGGTCGTTACGCGAATAGGAGGCTGTGGTTGAGCTATGGGACTTACACGAGAGTTGCAAGCACCAGATTAAGGGCATCCAGTACTTGCATTGCACTTCGCACGGACGGGTAAGCAACTTTCTGAAAAGTGCACGAAATGTATTTGTGAGCGACCCATAGATACCTATAGCGGCATAGTCTGTTGAACTGGGTATTATTCAAAATATAGTCAGGGAGTCACAGTTCGCTTCATGTCTCCTGGAATGGAAGACTACAAAATTGGTTTTGTCGATGTTAAGTATAAGTTAATTTCTTATGAGCCTTTTCATGGCACGACCGAGTTCTGAGTTTGTTTTGCCCAGCAGTTCTTCGATTGTGTCCCCAACAAGAAGTAAAGCCGTATCATCCGAGTATAATGAAACGTCAGAGCACATTAACATCGACGGAAGATTGTCGGTGTGAACTGTTAACTGTTCACTGGTGTTAACTGTTATCTGTTAACTCTTCAGGAAGCAAACGGTGGGTATCTGTGTGTGCTGCCTACCTGACGCGGTATTGCGAGACGGCCGCGCTATGCTCCATCACTGCAGCCCAGGTTTCTGATTTTATGCTACATTCAATCACACTTCGACACGACCCTTCTCGCGTGATAATCAGAGACCATGGTGGTCAATTTATTGCCAAGAGTATGGAAGAATTACTGTGTTATTTCGTGTGCCTACAAGTTCGCACACTCTACAGCTTACCATTCACAAATTAATGGTGTCACCAAGTGCGCAAAGCGAACATTGATCAATATACTATCAATTTATGTTGTTCGGACCATACTAACTGGCATGATGTATTACTGTTCGTGAAGTGCGCTTTGAACTGTGCGTAACACGAAACGACCGGTTCCGGCCCTCTCTACGGTTCCGGACCTCGTCATACGCGGCACATATTATCTTTTCTTTTGTCATCCATGACGATTTTTCTATCGCGGAGAAGAGGTTTCTCGACATGCTCGTGTACATACCTTGGCAGCGCAAGGCCACTCTAAAACACGCTACGACAGTCACCACCAACAGGTTACCTAGTTCCCGGAAGCCTCGTGTGGATATGGACTCCAATACGCAGACGTGACTTTAGCCAAAACCTAGTTGCCCACTATGTTGGGCCGTTCATTATCCTCGATTGTTTAAGCGAGGTGAACTACACAATTGCGTGTCTCACTTCTGATGGCCGCTGTTTACGCAAGACTGAAGACAGCGTGTTGCCCGGCTGAAACAGTTCACAAGCAGGAAGCAGGAGTGACTCGCCAGAAGGGATTTGTCTGGGAAAGGAGGAATGTTACAAAGGCTCCCAGCCAGTGCATAACACGGGAATCTTTGCTCCCACGATTGCCACGGTCTCCGTGCCTCGGCGATCATTAAAATCCCTCCTTAACCCTCTCCGGATACCGTAACAATGTATATATATATATATATATATATATATATATATATATATATATATATATATATATATATATATACATATATATATAAACGAGAAGAAAGGGGGTTAACCGACGGGCCCGATATTTATTAGTCATATAATGAGAAGCCAACAAACACTGACACCAAGTACAACATAGGGGAAATTGCATGTGCTTAATAAATGAAATAAAGTAATGATAAATTAATGGAAATAAAGTGGATGAAAAACCAACTTGCCGCAGGTGGGAACCGAACCCACAACCTTCGCATGTTGCGTGTGATGCTCTACCAATTGAGCTACCGCGGCGGCGTTTCCCCATCCACTTTCTTGGGTATTTATGTGTACTAGTTGAACGCTGGGGGTGTTAGCCAGCGCCCCCACTCACAGACCTTGGCGGCGGACGTGGAACGTCTTTTTTGCCGCAGGCGTCACGAGAACGTGATCTTTTTCGGGTGAAGGCAACTGGTCAATAAACCCACATATGCTACCTGAAGGCATCAATGTTGCCGGATTCGAGACCCTCGTTATGTAATAAACGAGAAGAAAGGGGGTTAACCTAGGGGCCCGATATTTATTAGTCATATAATGAGAAGCCAACAAACACTGACACCAAGTACAACATAGGGGAAATTGCATGTGCTTAATAAATGAAATAAAGTAATGATAAATTAATGGAAATTAAAGTGGATGAAAAAACAACTTGCCGCAGGTGGGAACCGAACCTACGACCTCCGCATGTCGCGTGCAATGCTCTACCAATTGAGCTACCGCGGCGGCGTTTCCCCATCCACTTTCTTGGGTATTTATGTGTACTAGTAGAACCCTGGGAGTGTTAGCCAGCGCCCCCACTCACAGACCTTGGCGGCGAACGTGGAACGTCTTTTTTGCCGCAGGCGTCACGAGAACGTGATCTTTTTCGGGTGAAGGCAACTGGTCAATAAACCCACATATGCTACCTGAAGGCATCAATGTTTCCGGATTCGAGACCCTCGTTATGTAATAAACGAGAAGAAAGGGGGTTAACCGAGGGACCCGATATTTATTAGTCATATAATGAGAAGCCAACAAACACTGACACCAAGTACAACATAGGGGAAATTGCATGTGCTTATTAAATGAAATAAAGTAATGATAAATTAATGGAAATTAAAGTGGATGAAAAAACAACTTGCCGCAGGTGGGAACCGAACCCACAACCTTCGCTACATGCGAAGCCCGCGGCAAAAAAGACGTTCCGCGTCCGCCGCGAAGGTCTGTGAGTGGGGGCGCTGGCTAACACTCCCAGGTTTCTGCTAGTACACATAAATACCCAAGAAAGTGGATGGGGAAACGCCGCCGCGGTAGCTCAATTGGTAGTGCATCGCACGCGACATGCGAAGGTTGTGGGTTCGGTTCCCACCTGCGGCAAGTTGTTTTTTCATCCACTTTAATTTCCATTAATTTATCATTACTTTATTTCATTTATTAAGCACATGCAATTTCCCCTATGTTATACTTGGTGTCAGTGTTTGTTGGCTTCTCATTATATGACTAATAAATATCGGGCCCCTCGGTTAACCCCCTTTCTTCTCGTTTATTACATAACGAGGGTCTCGAATCCGGCAACATTGATGCCTTCAGGTAGCATATGTGGGTCTATTGACCAGTTTCCTTCACCCGAAAAAGATCACGTTCTCGTGACGCCTGCGGCAAAAAAGACGTTCCACGTCCGCCGCCAATGTCTGTCAGTGGGGGCGCTGGCTAACACTCCCAGGGTTTTACTAGTACACATAAATACCCAAGAAAGTGGATGGGGAAACGCCGCCGCGGTAGCTCAATTGGTAGAGCATCGCACGCGACATGCGAAGGTTGTGGGTTCGGTTCCCACCTGCGGCAAGTTGTTTTTTCATCCACTTTAATTTCCATTAATTTATCATTACTTTATTTCATTTATTAAGCACATTCAATTTCCCCTATGTTGTACTTGGTGTCAGTGTTTGTTGGCTTCTCATTATATGACTAATAAATATCGGGCCCCTCGGTTAACCCCCTTTCTTCTCGTTTATTACATAACGAGGGTCTCGAATCCGGCAACATTGGTGCCTTCAGGTAGCATATGTGGGTCTATTGACCAGTTGCCTTCACCCGAAAAAGATCACGTTCTCGTGACGCCTGCGGCAAAAAAGACGTTCCACGTCCGCCGCCAAGGTCTGTGAGTGGGGGCGCTGGCTAGCACTCCCAGGGTTCTACTAGTACACATAAATACCCAAGAAAGTGGATGGGGAAACGCCGCCGTGGTAGCTCAATTGGTAGAGCATCGCACGCGACATGCGAAGGTTGTGGGTTCGGTTCCCACCTGCGGCAAGTTGTTTTTTCATCCACATTAATCGCCATTAATTTATCATTACTTTATTTCATTTATTAAGCACATGCAATTTCCCCTATGTTGTACTTGGCGTCAGTGTTTGTTGGCTTCTCATTATATGACTACATATACATATATATATATATATGTATATGTAGTATATATATATATATATATATATATATATATATATATATATATATGTGTGTGTGTGTGTGTGTGTGTTTGTGTGTGTATATATAAGGTGTAAACAGGACGTTGGAATTCTGTTTGGCCTTAATTGACATAGAGTAGGGTGTTCTTTTACATACGTTAAATTTGAAGTACAGCTTTTGAAATCGGAAGCAGATCAACTTAACTTATAAAGGAGTCCTGTGCCACAGTTGCTGCTTTTCGTGTACTGGAATTCGTGCAGTATTGGCTTCAACGACGTAGATGGAACTTTACGCTGCTTTTCAAACACATAAGGTAACCTACTTCTGATATAGATTGCCTCTCTTCTAGAAACTGCGTTTATGCATTCAGCAATACATAATGCATTTGACAAATATAACTAGAGGTTATTTTTGTTCCAGAAATTTATGGCCTCAAAGAACACCTCGGAATATATTCGGGTTCATGACTAGTGATTAACGTGTTTTATCTAAAGCGAAAGTGTCTTCTGAGAAGCTTAACTTAAAATCTGTGGCATATACGCACGCCACAAAACCATCACCACGTAAATTTTCCGGCATATACCGCGAAGTGTCTGTTCTTTGCCGCGCTCTTTGCATATTGACCCATGGTGTGACCTGTAGACAGCGTACACCTATTAAAGCACTTGGATTTAAGGTGGATAGAAGCGTCAACCGATCACCAGTCGAGATTACTGGAATTTCTTCGCGCTTCGAGTGGAACTTGTAATAATAAATAACTGCGCGAATTATTGGACTTGAATTTGCGATTGCGGAACAAAGCTGCTTCTGCTTTTAAATAGACATGTTCCTCTTTCTTGTTATGTCCAAATTCTTCTATACAGGGATCAATCATTTTTTACATCTAAAAAACGTTCAATATTGCAGGATAAGTAAACGCTAATGTTGGCTTTTCGATATATTACGCGTCCGAAGCGCGGTGCCAACAATATCGTAGTCCCTTCAAGAATTTTATCTTGTTCTTGCGTCTTTTTTGTTTTAGCGAACAGAAAAAGAAAGTGCGCAGAAGGCTAGGTGAAAATTTGTGACGTTGCCTTAGTCTGTCCTAAAGTGCAGTGCTATCGGTTAACCACTTCCTTTCTTTTTTTGTTACCCCCGTATTGCCTTATTGGACTGGCGCTGACTTCCAGACCCCCCCAGCCTAGGTATTTCCTACAGTTGTAATCTATCGGCTTGTGCATTCTAGCCACAATATTCTTTAAGTTTGCGTGCAATTGCCAGCTTTTTAAAGCAAAGGTGTCTTAGGAAACCTTACCATACTTTCCTTACCTGGGCTCTTGCGGTGCTTGCCAAACAGATGCCTGCTTGCGAGTCGGATATCACGTGCACCCTATACCATGTCTGCACAAGAACGTGTGCGCATGCGTTAGTTTCGAGTAGGCCATGAACTCAGGAATGAAGTAAAGAATTCCGTATATTAGTTCACATTACACATGTCGCTCACGTCATACTTCTTTCAAGATAAAACTGTCCTCACCACTCTTACTCGACAAACATAGCCTTCATACTCTTGATATCACTGACTTCTCCTAGTGCACTAACGTGAACTGGAGCTTGCATTTCAGCTAAGATTGGTAAGAGTACAGCACAAGATCTTGGCTTCACATTAATGTTGGGACCAATACGCTGCATAAGCATGAACTTTGCATACGCTGACGCGTTGCATAGGTCATGTACAAGTAGCTCTACTACACCAAATTGATTTTTATGTGTTTGTGTAACCATTGCATAAACCTACAAAATTCACATTTATAAAGCTTGCGTTCAAGTGTTACCATATTTGCCGGAACGGTCATTTCAGAATGCATGTTTTTTTGTGCGACTTCAAAACAGCTTGGCATTCGTGAGATATGGGTATATTTCTGGCATTTTCGCTCCTCCAGAGTGCCCTAGCTAGTCGAAATAGGCATTAATGTGTAAGTCTCAACGAAACCAGAAGCCGGAATACACTACCAAGTGTGAAACCTTATGGTATGAGTGTCTTTCGCGCTAATATAGTCGAAACTACACAGATTGCTTCGGAGACTGGACTATCACCGGTATGGGTGCACCTGCCCTGTTAGCAAAAAGAAAGGGTGTCTCAATTTGCACCACCGCGAAAGAAGACAACATCGACGCCTACGCGCAAGAAATAAAATAGCAAAGGAAAAAAAAACAATTCCCATAAAATAAAGCAATAGAAGGCCTGGAAAAAAAACGTTGTCTTTAGCTGTGCAACGAAGAAAATTATTGAAAATATCATGCAATTATGAAAATTGTATCATCTTTAATGCCGCAGTTTCAGCACACGTACGTATATATACACCATGTACGAAACCTTGTGTTCTATAGCGTCGACACTGGTTGAGATTTCTTTGCATTTTTGTTCTAAGTTCTTGATTGTATTCTATAGCTCAGTCCGTCTCCTCATATTTTCAGAGCCGACCTACGTAGTTGCGAGCATTTTTACCGCTCTTTTGATTGCCCTTGTTTTATTGCGTCCACAACAACAGTAGTCCTAAATGCCTATATTAATTGCCCTTTGAGAAGCTGAACATTACACTTTCAAAGCTTAACATTAATGTTCTTTTAATGCTTAAAAATGTTGTAACCATAGGGACGTGATCGAGAATCTATGTGTTAGCAGCAACTTGGTTTTCTGCAGCCTATATCGCGAAAAAGGCACTAATAAAATCAGCTTGAAAACTGAATACTACAACTGTCATAAAAAAGTTGTGTTTTGTGATATCTTATACGAAGGTCAGCCAAATAAAAACTACAAATGTCTAAGAAATGAGTGAAAAATGACGTCAGTAGCTTGTACGTTGCAGACATGTTCCTAACAGTGCCTCCGATGTTTACTATGTAGGACCACCCAACAGGTGCAAGAATACTGGCACACGAATTGCGGAAAAATGAGTCCCCTCCATGAGACCTTCGCCAGGGAGAAACATCGTTCTGTTATTCGATTTATGCATAGTGATGGTATGAACCCTGTCTAAATTCGCTATAGAATGAAGGACCGATATGGTGATGCATGTGTTACTACGGGAAGACTACGAATGAAGTCACTAATTCGCAGACAATTTGATTTCCTTTGTTGATGTTCCTCGTTATGATACCTGAAAGCATCGCAGCCGTTCAAGCTATCTTGATGGAAAACCGCCGAGTGACGCTGGATGACGATGCAGCAAGTGTAAACATCCCTCTTGTTCAGCATACCACTTTGTACATGATGGGCTCGGATTTCACAAAGTACCTGCGAGTCGATGGACAACTAGTGTGTGCGTACTCTACTCATCACAGGGAGGTGCCTCTCGAGGAGCAGCCACAGAAGTGGAATTTCTGCATGATCGCTGTGGCTGCAGCTGCCTTGGTCCTTGGGGTTGGCGTTGTGGCCGCCTACCGTGAGTTATGGTTTTTTTTCCTGCTTCACTCTAATTCTGATGGTCCAGTACAGGAGTACACACACTTGAGTTATTTTGGGTGCGAAGCTTGAAGAACGCCCTTTCACGGCGCTACAAAACAGGCCCGCGCTACGAAAGGTCTGATCTAGTGTGTGAAATAGTTTGCCTCGATGCTGATTTGTATCTACTGTTGATGAAAGGCATCAAACCCTGGACAATTGCCTGTTTCCGAGAGGAAGTGCGGCCAAATGCGACCAGGCTCATAGAGGCTTGCTTACTTTAATGCAGAAAACTGATTTGGCCTCCCGTTTATAGACATTTGTTCCGTGTTCCTACTTTCTTTTGTCGGTGTCTCTGTCATTTCTACATTTCCTATTTTCTTTCCTATTTCTTTGTTTATATCTTCTCCTCTTCTCCTGTGTTCATTCCCTCTTCCCGAAAGAGTAGGCAGGCGTTGTGCTCCTCTCGGTGGCAGTTGCCAGGTTGCCCCCTGCCTGTTTCCGCTGTGTACTTGTGTTTCCATAAATAATAATAATAATAATAATAATAATAATAATAATAATAATGCATCGCTACCGCAAGCATCGCTGCCGATCGTAAACAGCTGTACTCTGCTGGGACTCCAGTGCTACCCCCAAGCACTCCCTTTGAGCAAGTGCACATCGACGTTCTAGGTCCTTTCCCGCGGTCATCTGATGGAAATCGCTGGATTGTCGCGTGTGGTGATCACTTGACAGGCTGCTGTGCGACAGCTGCGATACCCTCGACTACTGCAACCGAAGTGTGTATTTTTCTGCTGTGTTTCGTCATTCTCCGATGTGGACCTCAAACACTCATCATCAGCGTTCCTGGGCGGTAGTTCACTGCAACTCTTACTCACATGCTGTCCATATATGTGGCGTCAAATCTGCTATAGTGTGACAATCTTAGGGCCAAGCAACCCTGTGTTACCATGTGTCACGTGAAGGCAGTCTGCAGCCTGCCTCTGGCAATAGAGGTTGTAACATATTTGGCGACGAGGATCGAAATTTAGGCCTGATTAGGCGTAGGGCTAGCCGAAGCGGTTGGCGGTGGCAACAATGGCAGCTCCGCTGGGCACGATCGGGGAATTCGTTCCGACGGATTATACCCTTGTATTTGGTATGGCCCTTGTATTTGGAGGGCCTCAAAATTTTCTTTCAGGCAAACGACATCGACAGTAACGAGAAGTGAGCAACGCTCTGCCGCGTTTGCAGCCCAGCAACGTATGCCATCGTTCGCTCCCTTCGTTATCCGGATGCGCCGTCGGCGGTGGCCTACGATGAGATCCTCAGGCGTCTCTAAAACCGCTTCACGCCGTAACCATCGGTGACAGTACAGCGTTTCAATTTGGCAGGCGTCGGCAGCAGCCCGGTGAGTCAAGTGCTAACTACATCGCAGAACTGCGACGTCTCACTGAACATTCTGATTTCGGTGCGTCGCTCGACGACATGGTTCGCGACTGGCTGGTGTGTGGCGTGCGAAGCCAGACTCTTCAGCGTCGGTCACTGGCGAACCCGGAGCTTACGTTTCCGACAGCTCAGGAGAAAGCCATTGCAATGGAATCTGCGCAGCGACAGACCGAGCAAATTCGTGGCCGTGCCACGTCATCTGAAGTTTGTAGCTTGAGCGGGAAGCGTTTCAACCCATGTGTTACGAAGGTCTCTGCGCCAGTGACAGCCAAGGAGGGTACCCAGAAGCAGGCTGGTTCACCTGGGAGCACAAGCGCATGTTTCCGCTGCAAGGGTGCGCATTCGCCAAGCAGTTGCCCATTCAGTAATGTGCAGTGTCACTTAGCGCCTTCTTCCTGCATCATGCAGGAAGAAGGCGGCAGCTCGCGCTTCGGCTGAACCCAACTCTCCCACCAGAAAATGGGCGAATGGAGGCCGTCACAAGAACGCTGCGTCGGACGTGTACGACGTGTTCGTGCTGTCTGGTGAGGAGCCAGCCGTGAGAGTGGATGTGCGCGTCAACGGAAGTGCCCTAGTGATGGAGGTGAACTCCGGTGCAATGTGTTCAGTCATCAATGACCGGACTATGCGGACGCTGCGAATATCGAAAAGGGCGTCGCGCCCAAGTAGTCTTCATCCCCGAGCTCGCAATAACAAGGAAATACGAGTATTGGGGGAACTGACTGTGACGGTGAAATTTAAGGCGCAGGAACATCGCCCGCGATTGGTGGAGGTTAAGGGTGCTAGTATCGGACTTGTGGGTCGAGACTGGTTCAAGTCCTTGGGAATAAGTATGAGTGGCATTCACAATGTGTGCGAGCCGAGTAGAACTGGAAGTAGGGGAACAATGGCCTCGCTCAAGAAGTATTCTTCAGTCTTTGACCCTGGAATTTGGAACAAGCAAACGGCCTCCTGTACGCATAGAGGTGAAGCCTGTAGCTACGCCGCGATTTCTGAAGCGACGACAAGTACCGTTTGCAATGAGACCGAAGGTTGACGCAGCACTGGACAGGTTGGTGAGCCAAGGCATTTTCCAGCCTGTACGGCACTCGAAGTGGACAAGACCTGTCATTTCAGTTATCAAAAATAATGGATCGATAAGGATCTGCAAGACTGCAAGAGCACAGTCAATCGTGTAGTGTAGTTCGAGACGTATCCTCTGCCGACACCAGAGAAGCTGTTTGCCAGGCTGGCTGGTTGCTCGAAGTTTTCAAGTCTAGACCTTGGACAAGCGCGTATCAACAGAAGGCTGTTGATGAAGAAACAGCTGACTTGTTGACGGTTACAACACATCGAGGACGGTTCCGCGTAACCCGTCGTCAATTTGGCCTGGCAGTGGCTATTCTTCAGAGGTACATGGAAGAACTGCTGCATGAAATTGATGGTGTTCTTGTGTTCGTGGAGGACATCTTGATCGGTGGATGGGATGAGGCACAGCACCATGCTCGTTTGCAAGAGGTGCTCAAAAGAATCCGTGTCGCAACCTGCGACTGAAATTTGACAAATGTCAATTTTGTGTTGAGGAAGTGTGTTACTTGGGATTCAGCGTGAATTCAGCAGGTGTGCATCCGACAGAAGACAAGGTGCGTGCTATTCACGAGGCCCCGGAGCCGACATGGAAAAGGGAACTTCAAGCCTTTTTGAGAGCTCTTTTACAAGTTTCTTAAAGGAGCAGCTCATGCCTTGGAGCCACTGTACCGGCTGTTGGACAAGGGTCGCGAGTGGCGTTGGACGGTAGCCGAGGCAGACGCATTTCGCCAGGCAAAATATCTGCTACAGTTATCACATGTTCTTGTGCATTATGATGTCAACAGACCTCTAGTGCTGGTCTGTGACGAGTCCCAGTATGGACTGGGTGCTGTGTTAAGTTATGTGGGTGAAGATGGCAGCGAGAGACCGGTTGCATATGCATCGAGAACAGTGTGCGCGGCAGAACTGAATTATGCCCTAACAACCCGAGAAGCGCTCACCACCCGCTTTGGCATAAAGAAGTAACATCAGTTTCTGTCTGGGGGGCATTTCAATATTGCGACCGGTCACAAACCTCTCTTGGACTGTTGCACCATGCCAGTCCCATTCCCCAGGTGCTATAACCACGGATGATGCGTTGGACTGTCTTGTTATAGGCATATGACTATGAAATTGAGTATCGATTAGCGGAGAAGCTTTTCAATGCTGACGCATTCAGTCGTTTACCACTGAGGGCCAGTAAGGTGGAGGAAGAGGAGCAGCGTCTTTGGGAAGTAGGAATGCTGGAAATGGCGCCAGAAGTAACATGGAACTCTAGGAAGGTGGCAAGATTTACGTCAAGGGACAAGCTGTTGGCTAGAGTCTGCAATTGGTTGCAGCATTGGTGGCCAGAGGGCAAGCTACCAGAAGAGTTTGCAGCGTTTGGGAGTCGCAAGCGTGAACTGTCGGTGTAACAATGTTGCTTGCTCTGGGGCAGTCGTGAGGTCATTCCGGAGCCAGCTCGACCATGTGTCATGGACATTCTTCACACAGCTCAAACAGGAATTGTCAAGATGAAAGGGCTCGCCAGAGGAGCCGTGTGGTGGCCACGAATTGACAGAGATGTTGAGCAGAAAGTGAGGGACTGTGCACGTTGTCAGGAATGCAGGTCTGCGCCAGCAGCTACCAAAATTCACCCTTGGAAATTCACCAAGCGTCCTTGGACAAGACTACACATCGATTTTGCTGGGCCATTCCAAGGCAACGTCTTCCTCATTGTGGTGGACTCTCACTCAAAGTGGTTGGTAGTGTGCCGAATGACTTCCATGTCGGCAGCTGCAGATTGTGCGAAGCGTCGTTTTCTTTTTGCTACCTATGGTATTCCGGAAACTGTTGTTTCGGATAATGGAACTGCCATTTGCTCGGAGGAGTTCAGAGACTTCATGTGCCGAACTCAAATCCGACATGTGACTGTTGCACCATATCACACTTCTTCGAATGGTCAAGCAGCAGGAATGGTGCGCGAAAGCAAGGAAGTACTCAAGCGCATGGTTGGAGGCAATATCGACATACGTTTGGCTAGGTTTTTAATGACCCAGCATGTCCTGCCTTATGCTACAACAGGCAAGAGCCCAGCCGAATTGCTAATGGGCAGGAAACCTTCAACAGTGTTAGAGCGTAAGCGTCCTGACCTGCAGTCCGGTGCGCAGCGGAAACAATAGCAGGTGATTCAGCGCAGTAACCAGGCTGTGCGACTGTTTGACGTGGAGGATCGAGTGTTTGTGCGCAACTATCCCTATGGGCCCAAGTGGTTGCCGGAATTGTAGATTCTGTCACTGGACCAGTGTCGTACTTGGTCGTCACCAAGGATGGACGTCGATAGAGACATCATGTTGATCAACTCAGAAGTCGTTCTGCCAGCCACGCATTGGACAGTTCCACTTCTGAAATATGTGAAGAGGATGAACCGTTGAGTGCTTCCGCGGCAGAGTGTTCGGAACATGGCATTCCTTCCTTCAAGCCGAGATGACCCTGGAAGACGGGACGAAGGAGAAATTCTAATAAAGGAAAGGAAAATGCTTTTCTAAATCCTGCGTACTTCGTCATAATCATGCATATACACTGCGCGAGTTCCTTGGTAATAACGATACTTTTCAGTCTTCCCTTTTCCCCCGTGTTGTTCGCGAGTGGAATAGCCTAGATGCATCTGTAACTAACACAGTATCGCAGTCTGATTTTGTTAAGCTATTACGAGATGAAATAAGTAGTTAGAAAAGAATATTTCTGATGCATATATAATCGTCAGAACTCCCATTTTTAAGCTATAGCTAAATATTTACCTCCTTTGTTTCTTTCTTTCTTTTTGTAACATTGTAATAATCCTTAAGTACATGTAACCTAAAGTGTACTATTTCTGTGAGTTGCTCTTGCTATTCATATTATTAGTGTTGTAAAATTTTGCATTGAACCTGTTTGATGTGTTTCGATTTCCATGTTTTCATGTCCTTACCATTCAGTATATAACACATGAATTGTATGTAGAAACATATGGCCACCCGCTATGGTCTCGATATCAGACTGGCAGTATTGTAAATAAATAAATAGATAAAAAAATACGAGAGGAGGCTGCAACGCCCAGTACCAAACCTGGTTCCTGTGGTGAGGACAGTGAAGTGAGCGCATCCCTTCAAGTCCAGTGACCACAGCGCCAACGCAGCCATCCTGCGTATCTGAAGGACTTCGGAACGTAGGAAGTAGGAGTGTTACAGCGGGAGAATCTTAGCGCCAAGCAACCCTGTGTTACCATGTGTCACGTGATGGTGACTTTCCCGCCGGTTTGTACCCTGGCTCTGGCAATACAGGATGTAACAAGATGATAAGAACTGGGACAGCACGCTACCTTTCATTACGTACGCATGTAACACCTCAGAGCACGAAGTTGCGGGCTACGGTCCCTTCTTTCTTTACGCTCGTCCGCATCGTTATACACTAGACACTATCTTCCCGTTTTCCAGCCACGATGATATTTGCATAGCACAGAAAGTACATCTTGCCGAAGAAGCCTGACGACTTGCTTCTTTGCGCAGTCTTGTGTCACAACACCGCTCGAACCCACGCTACTATCGCCGACGCCAGCACGTGATATAGGACCCTGGTGATTTAGTATGGTTCTGGAAACCAACCAGAAAACATGGATTATGTGAAAAATTTCTGGCCCACTATGTTTACTCTATGTTATTAATTAGCGTATCAGCGAATTAACCTACCGCTTAGCACGCCTCACGTAAAATCGCAGACCGTCAGCAAAGATTGAACTTTCTCACGTCGCCCGTTTAAAGCGCTTTATTTCTCGACAGCGTATTTGAGTCTCCCGGCGGGCTTCGTGTGCGTGGAGAGCAATGCAACACTCTTACGGGCGCAGTGCATTTACGCCTCAACAAGCAGTATGGCGGGAATCCAAGAGAGGTGACGTGCGGCTGGCTAGCTGAATCTCGACAGGCGCACATTTGATCAAGGCCATCGCGTCTAACTCTACACGGCTTGACATTAAGCGCCTTTCGTGGGCGTAACAATATATTTATTCAATCGTGTTTTTACTAATTGTGACAACCTGTCATTATTTCGCATTCTTCGCGGCACCTCCAGGGCACCAACGCGGAAAAGGGGACACGAAAGCTAGAACCCGGAAATGGCCCGTTGGTTGGGGCTCGCCGAGGCCTGCGGCTGCGAAGGGTGTATAACATCGCCTGTACGCGATAGCAGATAGCCAATTTTTTATAAGAACACCCCCGGGCACGCTTTGGCCACGGCGGCCGCCACCTACAGGCCGCCCTGCCTCCAGATATGATCCCCCCACTACCGCTTGGGTGCCCTGGAGATCCGGCGCCGCCTGCTTTATTATGACCTTATGTGCCTTCCTGAGCTCTCCGTTTTCCCGTTGCATGTGCCCTCCTGTAGTGTACTGCTTGTAAAATATCAAATTTAGCGTCGCGATGAAAAAAAGAGACCGACGACTTATACAACGCCAGCAAGAACCTTGCCCCTTCAGACACAACGATCACCAAATGGCGTGTTCTAGGGGACAAACGCATAAAACACGCGATTAGAAACCTCCTCCGTAGTACCTAGGCAGAGCCATATATTCAAGGAGCGAAAGCCTCCAGATTTTCTCTCTCACGCCCGATCTTACTCGAGCCTGCTCACAAACGGCTGGCGATCCCTCAAACGAACGTCTCGTGGCCACCGGCACAAAGTAGACACGCCACGCATGACGGAGACGCCAGCCCGGAAGATCGGAAGGAAACCAGGTGCGCGTGAACTTAGAATGATGGAAAAGAGAGGGCGTCATGAGCGTCGGCACGGCCGACGCCTGTCGAATCGCGGTAGTTGTTTGAGAGATATTCATTCCCTACTTGGTAGTCTAGTGATATTGAGAATAGTGCTTATTGAGAACGAATTTACTGAACATGCTTATGCAAGTGATGAGACATAAGGTTTGCGTAGAATGGCGCAATATTACTTTTGTTTTCAGACCGCTGCTTTTGCTCGAAAACATGGAAATATTACGGAAACCTAGCCTTAAGCAGATTCGTTGTGAAAGTTAACTGGTGTTATTGTGTCGAGTATTCAATTAAGCATTTTGAGTTTTCGTGTAAGTAGTGGCTACATAGTTTGAGTGTACTAGCTGTCGCAGGCAATTTTAAAATATGGTGCAAAAAAACACCATGTACATCGCAACACAGAATGTGCTTCGGAACAAAACGGTGGCCTCGTGTCAACACAAACATGTCGCCTAATGAAACCCAGAGGTTTGTAAACTACGTTCTAGCATGTCTATGACACTAGAGGAATGAGAAACGCCCTTTTCAGCCTCGCGAATATTAAGTTTTGCAATAACAATGGCATATAATCGTATGGACCACTGGGAGCAGCTGGCTCACCCGTCGTTTAGTATACAAGCGCTTCACTTTGCCGATGGAACGCCACAAGTCTGTGATTTTGCTTAACGCCTGACGCTGTACGTGCAAGTAAGCACACAAACCTCACTTTATTTAGTCATTCATATACCTCACAGTTTCCCACCGGAACATTGAATCAAGAAACATTTACCATAGGCCGCCCGACCATTCCCGCTACTGGGTTCACGAGCTACCGAGCTGGTTTGCGTGCATTACCTAAACAGTACAACGCGTGCAACTGGTGCAGTTAGCGTGCACGCGCCAACCAGACTTGCGCCGGAGACCATCGCAGCAACGGTATAGAGCGATATAGAGCATTATGTTAAACGTTTATACGAACCGTAAAATTGTAATTTCCCCTCGCATCCAATAAAGAACGTTGGAGGAAACCGCTAGAGGAGAGTAAGACTTCACCAGGGATCCCATGCAGTACCGAGAAAATAAACGGTAAACAATAAAGGAAGCAGCAGTTAACAATGGCGTGGAAACTCGTAACTGACCTTCCGATATTTTTTAATCAGCGAAACTAACACTGACTCAAGGAAGGGTCGTACAAAGCGACGTGCTGTACGTGTGTTTTGGTGCACCTATGAAAAATTCACAGATTAAACAAATAACTGTCCATAATATGACTAGGCATGTATCGCAGTTTCTACTGGCGATGGTTCAAAGGTACACCATCTGTTTGAATCTGGCGTCATAGTACAAGTTATTTTTATTTTATAAGATAGGGCGAGAAGAAAATCTGGTGAGTAATAATTCCGTTTAAGCACAATACGATTCCATATGGCGATTTATGCGAATCAGTGACCCTGCTACTATTGGTCCACAAGTAACGCTCTGTCGAAAAACATATGTCAAGTTTATGGCCTTAATCATCGCACACGCAAAGAATAAATTAGACTGCCACGCGCATTCTTAATAATCTGTGTATTACATGACAGGAGGAACAGGTAGTAAGGTTGCTAATTGCCGAAAACTTTCATTAACGTGTACTAATAGAGGATATTGAAAATTGGATGCATTACGATTATTTTTTGTGAGCTACGGTTCAATGGTTCCGAATTGAAAAATGCAACGAGCTGTTTGTCAGCTCGCGACGTTACGCGTTTGACGTTACGCGTTTCTTCACGCGGTATCGTTGCTAAAAAAAGCTCGTCTTACGTGCACGGCCAGCTTGTAATCATAAACAAGAATATCGGATACCTTATAATAACGTAAATCGCCTTTGGCATATAGCACTAATTTACTTGTACTTGACTACATTAGCCGAAAAGGAGGAAAATGATAATTGATTACTGACTGATTAACAGAAGTTCCATAATCACATTCCAAACTAATCTCTTGAGCGGAGACATTGCAATACACGAACTGAAACGAGGGAATTCACAAGGCACGTACACTGGAGCAAACTTCGAAGCTAGCACCAGTTTTGAGATAGGCGCGATCAAAACTACAGTAAAACTGCATTGTTGTTTGGTTAATGTTTTAACAAAATGCTATTTTTACATTGAAAAAGAAGGGATTACTGGAACACCAATGCATTTCGTCACAAACATTGGATACACATATCTACAAATTGGTCTAATCCTCAGAAATCGTTCAAAAAGATATTCCAAGTCAACGGCTACTACTTGCAAATCGCGACGTGTGCCTTAGAGCAATTCGTTCAAAATTTGATTAGAAATGGCCAATTAGTCAACTATGTATTTAAATTTCTGGAGCGAAAAATGGCGGCCTCATAGTAATTGAGCTCCAGAAGTAGAATTGCGCTACATTCCACAAGTGAGTTCTAGGAATTCTGATAATGAGAAAAAAAGACCACGCCGCATATTAGGTATAAGAGCTCTCATGCCGGCACGACACTATTAAGATACATTCCTGACGGAGCGTGCATGGTGTGAGCAGAGTTGAATGCGCCCAAAGAAGCCGCCGTGCAGAACAGAAGACCTGCAAGTGACCCTACGACGAGGTCGTCTAGAGGACGCAGAATTAAGACCCGGCCGCTTCGGCCTTACTTCAAAGGAAGGGGTTGGGGAAATGCAAAAACGCCTGTGTGCTTGGCATTGGGTGCACCTTAGAGAGCCGAAGGCGCTAAACATTAATCTGAAGTCCCCCACTAAGGCGTGCCTCATTATCATATCGTGTTTCTGGCCCACGCGAATTGCTGCACGAATGCTGACGCTAGTTCACTTAGCCCTACCGTAATTAATGGGTTAAATTGTTGACGCTGTAATGGAGAAGAAGAGCACAAGGACAGGGCCAGCCAGATCGTCTGTTCCGTGTCTGCAGTGCAACCAGTGGGCCAGACGGATCGCAGTACGTAGCACGAGTGTGAGCCTTTCGGGCAACCAGCTGTTCCTGCTCTGCGTCACCTGCCTTCTCGGTTACAAACAGACGGTACCGTCAGAACTGTTCAATACACCCCATCACAATTGGTGGAAGGTGCGGGGAATTCAAGAACATCTACAACCTGGAACTCCGGTCTCGGACTCTGCTTCCTGTCATTCCTGACTCTCCCCGACAGACGTCGCCACCACTCTCCATTGCCTGCTCTGGCACTGTCCCCCAACGCCATCCAGCAGTTTTCAGCGGTACCGATTAGCAGGACGTCAATGACCGGTTGTCAACCTACGAACGGGTGAGCTTGCACAATGGATCGGTCGATACCACCAAGTTAAATGCAGTCATCGTCTACGTTGCGGGAGTGGCTCATCTGTGGTTTAGAAATCACGAAGCCGACTTTCAGTGCTGGTCCATGTTCAAAACCAGTTTCGCTGCAGTTTTTGGTCGCCACGCCATTCACAAGTTGCGCGCCGAGCAGCGGTTACGACAGCGAGCGCAACAACCCGTTGAAAGATTCACCTGTTATATCGAAGATGTTCTAGACCTATGCAAACGTGTGGATGCTTTTATACCCGAAGATGACAAATGGAAGCACATATTGAAAGGCATCGCCATTATGAAATTTTCGAAATCTTGATCGCCAAGTGTCCAGGGACCGTAGCAGAGCTCAGAAACTTGTCCCAAAGCTACGACGAGTTCAGGAGTCAGCGCGATTTCACCAGGCACCTCTCAGTGGCTGACAAGGCCCACTCTTCCATGACAGTCTTCTTCGATCGCTCCCCTCTGCTCACACACATCCAAGCTTTCGTGCGGGAGGAAGTTGTACGTCAGCTTTCTCTACTACGCTTATCTGAGCTACCCCAACAGCAGCCGCTGCCGCAGCAGCCTCTTACACAGCTTGCGCCTACGCTCCAGCGGGTTACTGAACACCAAGTTGCTGAGGATCTATCAATGCAGCATCAGCAGTACCCTGTCGCCGCGGCACTTACTGACGCATCCATCGCCGCGTAGCTTCCTCATCAACCACTCGTTGCGCTACATCCGCGGCTGCTACCACCCGTTCAACATCCCGTTCATCGACCTGCTCCTGCTTTTGCTAATGATTCGTGCAAGCAAGACAACAGGCCCATGTGTTATTGTTATTGTTATTGTTAATGTTATTATGTGCCTGCGGTATTCCCGGCCATGTTGCGCGACTCTACCGCCGCAGCATGCTGCACTCTGATGGATTTGTGCAGACGCCTGTCTGCGCCGACGTGCAACCTTTCCACGACACTTATTTCAGTCGGCACTTATTTTAGTCGACAGTCATTTTAGTTGCCCTTCACCCACGCAAAAGGAAAACTAAGCACCGCAGTTCAGGAGGCAGGAACTGCATCGCCATCGATCTGTATAAGTCCTCCATTGTCGCCATCGAACGTTGTCGATCTCATTGTTGACAGCGTTCTTTTCGTTGGGATAATTGATACTGGAGCAGCCGTGTCTGTATTAAACGAACGCCTCTCTTGCGTTTTACGAAAAGTTACGACGCCACTTTTTTGGGTTTTCTCTTCGCACAGCAAGCGCTCAGCCACTTCAGCATTCAGCAGCATGCTCAGCTAGAGTTGTTATTCAGGGAATTCTCTATATTGCTACGGAAGAGTATTTGGGATGACGAAGAGGCGAGCAGTGTGAAGACGACGACGATTAGAGGTTAGCGCGGACTGTTGCCGCTTCGATAAGTGCGGCGTATTTCCTTGTAAATTTCCTTGTATATAGCTTTTCTTCTGCGTCTTCCTATGTAACAATATTGTGGTGTTTGTGGTTCTGCAGTCCTGCTCTCAGGACGTGATACTCGGGTGCTACTTTCTTTCGCGAAACAGTGCCGTCATCAATTGTGCACGTGCTGAAGTCGAATTATCGCCTGTGTGTGACGTTAACCTCGTCGGCGCCACTTCTCTTACCGCTAAGCTAGGTCTTCGGGAAGACATCGCCATACCGCCGTACTCGTCTGCCGTTGTTTCCGTTTTCTGTGCCGCTCTCTCTGAAGGCGCGGTCCTCTTCCCTACTTCGCAGCTCTTCATAACCCGCAAAGATGTTCCCCTCCTTTTCGCCACGCTTCACATTTCAGCCGGATTCAGCTCCATCGTTGTCTGCAATCCGCTTCCTACAGCCGTGAAGCCTCTTTGCGGCAAAGCACTTGGCCGTGTTCAGCCTTTTGATGACTTGTTTATAACCGACGTGCCGGATGCTTTGTATGCAGAGCTCACTGACTTCTGTGCACATAGCACTTATGCTCCGCCATCACCTGACTTATCCACACGTTTCATTGCCGATGATCCCACTTCCGAGGAGTGCTCCCAGCTTCTTCACCTACTTGCCCAGTTCCGTTCTTCTTTTGATATCACTCAGCCTATTCTGAATCGCACGTCAAAAGTTCGCCGGTTCACGGCTGACGGTTGAGAAGATCGAGACTGGCTCCAACGCGCCATTGCGGCAGCGCCCATACCACGTCTCCGCCAAGGAGCGTCATGTGACTGGTGAGCACGTGGACGACATGCTTCAGCGCGGCGTCATTCGACCTTCCAATAGCCCGTGGGCATCACCGGTGGTTCTTGTCACAAAAAAGGTGGTTCCATTCGGCTGTGCGTCGCTTATCGCCGTCTTAATGAGATAACGCGAATAGACTTCTACCATCTACCACGCATTGACGACATTCTGGACACCTTGCAAGGCGCTGAATTCTTCTCTTCGTTGGATTTACGATCGGACTACTGGCAGGTCCTGAGGTCATCAGTTGATCGCCCTAAAACTGCATTCATTACTCTACATGGTTTATACGAATTTATTGTGATGCCATTTGGCCTATGCAATGCGCCTACTGCGTTTGAACGAATGATGGACAATATCTTGCGCGGCCTCAAATGGAGCACGTGTTTATGCTACCTGGACGACATCGTTGTGTTCGCCGCTGATTTCAGCACGCATCTTCTTCGCCTTAGGCGAGTGTTGACGTCCGTGACCAATACAGGCCTGCAACTGAACCTGATAAAGTGCCAGTTCGCCGCGCGGAAGCTCATGTCGTATCACAAGACTGCATATGCCCCGACCTATCAAAACTTCGCGCTGTGGCCCAGTTTTCTAAACCTAAGGCACTCAATGAACTCCATGCCTTCATTGGCCTCTGTTCTCACTTAAGACGCTTTGTTCGCAATTTCGCCTCGATTATATCACCCCTGACACAACGCTTAATGACAGCAATGACCTATCCTGGTGGTCTTCTGCATGCGATGGCGTGTCCGTGACATTACGCCGTCTCCTGACGTCTCCGCCTATATCGCGATACTACGAGCCCACCACCCCAACTAAAGTGCATACCAATGCCAGTGGTATTGGCCTTGGCGCTGTCCTTGCGCAGCGCAAGCCTGGCTACTCCGAGTATGTCGTTGCTTACGCTAGTCGTGCGCTGACCAAAGTGGCACGCAATTACAGCATCACAGAAAAAGAATGCCTGGCCATCGTTTGGGCACTCGGCAAGTTTCGGCCTGATTTATACGTCAGGCCTTTCAATGATGTAACTAACCGTCACACCATTTGTTGGTTATCCGCTTTAAAAGACCAGTCTGGACGCCTTGCCCATTGCGCTCTGCGCATTCAAGAATACGACATACACGTCGTCTACCACTCAGGTCGCAAGCATAATGATGCAGACGCTCTGTCCCGCTCTCCGCTGCCAGCCGACACGGCCTTCCTCTCCACCATTGAGGCGGTATCCTCGATCGACATCAACACCTTCGCATCAGAACCACGCAAGGATCGTTAGGTGGCTTCCCTTTTGGATGTATCTTCTGGCTCGCGTGTATCTCCATTCTCCCGATACCTGCGTCCGCAGGCTGTCCATTTTGCTGCCCGGGATAACCTTTTGTATCGACGCAACTGCCAGCCCAATGGTCGCAAGTGGCTCTTGGCTATCCCTAGGACTTTGCATTCCGACATGTGCGCGCCTTTCCATACTGACCCACAATGTGCACATGCAGGCGTTTTGAAGAAGTATGAGCGCCTGCGGCAACTTTACTACTAGAGAAGAATGTTTACTTTTGTTCAAAAGTTTGTCCGCCCGTGGCCGCAATGCCAACGCCGCAAATCTCCGCCTCATCCGGCCCACTATTTAATACAGCCGCTTCCGTGCCCTGCTCGTGCCTTCGACCGTGTGGGAATGGACCAGTACAGGCCGCTACCGCTAAAACCCGCTGGCAAACGATGGAATATTATCGCAGTTGATTACCTTACACGCTATGCTGAAGCCGCTGCTCTACCTGCAGCGACCGCCAGTGACGTTGCATCCCTTCTGCTCCATCACTTCGTTTTTCGTCATGGCCCACCTCTGCAGTTCCTGTGTGATAAAGGCCATGGGTTTGTGTCGCAGGTTGTTGAAGCTCTGCTTGCTCAATGCCGCATAGTTCACCGGACCACCAGGGCGTACCATTCTCAAACTAACGGGCTTACGGAGCGTTTCAATTTAACCCTTGGTGATATGCTCACCATGTACGTTTCATCGGAGTATGCAAACTAGGACATCAACCTGCCATTTGTAAAGTACGCATATAATAGGGCTACACAACATACTACAGGACTTTTTCCATACTTCTTTCTCTACGGTGGTGATCCTTCCCATACCATCGATGTGGTTTTGCCTTATACACCAGACACGTCAGAGTGCGCTCCCGTTTCAGCCGTCTCCAGATACGCCGAAGAATGCCGCCAATTAGCCCGAAAGTTCACCTCCACCGACCAACAACGACAAAAAGCCAATCGTGATGGCGACGCTACGAATTCGAACTTCGCTCCCGGCACATATATCTTGTTGTCCGTGCCTTGAACCACGCCTGGACTTTCGACAAAACTTCCCTCGCAGTATGATGGACCATACCGCATTGTCGAACGCACCTCTCCGGTCAACTCTGTCATAGAGCCGCTTACACCGACATCCGACAAGCGCCGCGGTCTACAGGATGTTCTTCACATTCACCGCCTGAAACAATTCTAGGACCCCCTCGTCTCCACGTCGTAAGTCGCCAGGATGGCCCCGCTTTTGCACCGGTAGTAATTGTAATGAAGAAGAAGAGCACAAGGACAAGGCCAGCCAGATCGTCTGTTCCATGCCTGCAGTGCAACCAGTGGGCCAGCCGGATCGCCAGTGTGTATCACGAGTGTGAGCCATTCGGGCAACCAGCTGCTCTTGCTCTGCGTCACCTGCATTCTCAGTTACGAACAGATGCTACCATCTGAACGGTTCACTACACCCCATTACAACGCCAGCGAAAATAATGCACAAAGTGCCATGGTCCAGAAATCGCGGCCATGAGCAAGCAAAGTTATGGTGGTGCCGGCCAGCAATCAGCCCATACAAAGCGTGAGTGACTATAGCTCCCTCCCCCCCTCTCACCCCTTGACCGAATGCGCCGTACACAGTCAGCTCCTGGTCAACAAACGCAAATAAAAATAATAACGCAAGTGCGTGACACGCACCGAGTACAATACGAGTTGAGACGAAACACGTTGCCATGACAGCAAGCGTTCGAATTACGCGAGAACAAAGGGGAATACGATTATGGGCGCGAATATTTTCTAACAGATTTGCCACGGCACCAAGTAACTGAATTATAAACATGTCAAACAATTTATTTCGGCTACGTGAGCTTGCCCGATCGCATTCGTGATCGCAAAGAATGCGGAATGGCGGGCCAGTGGAAGAGCAAGCAAAGCAGCTCTGTGGAACCAAACAAGCAACACTGGTTGAATCCCCGGCATGCGTATAGGGCCCCCCTTTGATGAGACGGTCATGAGTAATTAAGTGTTCGCAATGTTTGTCTATGTCTATGTCTATTCCAAAGTGTCTATGTAGACACTTGGGAATACTAATTTTCCTGTAAGCATTCGGCAGACCATGGATGACTGCTCTAAAGTGCCCTCATCCCTCAAACAGCTGTTGTACAAAACGTTAATACGTCCGAAACTAGAGTGCGCCGCATCCATCTGGGACCCTCATCATGAAAACCTAATACATTCATTAGAAATGGTCCAAAATATCTCGGTTCGCTTCATTCTTTCCAACTATAACAGCACCGCTAGCATATCTTCAATTCAATCAAGCCTTAATCTACCATCCGTATCCTAACTTCACAAAGCATTCCGTATCTGTCTGTTCCATAGGATGTTTCATCATCCACACTTGCGTAGCGAATTAATCCCTCCCCCACGTCACCTATCATCGCAATTCGATCTTTCCGACAAGGTTGGTGTCCCATTTTGCAGAACTAACGCTTTCTTTCAGTCATTTATACCTCGTACAGCAGCAGAGTGAAATCACCTTCTCGCGCTGACCACCACCATCAAAGATTACCAGCTTTTCAAGAGCGCATTAGCTAATATTGTATGAGTAGACACACCTGTTAACTTTTTATTGCAATACTCCTATTCCTTGTATCAGATCTCCTATTTTTTCTTGTTTTGTGTGTCTGTAACCACTCCCCTTTTCAATGTCAATTGCCCTGAGGGTACACGAAATAAAATAAATAAATAAATATATAGGAAACAAAGTTTGATCGCGAGAAATAGCCGCACAGAATATGGAAAAAAGCATTCATTTAGCTGTGAAATTACACGTCTTAGCGTTTAGTTTGCCAACACGACATGCCTATCTTTCGAGCGCATCGCACAACGTTACATACCCTTGCAGAGGACATTTAGGGACGACAATAAATAAGGCACTTTGAAGGGGCAGTCACTTTTTTTTGCTGCTGAAACACGGCCATTGCCAAAGCAGGATCGGCTTTCCGACTTGAACGAGAGACGCCGTGCAATTCTAGGGTCAACAAGTGTTGTTTGTTAACCCATTGAAACGACAACTTGGAGAGCATTCTCTGCGAATTTTCGAAATAAAAAAAAATATTCAGATGCTATGCACTGGGGGAATTGATGTGAGCCGCGCTTTGTGTGCTGTTTGCTTTGATTTACGATAATTTGCACTGATATTAAAGGTGAATGCTCAATTTCTTCAATGCTTAGTCCAACGCGAGAGTGCTGAGTTTATGGTAAACGTTGCTTTGCTTGCACCACTGCTGTTTGCCTGCGTAGTACAAAGAAAGCACAGGGAAAGGTGTTTGCTTGAGGCTTTGT
The DNA here is from genome assembly GCF_038994185.2 of Dermacentor albipictus. Taxonomy (NCBI): domain Eukaryota; kingdom Metazoa; phylum Arthropoda; class Arachnida; order Ixodida; family Ixodidae; genus Dermacentor; species Dermacentor albipictus. Next base: position 106,918,777 of record NC_091827.1, on the reverse strand, counting down.
TGTGCGCCATGTTTGATAACCTCCGATAGGCTTGGGCATTGTCATTGCCTCGCAAGGTACATCGCACCTTGGCAGAATTTTTAAACTTGATTTGAAATATAGGGATGTACGTAACAAAACCCCTATAGGATTATCAGGCACGCCGTAGTTGCGGACTCCGGACTAGTTTTGACACCGTGGTGTTCTTTAACGTGTCTCTAAATCTAAATGCACGAGCTTTTTTTTTATTTCTCCTCTGCAAAATGCGGCTACTACGATCGGGATCAAATCCACGACCTCGAGCAATGCCATAACCACAAAGCTACCGTGGCGGGCACAGAAGTGTTGATCTCACGTGCGACCACTTCCGTCGCGTCGCTTAGACCCTGCGGTACGCTTTAATTATTGCGACTCCGTTCGGCACGCCATGCGTAAGTTGTCGGCTTGACAATTTGCATGGTGTTTATTTTTCAGAAATAGTAAAAACGTAAGGTACTGTGCGTTCAACGTAGGTTTATCCTGTTTTTCTGCAAATGCCATCGTGTCTATAATAGTAACGTCACCTTTTTCCTATCCCCCCACCTCCCCCACCCTTCGTACGGAAACTGCGAGTGAAGAGTGGTAAGGCTGGCTATTCACTCGTTTCGCGACTGCGTCGGGTCCACACATTCTCTGCCTGCCCTGATCCCTCCCCTTACTCCTTCTCTCAACCATTCATCTAACTTCCTTCTGGACTTGCACGTTAGTAGAAAGGTAACCTTGCAATTTCTGCAATGCTTTTATGCGGAGTATCGAATAATTACAGCTGTCAAGACGATAATGTGGGGACGCCTGGAAGCTCCAGAGGGTATTATGCACATTCGATGCTGTGCAAAGGCCCAAACGTGTTCCTCGGGGCTCCTTTCCTGTGTGCCACGCTCCTTCCATGTATATGCAAGCTTTGAACCAAACCCCACGTAGCGTGCAAGACAGCCACAGCATCAGCGGCACTGGGCAAGTCGAAGGAACAGGCAGTGAAAGCTTCGCTTTAAGAGAAAAAAACAGGCTTAGCTTGGTTAAGCCAAGAATGCGTTGCATATTGCGCGAGTTGGGGCCCAGTTTTTCCTCCGGCTGTCGTGACGTCACGTCACGTGGTTGCGCTAAAGGTTAATGGTGGCTGCCCGGCCGCGCCCAAGGGCTGAACTGAGTGATTTCAATATGCAACACATAAAAATAGAAGCAACTTAATAACAAACATAGCAAACTTAAAAGAGAATAGACCCACATATGAGACGCGCAGCAATGAACAATGGCTCATACCCTCAATGGTGGCTGCCCGGCCGCGCCCAAGGGCTGAACTGAGCGATTGCAATATGCAACGCATAAAAATGCGCCACCGACTTGACCGAGCAACCGGCTCCGCTTCCCACTGGGAAAGGTGTGAAAGGGTGAAATATTAGAAGGGCAGGTTCGGAGAGAAAACCTAAAGGCATAGCTAGGGCGAGCTCCCGCAACACCCTTTCTCAAGGCATTCGGTCACGTTATAGTTGGAGGCGTTGATGTGTAGCGAGGGCCATCAGCAATTAGGGGATAGTCCTAAACTGCAATCTCATCCTCCTTCCATGTCTACCAGTCGCGGTGCATTTAGAGAGGATAAACGAAACTGCAGAAAGGTGCTGGAGTACAGCGCCCGCTTTGAAATACACTTCGCTTGGCACATTAGCTGTGGAGTTCTCCCATATATACAAGGAAATTGTGAAATCGGTTTAGATCGAGAACAATTATATTGACATTCCAGCCGCATTTTTTACCATTGCCGCAGCCCTTGTCATGATGTTTCGTATAAGTCCAAGGGTGAGAACACCATCGCCGCGCACCGCATGCTGTAGGTGCGAATGAAAGCGTTCGAAGTCAGGTGACGTTCGCGGCTCAGTCACTCGGGCGCAAGGAAGGAAATCAGGGAGGAAACGCGCCGTCATTCGTTACGCGCATGGCGTTTAAGGGAGATGAGGGATGGGATGGCGTTGTACTGTTGCAGCCACTGCACATTCCGCGGCCTCGCCCGCCTTATCTAGAAAGCGATCTCCTTTGGGGGCTGAGTCTAGGCGCAGTGATGGCGTATGCCTTCGTGCGTGCTGCGTTCTCGCCCCTCTGTAGGCATTGAAGCGATACACAGCACGAAGGTCACTTCGCTCGCTGCTGCTGCCGAATGTTTGCGAATTTATGCGGTGGATACTGCTAGTATCCATACTTCGTATACATGTATACGCATTTGCTATCGCAATTGACGGTTCGCCTTTCGGACGAAACATCGGCTCTCTTTTCTAGACAATCACTGAACCTATTTCCATTGCGTTTGTTGCATTTAAAATTTAGCAACAACTTGAAGGAGATGCTCAATTTGTACGTTCACTTTCCTTAGAAAAAGCTTCTAAAAGGGAATAGTGTCAAGTTTATAACTCTGCGACATAGCAATAAAATCGAGTTTAGAATATTGGAAACGGCACCTAATAACACGTGTAAAGCGGACAAAGTAAATTTAGTACAGGCGGCTCTGAGTGTTACGTTTATTACCAAATTCATTTTTTTTTAAAACCCTTGTAAACACTTCGATCAGTTCACGTGGACTGCGAACTTATTTCTACAGCACATTTCCCCTCTTTAAATGCGCTATGTACGTAGGCACTTGCAGAAAACCCTCTCCCCCGCCCCACGTGCATCTGCTGTATTCAGCTGCTGATCAATTGGAATAGCGTTGTTGGTGCAGGGTTACAAATTTGTTAACTTCGTGCTGCTCTTTGTTGTGAAAAATATTGCAAGTAAATCTGCAAAGAGTTTAAATCAAACAATATTTAAATACACCGCCAGCAAATTTTGCAGTATTAACATTTGTGATAAAATGCTTACTATAATATGCGGTTTACTTCTAAAATCACCGTGCTGCTGTTGCAAATAATTGGGCAAAACGAACACGTCTAAATGAAACTCATATTATGCTGCTCTCCCCTCAATACGTTCAAAAATACTTAAAGCAACCATTTTAGCTGTATGTAGAGGTATTGTAACGTACATAGATGTATTTATTTGTAAAGAGTCATAGGTCGACCGATTCTGCCTCATATTTTCGTAGTACGCTACGGTGAAAAACGTTATAAATTAGGAATCAATAAGATTGCGGTACTATAGTTTTTCACTACTTGATGACCACTGACAGCGCAAACGCTATGTAGCTCAATGTGCAGATTTATGTAGAAACGAAAAACTGGCGAATAACACGCTGGTGTGGAGGTCGAACCAGTACCGTGAGAAAAACCGTGATTGTGACAGCTTGGGGAAAGCCAGCCAAGTAGAAGCCCATGATCATCTGCCAAAAAGCATTTCATTGGACTCACCCATCTGTCTCTGAAGCTAACGCTCAAAATAAAGTTACGCACTGCTCTGCGTAGGCACACGTTTTCTGTTACCCGCTGCGGTAGCTTAGTGAGTATAGCGTCGCGCTACTTAAGCTCCCTGTTGCGTGTAGGATAGGAGCTAAATGAGACCACGCTGGTATGCTTAGACTGAGGCGCACATTAAAAACACCTCCAGGTGGTGAAAATTAATTTGGAGTGTTACCTACGTAGCATAACCTACCTACGTAGTATCCACCTGCTGTCTGCTTCATAACTATATTCGTGATTATGACACGTAAATCTCTTGGATTGTTTTTATAGAAAAAGCTGTATATGACTAATGTTCCGTTGTTTCTTGAGCGTCCGGAAACAGAAAGGGACTTGGAGATGCATAAGAAACCCATACGAGGGCAGGGTGGCGGCGTAGTTGTCAAAATGCGGAACAGGTTAGAACGCTCGCCGTGAACATGACGTCAAGGTTATCGCAGTATATAAGCAGGAGAGGTATCGACGCTAAAAACAGCTGCACTATCGATGGGACAGAGACTTATAGTTTGCACACCCGAAGAACAACAGGCGTAGACGGAGCGCCGGTAGGAACAGCAACGAGAATGTACACAGCGCCGGCACAAAACGACCACCGACGAAAAACGTTTCCGCGATGCGGAACAAAAACGCCAGTCTCGAGTGCGGGCACCTCCGAACGAGCAACGACGCCAGACTCGCAACGCAAAAAATGACAACCACTCCTGTCTCCGAAGGCAGAATGGCAGTGAAATCGCTTTTCTTTTCATTTGAGAGCTTTGACTGTCGTCAGCTTTCGCTGCCATTCCATCTTCACAGAGTGGAATGGTTGCCATTTCTTAGCGTTTTTCTGTTTTTAGCCATGTTGTTAAAGGCCTTGGGTCTTCAATGTAGGCTTACTTCAGTCTAGCGATATTGTTTATATCAACATTTTTTTCTGCGTAAAATACATATAGGCGCTGCGACTCGAAACACATCGCAAAAACACATGTCTGTCAATGAAAATGTGCACCTTAAGGAATGGTAACTCAAAAACCGAAAGAATGACAGTGCATGTACGTGTTTTTTAAGTGCAGGCCTTGCGGCAATTTCAGGCGCTATATATCCTACAACTGCGTGAAGCAGAGGAAAGCATCGAATGACTGTTTTATTCTTTATGCGGATATGGACAAATTTCTTTCTAGTCATTTTTTCCAAACCTTTTCCAGGCATCTCATTAAGGTGTAAAATGACAACAGCTGAACGAGATGTCTTGTAGGCGTCTTTCTTAGGAGGTCCTGCAGACCTCCTAAGAATTTTTGTGGCCGTCTCGAATAGTGGTAAATTTCTTAACCCATTTTATCTGATCCAAGACGGCTACAAGACGTCTAGTGCTCAGTGGAACCTCTTATGATATCACGCAATCTCTTGTAGAAAGGTGCAAGGGAAAATTGAAAGAAAACAGCTGGAATAGTACAACACTGCACAAGTTGGAAATGAACACTACAGTGCAACAATCTACCGACATAGACCCGTACTTGTGAGAAATATGCATCACCGTGTGAAATCCGTGTGAAATCTGCATCTTAATGAATGCAGTGGACTAGTGTGCAAATTTGCACTGAATTGTTGCAGCGCGGGCACGCGCGCCGTGAATAAGCTATGTTGGTCATTGAAATATGCATTGCAATGCGCACGTCAACACGTTTATTAATATGAAGGAAAGATTACGTATCGCTCTTTCAACAGGGTAATATTATAAAACCAGGGGACTGCTTGACAAGAGCCACATGATGACCTTTTCGAGGAAAAAAGCAATATAACACAGGGGCGGGAATGACGTGGGACACACGGATTACTCTCTCTATCTCTCTATCTATTATTCTCTATCTTAATACTACAAAATTTAGATATTGAATGATAAGTAAGTGAAATTTTTCATCTAAACCTCTTGTTCCTCTGGAAAAAAATATTTAAAGCACTGTTTAATAAAGGCAACGTTTCTATGTTGCACAGAAAACAGCTGATTGGTTTCTCTGTATTAGTACTTATTTCTGACAACGAAGCTCAAGACAAAAAGTCTTGGCACATTTCTGTGGCTCGGACTGCCCCAGTTCTGCAGGTTTCTGGGGACCTGCACTTCCCGGCTCCTTCATTTGCGTTTCCGCAGTACTTGTAGACAGCCGTCGTGGTTGCTCACTCGCTATGGTCTCGGGCTGCTAAGCGCGAGGTCACGGGATCGAATCCAAGCAGTGGCGGCTGCACTTAAATGGGGGCGAAACGCGAAGACACCCGTTTACATAGATATAGGTGCTGTTTAAAGAACCCCAGGTGATCGAAATTTCCTGTGTCTCTGACTACGACGTGCCTCATAATGAGAACGTCGTTTTGGCACGTAAAACCCCACAAAAATTATTTTTACTTTTATAGGGAAACGAACATAATTTATTGACCAAGTACATTTTCCAAATGCCTGATAATCTTGCAACGCGTTGTGAGATAGAAGCACGGGAAAGAGAAGCACGATTTGTAAACAGAATATTTACGGAGAAGGTGAAGATAGGCTGAATACGCGCCGCATCCGGGTGATTGCCGTCTTCTTCATTAGTTCAAGGAGGTGGCTCGCCACTTTTAACCCCCTTGAGGGATGGAGTGCCGGCTCGGCGCACACTAAGTACTCTAAGATGAGGCGGTGTAAATAGATGGTTTCAACCGCGATACGTGCACAACCTTAGGAGATGACAATGTAGATTTTGAATAACTGTTGAGTGGCGCGATCTCATAGTTAACGTCACTACATTAGCTTCAAACCTTTTAAGGTCAGGTTTAGTGCGACAAAAGCTCTTGGGAAAGAGCTAAACTATGAGATTGAGTTTGAGAAGTACAAGAGATCCTGGAGAAAAGCAGAGGCGGCGGTCGTTGCGGTCATAGTGGTCATTATGAAATAATTGCAAATCAGATGGGTTCCAGATGATTGCGTGCCACACTCTAAGAAAAAAGAGAGTAAAAAGTGAGTCACGGCAACTTGACTCTCTTTTTTCTTCCGAAGACCCACTTTTACGCGAGTACAGTCAGAAAACAAGAGTCAACATTTGCGCATGGGTCGTTTGACTCTCTATAGCACGCGAAGAGTCGTCGTTGGAAAATCGCCATTTCTCTGATATTTGAGATGAGTCTGGCGAGAGAAAGATTTTAATGCAGGAGAAGAAATACCAGATAAACTCTTCTGTTTTAGGCAGGCCCTCGGGTTCCTGTCCTGGTTGTAATGCGATGTATCATTCTTTCATCCTTGTCATGTTCTGCAATTACTTCGAACTCTATATATTGATTTTCCTTGACCACGTTTGTTGATACCTCGCACGCTTAAGCGATAGCTGGTTTCCTATGCTAAGGAAGACCTGGATTTGCCACACTGGATTCTGACCATAAGTAAATCTAAAAAAAAGTATTGGCTACTAAAGAGAGCACAGCAACGAGATAAGTTCAGTAGGCGCCCTCAACAGTGTCGATTGTAAGTGTAATTCCGCGACTTAAAATTAAATTTTGAAGATTTAAGTTCAAAAATCAAGATCTTGTTATGAGGCGCACGGTAATGGAAAGCTGCAGATTTATTTTCAGCAGCTCGGGTTATTTAACGTGTACGGAATCCACGGTCCGTTGGAATGCGACTGCCGCGGTTGTGGTTGGACCCGTCACCTCGAGCTCAGCAGCGCAACACCAAAGCCACTGGGCTACCGCAGTGCGTTGCGTTCCGCGACCAGAAACAAATATTAGTGTATGCAACACTGCTTTGGAACCCCTTAGAAATATAAAAACAATAACACAGCAGTTTCACCCCAATGCTGCATTTACCACTGCACGAACTATTGCACGAACCAAGGTTCGTAGTTTCATCGGCTGAATAAACTGCAGTAAACATTCGCTTACTCCTGAAATTAGCAAGCACTGGGTCACGCGCGCACGTGCAAACATCAACAGATCTCACTCAATGACGGCGAACACTCGCTGTCACAGCGTTGGCGTGATGAAGGGCGCGAGCAGAGCGGGCCGAACGCTTCCGCTGCCTCTTTCTTCAAAGCGTCTCCGAAAATCTGCGCTATCTGAGCACACCCTTACTCCACTCCACCCCCCCCCCCACTCCCAGCTTTGCATCCATCGGACATTATTTCCAAAACGGAGCGAGGGTGGCGCAAGACCGGGCTAGAGCAATGGCTAGAGGAGGAGAAGCGCGCTAAACTAGCGCCTCCCTCTCCCGGCTTGTGCGCGTTTTATCACGTGACCTCCTTAGATAATTGACTTGGGGCGCCCATCCAGCCCGGCTCAACCTCGAACACTTCCTTTAACGCGCACAGTCAACGGCGCGGGATGGGATCTTATCGCACTTGACTTTATACGTAAGCTCGTGGTAAAACCGACAGATATATTTCGACGGTTGTGCCCATAAACTGCTATCGCAAAATTCGCAATAAACAGAAAATTTTACTGAGGACCAACAACGCTGCTTCTCCTCGTCGTGATACAGCGGTGAACGATATTTCGGGAAAATCTGTTGCTAAATCTCCGTCAAACACTACGCTCGCATTTGGTGACAGCGGAACGCAGTCGCAAGATATTGTGGAGAAAATACCGAAGTTCTGGCAGCTTCAGGTGCACTAGATTATTCAGTAACGTCGGCGGCTTTGTAGTTATACCTTACATCAGAGCAAACTGCACTCGACAGAGATCAAGGGCAGCCGCACCGTTTTAGCTAAGCAAATTAAGAACAATTACGCCGCGTCTTCCCACTTCGAGCACGCCCCGACAGCCCAACGATAGATATTTCAAACGTAACCGCACTCGGACGAGCAAATTTTGCTTCTGCGAAATGAACGTAGCGGGTATTTCAAGACGCGTGTTAAATTCACGGCTGTTTCATTCGTGAGCATTACTTACGTGACGTAAAATTATCAGTGACCTAAACAGTTCTTGTTTTAACGCAAGAAAAGAAAACCGAAACTAGATGTGCGGATTCAAATGATCCAAAGCCGAAGCCGTCAATAGTATGACGCCATTTTTCAGTTGTGTTGCATCTCGCGCGAGTACGTTGTCGTCGAGTGGTGGTTCTTTATTCTATGGAATGGTTCTGAAAGCGCTGTGTTAGGGGCGACTGCAACCAGGCGTTGCGGCAAGTTACGGTGGGAACTTCTGTCCGTGCTGTGTGATTGCGACGAGGACGACTGCCGCCAGCAGCGGCGTGTCGCCGATTTCGTTTGCCGACATCAAGCAAGTGCAGCGCCGGAAGTGTTGCGTTTTGCACTGCATTTTCCTTGTGATATGGGAGATCGCAACGCAGAGACGACCAGATGCATACGAAAGACTACCAGCGGAGAGTGACCTGTGCCATATTTCTCTTAACCTCTCAGGTAAGCATATCAGCTTTTGTTCCGAGTTTACAAACGGGGCGTAATCGGCCCTTCCGGCACGGATACATTTTGCGCCACGTTTCTCTTGGCAGTTCACAGACGTTTCTTAGGCATGCGTGGGCGTATGTATGCGAAAATACTACTGGCAGACGGAAGCCTCAGGAGAGCATCTGAAATTATAGCAAAGCTGTACTGCCATAGATAAACACCGTTCTTAACGACTCCAATGACGAGTGGCCTGTCGCATCGAAAAATCCGTAGAATACCAAGTACTGCGTAATTTGAAGTGTAGTGTGACCAGTGTGACTTTCGCTGGCGAAGACAGGTTGTCGAAAAAACAGTAGTCTATTCTGAAGATTTACTAGCGCTTTAGGTATATTACCGCGAATAATAAAAACGCTACCACGCTGTATGGCAGTGTCAGGCGATGTGGCAGCACAGATATTTTCGTACCAGTAAGGCGGCTGCATGCACGAGCAAACAGACACAACCCTTTAAAAGCGCTGAAACAGAACAAATTAAATGTGCATTTGGCGTCAAGTCGGAAACACATTGGCTTGCAGTATAAGCCGATGTATAATGCTATTATTTTTTGTCATCTTTATTTTCACGGTTGTAGATATTTAAAAGCATGAATTTGCTGCAACCTTTATATAGTAAATCCTACTAGGCGCACTAAACCTGGCTGTGTTGAGTAGAGAATTTGTGCTATACCTACTGGATTTTCTATTTTGAGTCCGGTGTTTTATGAAAAAGAGGGTCTTTTTATTTGTAGTCTTATGTTAGTGCAGATATTCGGCAAGCAGAAATGAGTTGATTGCAAAGTTGTATCTCCCGGTGAGCTGCACATGAACCCAAGTTTATCCTGTCTTGGCTATTGTAAGGTGCATATAACAATTTTAAGTATATACACCCGTAGTTGGCTTTGTCACTGTAGCGTATTTTGTAAAAGTAGAATGTTATGATTATATTACTGTTTTCATGCAAAAATACATTTTTTTCTTGTAAAACGAAACGCTCACATCATTGAATGAAATGAGGTGTGGTGTATTTTTCTACTAATTTAATAAAGGAAATTTCGTCTGCGGTGTATCAGAGATTAGTTTACTTTCTTTTACTAAACAATGCATTATCTCCTCTGCTACTGCTGTTCTTCTGTGTATCTTTGTAATCTTGAAATGTACTTTATTTTAGGTATTCAAGAAATGGCAACATCCAGAAGAAGACGCCATCTTATCCAGCACGTTATGGGTGAGACAGATCGTAGCAGGCACTTTTGCATATCTCATTAGCATATGATGCTATTTGTTTTAATTTTTGTGTCTACTTTCCTGGCCTTTTTCATTTCAGCATTATTGTGCAAAGGGTAATACTTTTACATCTAGATAGAGTAATCGTCCAAAAGAGAGAAACATGGCTGTAGGAGACGACACACATAAGCCTCCTTTGTCCGTATCTCTATGTTGCGCAGTTACTCTGTCATTATCTACCAACAAGCACAAATTCTTCATCAGCTACATTTTCTAATTCTCCGTTATTACAATTTAATTGATACAACATTGAAAGTACAGAGGTTCACAGGAAGACAGAGACTTGAAATGATAAGAGCCGTAGAACAAGGAGCATCGCTGGAGCCAATGTTTCGACAAAGAGAAGGAGATAAGTTTTCTTGCCAAACATTGGCTCCAGTAAAATTTCTTGTTCTATCACTATTTACGATTAAAAGACAGCATTAGTGCTCTTGCTGAAGTATTATGCATTATGGAATAAACATTTGCAGGGTTAAATGTCAGGAATGTGAAATTTCTTGTGTATTTTATTGCTACAGCGAAAGCCAGAAAAACAAGATGTAGAGAACCACATTGTTATTTGTCACTACCCAGTTTGGCCAGCTTCATTCAGAGCTTGCACTTTGTTCCATTAATGACTACTGGAATTCATTAATTGAATTGCTTTGTGATTTACTTATATTCAGAGATATTGAACTTGTTTTAATGCAGCTTAACATAGTGCATGTAAAAAATATACAATGACATTTTAAGAGGCTTGCAGTTGACTAGCAAATCACTTGATGGTATGTGCTCAGGTTACCATTGAGCTTCCACGCACAAATCGGATGCACATTTTTTTTTTTCATTGCTTGGATTTTCATAAACATAAGTACCATTTCTTCTTTGGCGATTGTCTAGTTGTGTTGTAGGACCTAACTGTTTACATTTATTTGTATTGGTATCCATGTTACATGGACAGCTGAATTTTTCTTGTAAACTGTGACATGGTAGGACTAAGAGCGTTTGTGCAAATTTGCTGCAGGTACACTCTGGTGGCTCCCGCCCCTGCATCCTACGACCACCGTGTCCTCGCTATGTTCACTAGGGAGTTCGAAGCCTTTGGAGGCTCCTGCCACTGCGTCCTGCCAGCACCGTGTCCTGACTACGTCCACTAGGGAGTTGGCAGCCTTCGTGATGATGCCAAGCAGGCTGGAAGCTGACAGAACGATCGAGGTAAATATATGTAATTAAGTGGCAAATTTTTGAGTGAAGTGGCTTGTAGCCACTCAGCAATGAAAGAATTAACTTCGAAGCAGTTTAGACTCCCTGCTATCGGTGCAGGAATGCTCAAGTCCATCCATTTTGCCTTAGCCGCCAAGAGGCTATGTGGATTAGACAAAATGCGATGCAAATTTTGAAACTAGTAGGAGACCAATTGTACAATTTTTTTTCTTGCTTGACACAAAACTGCTTTGATAAAGCTTTAGCAATTTAAAAACAATACAGTGTACTTTCATACATGTTACTGGGCATAAATTTACTAGGACTGCCTCAACAGTAAGTATGCCGATAAACTTGCACCAAAACTGACTTTTTTTGCTAGTTCATCCTCATCTGTGTGCACTGTTGCATAATTTATCTTCCTGAAACCAGTTTTTGCTTGCAGCACAAGTCCTAAATATGTGGATTACATAAATTTGCAGCTTTTGCTGTAAGCGAGTTCTGTGAAAATAAAGTTAATAGGCCATTTTGTCCATTTTTAATGACCCATAATAAACTGAGCAGTGGCTAATAAGCACTTCAATTTTTGGTGTAAGGCCTCTCTTTATTGTCCTAAATAATTAGGCCCCCTTAATGAAGGAACCAATTTTTTGGCTATGCCTTTTATGATGCATAGTTTGGTGTGTTACACAAGTATTTCTTGAAATTAACATTTGTCTTATATTGAAGGGCCTCCAGTTTTCCCAAAAGAAATTTCAAGTGGTCGTGTGCCAGGTCAGGACAGCTCGCATGAAACAGCCTACTTACAGAAATAGGGAGGGCCATACCCGCCATGGTTGCTCAGTGGCTATGGTGTTGGGCTGCTGAGCACGAGGTCGCAGGATTGAACCCCGGCCACGGCGGCCGCATTTCAAGGGGGGCGAAATGCAAAAGCACCCGTGTACTTAGATTAAGGTGCACATTAAAGAACCTCAGGGGGTCGAACTTTCCGGTGTCCTCCACTACGGCGTGCCTCATAATCAGAAAGTGGTTTTAGCACGTAAAACCCCATTATTTGAATTTTTTTAGGGAGGGCTGAGTACACTTGACTTTATGTTAAGATACTATTATTGATATACAAACGACGGAATGAAACATTCTGTCCTATAAGCAGCTCTTCACATTCATTTATACTTTTGCACATCTGTATACCTCAAGTCTGTTGACTTAAGTCTGTTTTCATTATCTGCTATGTGCAGATGGTAAACTTCAGGTTTGCCCTATGATGGAGAATATTTTGTTGCTTATAGATATGGATCTGTGTTTTTCAGGTTGCCTCGAAATTTTACCCAAGCCGTGCCACACACTTGGGCCAGGCCTCTTGCAAACGACGTATAACCAGGCTCAACGCAGGATATCGAGTGAGTCCGGAGATCGAGGCAACCTGCTGTGCAACCAGCGTGCAACCTTTGGTGACCCTCAACATGTTCCACCTATTTCACCGCTGCACTCAGCTTCCACCTATCCAAACCGCACCACCAGCTGTGGTCACTCATCGAACCATGGATGAATGTTGGGGTGGAGTGATTTGAAGAGACATTTTTTTTGGTCTCTTCAAATCCTTAGCAAATACTTCTGTTATTATAATTAATATGTGTCTTTAGTGCCTAGTTTTTAATGGTTCCTTTCTATTAGAATTCTCGCCATCGATTCCTGCTATTATAATGTATGTCTGTCTTTATGCACAGTTTTTCATAGTTCTTTTGTACTTGTCTGTGTAATTGATAGGTTCATACTTCTTGTTATACAGAAGGCTAAAATGCAAACTTACGGCATTTTTTTCTTCCTTTTGATAATCTACAGCACTGCAAAGTGTTCAAGAAATGTAACCCAACGTGGGCTCTGGTGCAGGAAAAATTTAGGAGCAATATAGAGTACTTATTTCAAACACCCATTATTTTTGGAAAAGTAAAGAATATAGGAGCACAAAAAAGAAAATATTAAACCAGAGAAACATGAGTTCCCCTCATAAGTCTGATAATAATGTGACTTCCCTTCACTGTAAAGACACCAGTAATATACTCGCATACAAGGTTTGAAACAAGAAAGCTATGATGCCCTTGGCATTTCTCAGTGCCTATTTGTCACACTTACAAATGTCAAAGGCATCGTAGGTTTCATGTACACATTGGTTGTGTTACACTTTTGAGTATTGCATTTCTCAAACAGAAAGGTTTACAGCAGTGCTTTAAATAGCAAATGCATTTCCTAATTTATTAGTGCAAGAGGAACAGTACAGATTATGTAAAAATTTTTTTACAGACTATATGTCCATGGATGCACGCTTCTGATGACATAACAGTGACGTGGTCGTGGGATGAATGACTTTATTTCAGATTTAAATATTGGCTTCCAGGTCTGGGTTAGTCTCCTACACTGAATAGTCTAGGTAACAGCCCATTTACCAGAGAAAGTGAATTAAACTAGAAATTATGAACATCAACAGATCTTGTTTGGGAAATTAATGTGACAATCAGCAAGGTTCTTTGGGTATTCATTTCCAAATTTGTAGGATATATTTTATGACTGGTTTCATTATTGTGAGAACAAATATTTGTTTATTGTCACACTAGAGTTGGCTGCCCCCATTTGTATACAACCCCTTTACGTGCTAAAAATTCAGTGTGTTACTCTATTTACTCGCATATTGATCGCACTTTATTGTAAAAAAAATTTACTCAAATTCAGAGGTGCGATCATTACGCTGGGTAAATTTCCCACAAAAAGAAAAAAATATATCCTCTGGCATTTGCTACGGGATGACAACAGGTCAACAAAGAGGTGGCTGCCTCTGTATGTACTGCGGGACACACACACAAAAAAAAAACATGGTGGCCGGCAGAGCAAGCCGAACGCGCCGAACACGATTTTTTTGTCTTTTCGTGAATACATTACGTGCATTCAAACAGTTTCTTCTGTATCAGTAATGAGTAATATCGGCAAGTTTGCAGCAATAACATAGGCATGTCCGCTTTGAGGGGACAGAAACAGATGGGCGCGCTTAGCTGCCTGGGACATAGGAACACATAACGGGCATGCTGTGGAAACTGCGGCATTTGTCTTCACCACTATCCTAATATGGCACGTTTCCGCTAAGGGTGGGCGAATATCTTAGCTGCGTTACAAACATCGGCGAATGAATAGGGTACACTTCTAACGTATCGCTGTAAACGTGGCTGCTATCATTGCCACTCGCGATTTGTTGCGTGCCCACAAGTGCAGACGAGAAGAAATGAAAGACGCCTTTTTTGTTGTTTTTGTTGACCACAACCATTACAAAGCCTACACATAATAAAGGCAAGTTTGGTTGTAGCTTTTTTTTGTCATATAAGTGCAGAAAGTGATGGAAGGAATGGAATGGGGCATCTGCTTAAGAATGTTTGGTGCGTGCAGACTGCTTGGTTTGTCTTGAAGAGTTGTTCTCATAGCAGTTGACAGATGGTAAGCGCGTTCATTATTAGATAGACTTGGCACATGACATATCGCTGCGGCAAGTTTGGGGTGCAATCTTACACGAGAAATAAAAAAATCGAATTTCGACATCAGAATTTAGGGGTGCGATCATTATGCGAGTAAATACGGTATTAGGTTGTTTTTGGTTTTACGCACTCAGTGTTAAGGGATGCAAATGGTGACATACAACAGAATGCAAAAATGACTAATGAATGCAAGCAGGGCGTGGGGCTTTTTAGGCAGATGCATGCGTGTGCTATATATAAAGCTCCCCATGGTATGCCTGAAGGCATTTTCTAATACTTTGGTAGAAAACACTGACACCCACTTATTAAGGGGAAATACTCCTCAAAACAACTTTTTTATATATTTGCACTAGAGATTTGAATATACTGTCATTCATAAAGTGTTTTATTAGATTTGAATTGTCATTGATTTTTGTGTAGCTGCTGTTCTTTAGTTATGGTCCTACACAGTGGCAAAATATTCTTGTGGACACTTTCCTGTGTATAAAATTTTCAGAAATAGCTTCATGCTGTATCTTATTTAGCTAGTTATATACTGCAAAGTGATGACACCTATCGAAACGGCTTGTACAATTACTGGAACTATGCAAAAAATATTAGACCACATTAAATAATTTTACAGATTGCACTTTCAATGAGTTATCAGCATTCTGCATATCTTGAATAGTATGTATGCCAAATTTCGTTAGTATAGGACAATTATAAGTGCATAAGGTTATTGTCATGCTAATGTGAGAAAAAGTTTTTGAAGTATATTCTAATTTTTTTTTCACAATAGCATGAGAAGTATGCAAGATTAGTAAGCAGGCCTGTCTGCCTGCCTACTAATCTTGCATACTTCTAGTAACTTTACATGCTGTTTGAATAGATATTGACACTTTGCAGTCTACAAAGAGCTGAGTTAGCTGCAGCACACTGCTTTTTGTGAAAATTTAATACACAAGAAAGTGCCTGCAAATATGACTATGTATTTTGCTGTTGTGTAGGACATAACTCGAGAAGCAGCTAAACAAAAACTAATGGAATATATAAAATCTGCATGAAGAACTCTACAATTGGCTCTCTTTTCAAACCTCTAGTAAAAATAATAAAAATATTTCCAGTAATATTCAATCAACAAAATGTTCCCCTTGCTACAGTGACCTACAACATAGCGACAAAAGTTTAAGGGAAGTCCTCTTGTCAAAGCGACTCTGGGCTGTCTTCCCAAGGGCTTCTGTTAAAGACTGCATTTTCCTGCATTTGTCAGGAGAGAAATGCAAAAATGTTTGTGAATGTGAAAATGGTATTGGCACACTAACAGAAAAAAAGACAGTTCTGTGAAATGACGTCTACTTTGTAAGAACTCAGACTAGCACCAGTTCTGAGATACACATACCGAAAAGGTAATGATCAAATAGATTTCTCTTTCACACAGAATTGTCCCACAAGGCTTACAGAACTCAATGTTTGTCATGTACAAGCAGATTATGTGCCAGATGTTTTTTATGCTCAGTAAATACATAAATCAGTCATGCGAGGTGTCTCACTTTAGGTTGCAAGTTCGAACTTTTTTTTATCTTGCTTGTTTTTATTTTGTTTCCTTTGTGAGCATGAGTGAGTTGGTGACCTTGGCACATATTGTCAAAACTGTTTCTTCATCACTGGGAATCGCAAAATTTCATTTACACATTAAATTCCCAGTTACTGATATGGTAGGCTTCGAGCTTAATTCCCTTATCTTTCATATGTTTATCTACCAAGTAGTTTTATCGTACATTGAAACATATCCATGCAATGCAGAGTGGGCACCCAAATTATAAATATCTGTTCTTGCTTTCTACCCTGCTCTGGTGTTTTCAAAACCTAGCATTGGTGCAATGGCCTGTCTGCATCTGTAGAAAAGTAGTGAAGTGGCTAAGGTAAAGGTCAACAACATAATTAAGATACAAAGCAAAAATATAAGCTCGTAGTTGTCCCCAATAACCAGAGTTTTGCTTAGAATTTAAAAAAAAATGGACATCCTGCTCGGGTGTGAGAGTTGCTTTGGGCACCAAGGGGACTACGTAGCACCTGTGCTAGTGTACAGAAAGCAAAAAAAGATCACTCCAGATTGGAGCCGCAGCGGAAAGTTAAGCACAGATGTTTTATTTCACGCACCATTAATGTGGCTTATCATCTGCTCCTGTTGTATGGGAACGCATACATTGGGAAGACAATCCTTTGCGCTATTGTTACCTTAGCGGGACACCAGAGAAAGGTAGAAATAAAGAAAATCGAGAACAGGTATTCACACTTGGTTGCACACAGTGTATTATCTGGAAGTGTTTCACTCTACAAAAGACTACTGTCATAGATAATCAATGACAAAGACAAAAGAATTAAAAGAGGTATGTGTCAGTCATCCGTCCGGGACCTCCAGTGTTTATAGAAACACTTCTTTCTGTATATGTGCCAAGCCGTAGGGAGGCTTTATGTAACTCAGTCATGCTTGCTTAGTTAAAGATTGGAATAAGGGAAATCACAAGAACATTGTATGAGTGATTTGTAGATGTGGCACCTAATGTAACTTATTCATGTATGGGCTGAGGATAGATTACAGCCAGTGCATAATGTGCTCTTACAGGATGACTTGTGATGAGTAAAAGAAGCCTTCCTCACATATTCCTCTTTGTTTCTTCTGGATCTTTGTGCACTATGTGTATTGTTACAGCTGCGTGCATGTAGCTGGGTATAGTTTGTGTTCTGCTTCCTTCCTTGTCCTCATAATTCATACGCCATCTTTGCCGTAACAAAATACAGCTACCTGTGCTACTTATTTTGTCAATGTGTTTGCATTATGGAAAGTTTTGTATTAGCGGTTATTTCTACCTGTGAAATTGCCTGTGTCAGCTATTATACTTAGTCTTGCAAAAGTATGTTTCTCAACATAAATAAATGATCAGTATAAGTGTTGCTGTATTTATTTTTTGTAATTTTGTCAGTTATGAAGTTTTTATACACTGTTGAATGTTGTATAACAGAATAAAATTGATGCACAACTTTTTAATGTGGTGTTTTTCAGATCAATTTTCATCTCACGCTAACATGCACAAATTGTGTGGGAAAAAGTGCCGACAAGAGTACCATAAGGTAAGACAGCTGTTTTTACTGTTAGATTGGATTATCAATTGCCAACCAGTTGTTTTTAACAAGCATAGTATAATGCATAGATAATGTAATCTAAGTTGGAATGTTGTTTTTATTGCACTTGATTATATGGGTCTCATTTGCACATAAGTGCAGCCTTTCTTATTTGTTTTGTGTAGCTTACTTGCTTAGAATGTTAAGTCGTAAGTTTAGAACAGGGAAATAGGTTGAACTTATAAATCTTTTGACATATTATAAGAGACTTGTGCGGTGGTGAATTAAACTTCTACATGAGTTGCATAATATTTTGGGGTCTCATCAAGGTTCTGAGTGGCATTGCAGTGTCATGCATATGCAGCTGCAGGCTACATATTGGATTTTGCTTTTGCTACATTTTGCTTGGTTGGCTATTGATTCCAGTTTAATAGTAATGAGAACTGTCTTGCTTTCATAGTGATTCTGCACTGACTGATACATTTGATTTTTCCAGAAGACAATAACGAAGATCGATGAAATATTAACTTTTTCTTGCTAGCCTGCCATGTGCTTTTTGGCACGTTTACTGTGGATTCTTTGTTATCCTATGTTGTCTTTTCACAGTAGTCTTCTTGAGAACTAGCCGTAGTCGTCTGTACTTACCGCAAGAGTTGTTGACACATTTTGAAAAGCGGCTCGACACTGCCATCCAAGATTGAAATGACTTACATAGATCAGTTGCTTTACTTTATTTGCAAGAGACCGGCACCACGCACTAAGGATAACTTGACACACACTGCTGGAGTCATCAGACTCATCTAGAATTGCGCCGGAATCATTCTTGCAGTGTTCATGTGACACTTTATCTTGAGTCGTCTGACTCATCTAGAATTGTTAACTGACTCCCTTAGCACTAGTCTTGTAACCCTTTTGAGAGAGTATAGGCGACTACTACAACAGAGTATGCATGACTATTGTGTGCGCAGTCGCGCAAACACCTTGTATGGAGCACAGATAGTCTCGGGACTCTCTGCCAAAAGAGAGTTCGGGTGTCTCCCACAAAGTGTGTCATATACGTGACGAGTCCAGACTCTTCGAAAAGAGTAAGGGATACTCTTTTTTTTCTTAGTGTGCAGATGGCTTCGCGTAGCAGCGTAGCGGGCGTAGTCTGTGCTATTTTGTATAACAGAAGGTATCTGTGGGTCGAAACGCAATGCTGCGTGGTGGGGAAACAGTAGATAAAATGGCGAAAAACCTACCATGTCGTGACGAGATGAGTTGTACGCGAGCACGGCGTATCGCAAAGTGTTGTCTTAGTCGCAAAGATCGTCACACATCTACATCGCCAGCATATAGGTTAAGAAGCGGTTCAACCTCTCGGTGGGCCCCTTTTCTGCGGGTGGTATGCAGTAGTGAGCGTACGCTCCACAGTACAGGAAGGAAGGAGGTCATTAGTGACTTTGGACAGGAAGTGGCGGCCTTGGTCACTGAGAAATTGCCTGGGGCTACCACGATGAAGAATAACGTCATGAAGTAGGAAATCGACGTCAGTGGCGCAACTAGTCGGCAAAGCTCGTGCGATGACACAACGTAGCGTAATCAGTCGCAATTGCTACCTACTTGTTCCCTGAAATAGATATAGGGAATGGGCCAAGGTGGTCAAGACCAATGTGGTAGAATCGATGCTTGGGTATGTCCATGGGCGGCCGCAGGCCTGTAGGCAACTCCAGGGGTCGTTTACGCCGCTGACAAAGTCAAACTCAGCAACATAGCGCCGAACAGATAGGTACAGATCAGTCCATAAACACCGGTGCCGCACGTGCTCGTGTGTGCGGGGTACACGAACATGGCCAGCTGTTGGGGCATTATGGAGATCTTTGAGAAAAGTAGCGCGAAGTTGCTTGGGGAAAACAAGAGAAAGCTCCGGAACATCCGAAGTTGTACTACGACGGTATAGAATATCGTAGCGAAGCTCAAACAGGCAAAGCCATGGGCTCAGCTGATGGGAATGGAGGCGACCCATTAGAGATAGTAGCATTCGGTCACTTTTCTGTTCAGCGCGAATGTTGGCTACATATGAAACAGCCAAGACGATGTCACCGGTATCACGTAGGTTGGCGTCGGGATGGGCGACTGGGTAGTGTGATAAACAGTTAGCATCTTGGTGCATTGGGCCATACGTATAGAGAACGTCACAGGTGCACTCCTGGAGCTGTTATGCCCAGTGCCGAAGCCTTCCTGTAGGATCCTTCAGTGGCGAGAGCAAGCAAAGGGCGTGGTCGTCCATGACGGCAGAAAACGTACCGCCATTTAAATATAGGTGAAGTGTTGTCAGAGCCCAAACTAAACAGAGGTACTCATTCTCATGTATCTAAAAATTTCGCTCCGACGACGAGAGAATGCGGCTGGCGTATGTAATCCATGACACGTGCCTGTCATTCTGGTCTTGAGTGGTGGCTGCAGCTATGCAGTAACCACCAGCGTCAGTGCAAACTTCTGCAGGGGCGGATGGGTCAAAAGGCGTCAAGATGGGCGACGGTGCGGGTAAACGTGCCAGGGCCGTGAATGCGGTAGCTTAGTCATGACCCCACGTAAAACAGACGTTCTCCTTGAGTTGGCGAGTAAGTGGCCGAGCAATGCTTGAAAAATTCCGGACAACGTATCCGAAATAACAGCGGAAGCCGACGAAGCTCCAGAAATCTCTGACTGAGCGAGGAACAGGAAAGGCCTAGATGACACGCACTTTGTCGGGGTCAGGTTAGACACCACCACTAACACTAACCACTAGCAGTAACAAGGTTATCAAGGACGGTGATAACACGTGGAGTGGAACGTCACGTGGATGAGCTGACTTTCAGGCTAGCGCGGCGAAACACATCGAGTGTGGCCGACAAAGATGGTTTAGGTGGCTCTCAGCAGTAGGCGAAAAGAAAAGTCAGAACAATATGAGATTTTTTTTCATTCTGAGTGCAACTAAAACTGCTGTCTCTATCATTTTATTTCGAAAATCATGTTTGGCAAGGCATCATTTTCTCAATTTGACAGAAAACAAACAAGCAGTTGTACTGTTCAAATGAGTTCTTATTTTTGGCAACGAAGTTATGATTACAAGCTGTCCGCGGCTTTCTGCAGCGCTGTTGCCCTTGTTCACCAGAGCATCATGTAGCTCTGCTGAGACCTGCACGTTGCTCCGTAGCTCCTGCCTCAGCAGCCGAATCTTTGGTGGTGCCTGCTGAGGGAGAGCAACATAACTGGCTTGCTTATAATAGCCTAATAGGCATTTTCAGTGCACATTTGTGAATAGCAAAGTATTATGAGCTTTGCATGCTCTGCAAAAAATTTTCGTTTTAAATAGTTAAGGAAAGGTTGAGTTAAGAGAAGTAGCTTTGTTCCTGTTAAATTTAGTCTAGCGACACAATTATCACTTGCATCGCTTCACGGCGTGTATATATAGTCGTTGACTCATATATCGTGATTGCGTTTAATATCATCATAGAGAGGCACGACGTTTTATCTACTCACCTTTAGGTAGCGTTGGGTACACTTGTGCCGTTTTGAAATCAATAGGTTCTCCATTGTCTCTAACATCTTTCAGCGGTTTTCTTCTGCTCCTTTACATACAGAAAAACTGCGATCACAACTTGCTTCACGTCGAGACAGTTAAAGGAGTATAGACTCAAAAATGTTTGATCTTGTCCTTTGTTATGCTATAATAAGTATCTAATGACCCAATAATCATGGCACGAAAGCTAGTTTCCCTCAGAGCATGACCGGTAATTATTGGTGTCTTGTTTGTGGTGAACAGTCCAAGTTTCGGTCTCAGGGAGCAAGGAGGGGGGGCACTAGGTTTGTAAACACGGCTGCACATGTGATCACGTAAAACTGTAATATGTGCGCTGACGCGCACGCCAGCACGCTCGCCCGTGCGCGAGCTTTGTGTTAGTTGTTCATGTGCTGCGCCTGCACGTACTTTGAGATGTCCTCGCCGTAATCATTGTCGTCGTATTCGTCGTCCAGCGAACGGTGATTTCCTGCAGGAGGAAGTCACCGCCGTATTAAACGTGGCCGATCACTTTCCATTACATCCAGTACAAAGCAGCAACTCGGAAATTTGGAACTCGGAAATCGCAACTCGGCAACTCGGTACTCAGCCACTCAGAAATTGCACGCACTGCTCGAGGAAGTACGAACCTGTCGTCGAGGGTGCCTTGGGAATGAAGCATATTTCGGAGCATGGCACAAGTCGGGATAAATAGTCGGCAGAGGAGTAGGCTTAGGGGAACGTAGTCTTGATGGAAAATCCGCCTGCTCTAAGCTCGGTGGGCTTCGTTTATAGGAGGCAGGCTCAAAATGAAGCTAACAAATCTGGCTGCTCTTTAACGGGGTCCACTCTAAGGGTTAAGTGGCGCGCACGAACTCGGTTCACTTCTGCTGCTTATCGATGGCGATGGCAGGAAATGATCAAGCCAGGCAAAATGTCAATCGCGGGGAACAGTATAGGCCTAGCTCGCTGGCTGTCTGATCTGGGACCGACGCCTCCTGCGATCATTCCACAGTTTATAACAAAGCGCCTATATTCGTCCACGCAATCAACGTCTACACATTTATGGCGCTCATAAGTAACAAAACAATTAGCGTTCCCTGCGCCATTCATGACGATCAAAAAAGTTAGTGACGTTTTATTTTGGGAACGCTGGTGACTGCTGAAGCGTATAGGTGCTATGGCGCACGCGAAGCCAGCGGCCCTCGATGTGCCTACAGACCTATACTGCTCGCATCGCAGATCATATTCAAGACATTCAAGCTAGCTCGCGCAGCGACGCTAGACGCAGCAGCAGCAAGAGTAGAACGCCCACTTGTAAACTTTCGCTTACTAACTAAATAACCAACCATGGTGTCAGCACGCACCGGCAAAAAATGAACACATCAAACCTGATGACCGCGGACGCTCGCTATTAAAACACTGGCATGAGGAATCGTGGCAGCAGACGCGATTGAAATGGCCACTCGCACTATCTCTTCGACGCAAACAAAGCGGCGCGAACACAGCGCACTTAAAGCAACGAGCTGTCGGCCCAGCTATATTGCCCCCAAAGCAGATCACTTTCAAGAAAAATGCCGTGTGACCGTGCGCGGCCGAAGAACAACGACCCTCCCTCCCCTTCCCCGGAGCCACGCCCGTGATGAAAGATGGCGCGCTTCCCTACCGCTTTGTCCCTTTGCGCACGCAAGATTGAACCGAAATCGTCGGCTCACCGTCGCACTCTTTCACTCGCACACGCTGCGTACGGCGCGCGAGGATGATGTTCTCAGATGACGAACTCGTTGCGTCGTTATCGCAAACAAAACCTGTAGCAAGTGCCAGAAGAGGTCTATCCAGCCCGCCTTCGCCTATCTTCCTCCTCTGCGACGCTTCTCCTCGTTTCTCTTTCCACTCTTTACTAAACTTCATCCAGACCCTCCTCCACGTGGCAGTGCTTTGCCACGCGCTACAATAATAATAACAATAAAGGGGCAGCGAAATGCAGCCATAATGAAGCACAGAGCGCTCTGGGGATACAATAGGTACGAAGTGCTCCGGTGTATATGGAAAGGTGTAATGGTTCCAGGAGCTACTTTTGGAAATGCGGTTGTTTGCTTGAAATCAGGGGTACAGGCAAGACTCGATGGCAACCAAAGGTCAGTGGAACGCCTCGCATTGGGCGCTCGCGGGAAGACTACAAATGAAGCTGAGCATAGTGACATGGGCTGGACAACTTTTGACGTGAGGGAAGCTCACAGGAAAATTGATTATGAAGCACGACTGAGGAATATGGAAGAAAGTAAATGGGCTGGCCGAGTGTTGAGCTGTTTGTACGGAAAAAAACATTGATTCTCAGTGGAGGTAAGGAAATGGGAAGTTTGCCCGCAGGTGTGGGGCCTACAGGGTGAGCAACACAGAAAGAAAGAACGTCACGCGGAAAGTCAGGGAGGCTGAAATAGTCTCATGGGTGGCGGCAATGGAAAATAAATCTGCCATGAGTAAACTACATAAGTGGAAAAAATGAAATAAGAGAAGAAACAATTTAGGATACCACAAAGGGAAGCTGATTATTTTCGAAGAGAGGTCAGGATGCCTTAGAACGCGCACCTATAAAGCGAGATATAAGAACGAAGAAGAAGCATGTGCTTGCTGCGGTAAATCTAGGGAAATGATGGAGCATGCCTGTTTAGAACGTGATGATATCTGCCCAGTGTTTGATTTAGGCACCACTGGATTCCTTGAACCCCTTCGGTTCAGCCAGAGAAGGGGAAAGTAAACATGTTAAGAATCTAGATTAGTATGAGGTGGAAGAAGAGTAGGGATACTACAAAGAACGGAGACGTATAAAAACAAAGCTCGCTATAGGGAGTCAGAAAACTTGGTTATAGGAATTCACGGTGATTTTTTTTTTCTGTGTAAGCTCGTTAGGAAATTGGGCAGTATAATAGCAAGAGCTTGATGGCGCAGCCCACCGCCCCGTTCAAAGGGAATGCTCATAACATCCATCCATCCATCCATCCATCCATCCATCCATCCATCCATCCATCCATCCATCCATCCATCCATCCATCCATCCATCCATCCATCCATCCATCCATCCATCCATCCATCAATCCATCCATCCGTCCGTCCATCCGTCCGTCCGTCCATCCGTCCGTCCGTCCGTCCACCCATCATCAGCGCACTCCATCGTCGTTCCCCTGTGCGCGATTCTCTTCTCCTCCAGGCGCTTTCCTCCTCCACTTCCTTCCCTGTTTCGAACAAGCATTAGTCGATTCCGCTTGCTGGCCAGCTACGCTTGCGCGTGAAACACGGAAGCCATCCGAGCCACTTCGCACTGAGTATTGCTGTGGTGGCAGCGCTGACCACTTGCGAGTCGAAATCATGCCAGCGATTTACTATTTTCGACAACGTCTTATAACATTCACACTTTCGATGTCAAATTACAAGTTATCTTGTGTCAGAGAGAAACTCAAGCCGAGTTTTGAGCCGCCGTCAGCAGGGAAAGAGGCCAGCGTCATGACCAGGTAGGAAAAACACCGGGATGGAGGAGGCGGCGAGGAACTTGCTAACCGGCCCCGCACAGCCGGAACTACTACGCGAGCATTTATTCACAACTGCCTTTCCGGAGAAATTAAACTAGCTCTCCCAAAATCTGTTAGGCGTCTTAGTAGGAGGAGAACGCGACAGTCATTAACATTCTTTTGCACCAATATTCGCTCGCATAAACGCATCTCGATATAGTTTTTTCCCTCGCACAGTGGCGGAATGGAATTATTTGCTGCCTAGCATATTTACGACTGATGATTTTGTTAGGGAAATGCAGTGACATGTTTTGAATTCCCAGCCTTACAAGTTATTTATTGCATTTGGTGAATTTGTTAGGCATTCCTCATGCATGTGGATTGTGCTTTTTCTTTTTATGACCACATTTGTTCAACAAATTTCATTTGCTTCCTGTGTTTATCCCTTGCGTTGTTTATTATGTGCTTTTGTATTGTACATGAAACCCCTTCTGTACGAACTGAATCATCGGCTTGCAGTATTTCAAATAAAATTACGTATGCGCTAGCGGCGCTGTTATTGACTGAGGCCATCCGACCAAGGCGAAAGTTGTGCGAATAGTCGTACGACGCATTGCGCGCAACATGGCACCACGTGCCTCGTGCTCATGGCGGAGAAAACTATACAAGCGGCATTGTGCTGTTCCAAGTATGAAACCTCAGTTCCAAGTATGAACCAACTAGCCCTCATCAAGATCTTACCATTGTGCTGTGTTCGCACAATGCCGCTTGACCCTGCTGCACTGAACACGCACTTCGTACGCGTGTACTTAGATTTAGGTGCACCTTAGAGAACCCCAAGTGGTCCAAATTTCCGAAGTTCCCCACTACGGTGTCCCTCGTAATCAGAATGTGGTTTTGGCACGTAAAACCCCTCAAATAAAATGCATGTCATGCGTGTTCAGTGCAGCAGAGACAAGCGAGAGAGGGAGAAATCCTCCGGCAGACACGGGAAAAACTGTTGCAATGACAAGGAGAGTGCCCCACTGCGATCAACAGCTAGAAGGAGAGCACATGCGAGCAGCATGATAGACAACACAAACTCGTGACACGGCGTCTGCTCGTTTGTTTACAAACCCAGTCTGTTGATGTCAATGTCGTGAGGCGCCACACTTTGAGGTTGCCTGCGCGCATATGGTCTAAGCTGTCTTCGACGACGATATTTTGAATACAATATCCGTGTGTCCCCAAAATCGATCTCACTTGTCATCTGGACTTCGAAATGTGTTAATTTTCTTTTAAAGTAAACTATAAACAAAATGCGAGTAAAACAAACTGCTAAAAATGAAACACTGCAAACCAGCCAAACACACATATGGACTCACATGCACGAGGAAAGAAACATGTTAGGAACCTGTTACATGAACCTGTAATATGTTAGTAAAGCTGTTAGGAACCGATATCTGACCCTTGCTGATCGTATTGCTGACGGCAAGAGTTACTTTGTGAGCCGACAGAAATAATCGCTGCCTGTGAAATGTTCATCGTGGTGGTAGTACCTTCGGCACACCCACACTTTCGGGAGCCATAGAGTACGCTAGCCAAGCAGCATAATTATAATAAAACATTTCGCACAGGTTCCAAAGTTTGAGTCTCCTTCGGCGTTATAGAGTGAGAGGCGGAGGCCTGGATCAGAAACCAGCACAAGTTTACCAAACTTAGTTAAAACGCCTACAGTGACCGTTCGTTTTTCCTCTCTGTGAAGAACCAAATTAAAAAAAAATACAAGCACTAGAAACAAAGTCAAGAGCTCGTCTGAAGCCACAAGTTCGCAGATGAGACAAATCTATACACTAGCCTTGATTACTCTGGTAGCCGAACGATCGCAACTCTGGGCACTCAAGAAATAAAATTCCAGTAAAAAGTAGACATTCCACATAGGCTTGTGGGATTGTTAGTATACCGGTATAGCGTGTGTTTCCACGAAGGTATATCATATTTTTGAAACCAAACTCCTTCACATAGAGGTATCCTTCCTGCGAAGCTTTATTGTTTGCTGCGGTGTACGTTGTAGGAGAAGTCGGACGTAGTATTAGACGAAAATTACTTCACATTGCCTAACATCTACCGAATATATCTATCTGCTTCATTTAGAGCTGTGAGGCAAGGAATTGCTGCTCTCATGAAACACAAAAAACAAACACACGATGATTTCAAAGCACCCGTAGGCATGGGCGGAGGGCTGGCGGGGATTATTATTATTAAAATTTCAACAGCTTGCACTGTGTACTGCACATGACATTGAGGATCGATGGACACACGCACTGATGCATAACTGCTTAGAGAGGACCGCGCTTCCTGCTGAGCTTTTGGTACCGTGTTTACATATATGATTAAAATTAACGCTAATTTATCGTTTTAATAGCCAATGAATCGGTTAAGCAAATAACGTCTAATTATAATCCCTGTTTTCTTCGGTAGTTACGCGGGAACGAAAGAGCGACACAGTTGAAAGAGAGAGCGTCGATGACCCAGGGGACGGGTGCCACTGTGTCTACGTGGGGAACCATAAAGGGGCCGAGGCCGGCAGAAAGAAGGGCGGAAACATCTGCGTCTGCCCCGATGGAAAACCGAAAAAGAATTCGGGAGGTGAGTTCCCCACCAGCATGTTCGAGGGAACATATACGTTTACTTGGATTTATATCTTGGACTGCGAAGGGTTTAATGTTGTGTCCCATCTTCTAATATAAGGAACATTCCTACGCATGCACTCAAACGGCTTCCCCACTGCACTGAATGAATATTTCTGTAACTCGCTCATTTTAAGTGAAGTGCAGTTCTGGCCAATAGGCTATACTGGACATGTGTCACTGTGACACTGGGTGTAGACGTCTTAAAGTGTACCTTTCTGTACTATGGCGCAAGGGGGCATATCCAGGCATACATCTCTCCAAAACTTCTTAAAGTCGAAAAGGGTCAAACATCACCAAGCTCTTACATGGGCTAGCCACCTTGACTGCCGGTTGTATTCCGGTGCATCTAACAAACAGTGCTTTGTATAAACATCGCACGAAATATACGTTTCATAAAATGAACCTCAACACAATTCTGCTAGTTGCAATGAGTTGTATGTAAGATTTCATTGAGCATTTCACCATATATCTGTGTCAAATAGATTCAAACATGTGCATTGCGTCTGCATAGTTTTTATTACGAGGGCTATTCACAAAGAAAGGGCCATTTGGTCGTGAAATATATATATATATATATATATATATATATATATATATATATATATATATATATATATGTATATATATATATACATATATATATATATATATATATATATATATATATATATATATATATATATATATATATATATATCCTAAGAAGCCAACAAAGACTATGACTAATATGTCTAATATAAGTCATATTATATGTAATATATTATGACTATTATGACTAAGAAAAATAGGGCGCCTCCGTTAACTCTCTTTCAACTCGTTTATATATATATATATATATATATATATATATATATACATATATATATATATATATATATATATATATATATATATATATATATATATATATATATATATATATATAAATAAATAAATACATAGACGAGTTGAAAGAGGGTTAACGGAGGGGCCCGATTGTTTTTTCTCATATCAGAAGACGCCAACGAACACTGACACCAATGACAACATAGGGGAAATTACTTGTACCTACTGAATGAAATACAGAAGCGATAAATTAATGGAAATTAAAGTGGATGAAGAAACAACTTGATACAGGTGGGAACCGAATCCACAATTAATTCAGTTAAATAAGTATTATTTCATATTTTCTATTATATTTATCGTTTCCTTATTTATTTTATTAGGCACAAGTAATTTCCACTATGTTGTCCTTGGTGGCAGTATTTGTTGGATTCTTATGATATGACAAAGCAAAATTGGGCCCCTCGGTTAACCCCCTTTCATCTCGTTTATTACATAACGAAGGTCTCGAATCCGGCTTTATTGATGCCTTCAGGTAGCATATGTGGGTTTACTGACCAGTTGCGTTCACCCAAAAAAGATTATGTTCTGATGACGCCTGCAGCAAAAAGGACGTTCCACGTCTGTCGCCAAGGTCTGTGAGTGGTGGCGCTGGCTAACACTCCCAGGGTTCTACTATATGACACATAAATACCCAAGAAAGTGGATGGGGAAACAGCGCCGTGGTAGCTCAATTGGTAGAGCATCGCACGTGAACTGCGATGGTTCTGGGCTCGGTTCCCACCTGCGGCATGTTGTTTTTATGCGAAGCATATTACGAGGGCTCAACCCAGCTCCTCAGGCGCGGCGGTGACCATGAAATCACGTGACACCGTGACGTCACGACAGAGGAGAAGTGGCTTTGGCTCAACTCTTGCAAGACGGGCTGGGTGGGAATCGAGCCAGGGTCTCCGGAGTGTGGGACGGAGACGCTACCACTGAGCCACGAGTACAACGCTTCAAAGCGGTACAAAAGCGCCTCTAGTGAATGCGGTGTTGCCTTAGAAACACGCTGTTTCTAAGGCGTGCGTCTCTTGCTCAGGCGCACATTTCGTTGCCGCGCCGAACGCTGCTTTGCTCGACGCTCACCGCGTCCAATGCGGGGCGCGTAGTCGCTGCCCTGTAGCCCATTGTCTTACACCCCTTGGCGGGTCGACGGGAACGCTGTCGCGTTCCACTCTTGAAGGCGAAGAAGTAATGCATGAGTTGTTTCTTCGTCTAGCCGAACCAAATATAGCCAAGCAACAGCAGTTCACCAGGCTAAACAGTGGTTCAACAACTAAAATAAAGGCTAGTATGCTTCGCATCCTGGGCTTAACCTTACCTAAGCCACAGCCATTTTTTTCATCCACTTTAATTTCCATTAATTTATCGTTTCTTGATTTCATTTATTAAGCACAAGCAATTTCCCCTACGTTGTCCTTGGTGTCAGTGTTTGTTGGCCTGCTATGATATACATATATATATATATATATATATATATATATATATATATATATATATACGTTAGTAAAGGTACTATTGCCACATTGAGTTTAGCACAAATTCTGCGTAACCACTTTTCTGCATAACCACCGTAAACTTCAGGGCAATTTTCGGGGCTGAACTGTTTTCCTTAGTCCCTCTGCATAGAAGTCAGGCGCCGGAGTATTGAACTTGTTGACAACGGCGGCATTGAGTTTCTTGTTGTCCTCAGGCCGTTGTCCCCCAAGCCCCTGCTTCAAGTGCAAAAGAGGAAATGGTCGCTTTGTGCAAGGTCGAGACTGTGGGGTGGGTGATCAAAAAGTTTCAATCCAAAATCCTAAATTTTCTCTTTCGTTCGGACAGCGGTCATGAAGGAGGACAGTGCAAAGCACCAGTTTCCCTCGCCTAATTATGGTGAGCATTTCGCAGTATATGTCAGCTGCAAGTGTGGTCGCACCTTCAATGAAATCAACCAAAAGAACTTCATTTTCATGTCAGAAAGCGGTACCCATCATTTTCCGAGTCGACTAGGGAGATTACTTGAACTTTTTTTTTTTGTGAGCGGGCATGGTTCCACTGCATTGATTGTTGTTTTGTTTCTCTTCATTACAAGTCTCTTCAGCTGTAACCATGTGAGAAAACAACTCATCTCTGTCTTGTCGGTAGTTCTCTAAAAACGCTCGTCCACTTGACATTTTTTGTTGTTTCAGTTGCTCGGTAAGCATTTGTGGTGCCCATCTTGTGCATATTTGGTGATATCTGAGATTTTCAGTTACAATCGTGCAAATTGTAGTGCGTCCAACAAGAGGAAATTTATAAGCCAGACCGATATCGGTCAGTCGTGGATCTAATCGAAATTCCCGGTCCACTTGTTGAACAATTTCATTGCTATAGATGCTGAGCCTGTCACTCAGCTCTTCGTCACGCACAAATGTGCGTCCATTTTTTGTCTCGACACCATTTTCTAACGTTTCCTACACTCCGCACTGTAGGTCCATAAACTGCGCACAGCTGCCCATAATATGAGAGTGAGTGAGTGAGAAAAACATTATTTTGAATCATAATGATTCGCCTCCAGCGAGTTAGTGGGCTGGGGCACTCACCGAGGTTACGTCATCTGATGATTCCTTCGGATTCAAAATCAATCTCCTTGTTTCCACCCGTTAAATGGAAGCAAAAATTTTCGCGGTCATTGTCACCTGCATTGCCCGACAAGCAGACGACTACTGGGCCCAAACAATAACTTCGTTACCTTCGCGAAGTATTAACATATGGCGCAGCACAAATAAAACTTTATTCTGACATGTAAATATTTAAATATGAGCAAATGGCCCTCTCGTTTTGAATACCCTTTGTACCTTAAATTTTTTTCTATTATGAGCATGTGAGAGCTTTAGATTCCTTAAAGTGCTGAAAGCACACTACTGAAACGTTTTTGGGCTGCAAAAGGCGTGCACGATAGAGTGACGTTTCAATTTAATGGGCCGCTGGCACCAATACATAGTCGTTATAGCAAAAAGAGAAAAAACAAGCACGTGTCCGAGGAGGCACGCCAGTGGTTACAGTTTCGACGTCACAAAATACGAAGTGGCAAGATGCACCTGCCATAGGCATTCTTTTTCACGTCAATTTTGCTCTATTGAAGTAAACCGAAAAATAAAAACTTGCCAGCGATTACACAGCGCTTGCTTAAGACTGATATTTTGACTGAGCTTAAATATTGTGAGGGCGGACTTTAAGCTGCTAATTTCAGCTAGCCCCATAAGAGAATGGCTAAAGAATTACGCCTGAAATCATCTCACGATGACTGTGAATGGTAATGCGAGTATCGTTCGAGCAATGTAGTGACAGACCGTATTCATGAAGTGACGTTTACGTAACAGGTTTTGTGGTTTTCTGAAACTATCGTGGCTTCGGCTATATGCCACATACTCCGATGTCGTCCCAGATTGCTGTGGCACTCACTTGCCATGGTCACCAATGAGTATGGCAGCATGGCGACTGTATGAGACCGATGCAATAAAAATGGAATCGCGAAGAAGGAATGATAATGATTGGAGGACTAAGGCGGTATAACGATTACGGCTTTAGGACAATGAAATATTGATATTGGCAGACCGGTGGCAAAGAACCTTTTCGGAAATAAAAAATAAATAACAGTGGGTTACATCGATTAAAGGGTGTAGTTACAATTCTTTCACTGTGCATACACGTGGTTTCTCTGTACCATGGGGATTTAAATTATAGTTTTCGCTAGACAGATGACATCCGATGGTGTCAAGCCATGAATGTCAATGTCAGCTTCTAGATAACAATTTAGTAGCCGTGGGAGGGTGTTTGCCACCATTTGATGGCCGCAATTCGTTCTCGAAAAAAGGTATGCGCCATTTTTCATGGCTCAACATGTCACATGTGGGTGCATTCGCTTTTAAGTTTGCTATATTTGTAATTAAGTTACTTCTATCTTTTACCTGAATGTAGTAGGCACGTAGGAGAGTTTGCTTGCAGAGATGATTGCTTTTTGTGATGTTGTACTCGGTGAAAAGACCTTGAGTGTGTGAGTTGCACGGAACATTTGCAATAGCGCGTATTATTTTTTGCATCAGTAGTATTTTAGAGAGATTGGAAGCTGATGTTGTGCCCTGTACAAGATGGCAATAATTTACATACGAGGGAAACAGTGCATTATAAATGATCAATTTAGCTGGCGTTGATAACAGGTACCGATTTCGATGTAGTATACCTGTTATACGGCTAAGTTTTTGGAGTACAAGATCCACGTGAGCGTCCCATTGCAATGTGTCGGTAACGTATACGCCAATTACTTTTACCGCGTCAACAACATCTATATTCTCAGAGTTGTAAAATATATTGTGGTTCAATGGAGTACACGTATCTCTTGTTCTAAAGATGACTACAGGTGTTGTATTGGAGTTTGCTTTTAATACGTTGTCGTGGCTTCATTTTTAGCGATGGGTTAAGAGATTTTTCGCTGCACCAATGAGGCCTGTATAAGAATCGCTTGATAAAAAACGTTTGTATCATCTGCGTAGTTTATGAATTTTGCTTCTCGGTGGATAAGAACTATGTCGTTTATGTAGATGTTAAATAGAAATGGACTAAGGATACTTCCCTGAAGGTCACCTGTTTGTATGTGTCATGCAGATGATATGCTAGTGTATATAGACACATATTGCTGCCGATTTCCAAGGTAGGATGTCAGTAAATAAAGAGGAAGGTCCCTGATGCCATATCATTCAAGCTAAAGTATTAGGAGGTCATTATTTATGCAGTCAAACGCTTTTGTGAAGCCTATGAATAGACCACTTACAAGTACCCTATTTTAGAAGTTTTGCAGTGTATATTCTTTGTGTGCTACAAGTGCTAGTGCTGTTGAGTTACCTTGTTGAAAACAGTATTGACCGTCTGTCATTAGTTTATCTTTCTTGCTGAAAGATGTTATTGGTTAACAACGATTTTTCCAACACCTTTAGAAAACTGCGCGAGAATAGATATCGGGCGGTAATTTTTTTTATATGGACCTTGTCACCTTTCTTATATACCACAATTGCTTTCGCGATTTTCATTTTTTCAGGAAAAATACTTGATGTTAAGCATAATTTGTAGATATTAGCTAACATAGATGCAATGTCAAAAATGACATGTTTGATAAGTCGTATTTGGAGGCCATCAGCATCGCAGCTACATGAACTTTTCAATTTGATAAAAACTGAGCAAACCTCGGTAGGGATTGACTTTTGAAAAACAACGTAATGTGCATAGTTGCAGGGAACTGAAATGTATACGGTGGACTTTGTGATGAATGAGAATCAGTGTCAGTAATCATTAAATGGGTTAAATAAATGATCTCCGGTTAAAAGGCATCCACTTACAGAAATTTTCTTTATAGGTTCAGTGTTCTGTTTCGATCCCTTTAGCTCATTTAATTTGTTCCACATCTTATCTGTATGTTTCTCGCATGAAGGAAATGTACGTAAATAATAGAGATTTCTTGTATTTCCAAGCTCTCAACTCATTTCTAAAAATTTTGAAGCATTTTAGATCCTCGCCGTTCCGAGATATAAACGAAGCATAAAGCTTATCTCTTTTCTCTATTTTTAGAAGCTCTTTGGTTGTCGAAGGTTTTCGATATGCTTTGTGGTTTCTTTTCTTGCGTATGAAATGTTTCGCATGAACAACTGACAATTTCTTTAATAAGAAAATGTATGCTGACTCTGTCTCGATTTGTTGAAAAACCTCCTTCCAAGATACTTGTCTCAAGACATCTTGAAAGGCAGTTAATGTATACTCGTTTATTGTCTGAAATGTTTTTTCCCTGTCATCGTTTTCGGCTTTGTTTGTTCTTGCGTGGATGAATATAACTATTGGCATGTGGTCACTAAGAGGACAATTTAAAACTCCACTAGTTAATAAGAATGGATTATAGCTCGTTATAAAAATATCAAGAGTTCTTTTTGTAGTTTTTGTTATTCTCGTGAAAGTTTCAACTGCATTTATACATCCGCTTGACACAAAAATTCTGTGAAATATCATGTTTCTAGCATTATCGGAACTCATATAAATGTTGTCTCCTCTTAAGACCACTTTATCTTTGTTTTCTGACGCAAATTCTAGCATGCGCTCTAAAAAATTAAAAGGGTTACAATAAACCATCCGGTGGGCGGAAACATACTGCATATAGTACACCTGGTGTTTGGACACACCACATTCAAAAGTTTTTTTTGTCATACGAGAATACTCGGCTAACAGTACACATGATAGAGAATCATATATAAAAACAGATACTCCCCCATCATGACGTGAGGCTCGGTTTTTATGAAATACTTTTTTGCGAGGCAGGCGAGAGACATCATCAGAGCAGTACCATTTGTTCCTTAGCATGACTACGTCGCACTGACTATTTCTATCAGGAAAAAAAATAAATTCAGCTAGCATGAATGAAAGACAGTCCCTTCTTTAGAGTGGCCAAGGACGTGAACCTATCCTTCTTGCCAATATTTCCCAAATTAGTCATTTCGCCAGAGAGTCAAATGAAAGCAACAAGAACTTGGCGCTCATTCTAAGAGAGCACGAATCATTTTCATCCTCCACGACATTTGCCGATTCACCGTTTGCCTTACGCATGAGAACGTTTCCATTTGAGTGCCACACGACCTTTTATCTCGCCTCATTTGCCCATTCTTTGGCAGTGGCAAGGAGCTTCCTCGAGCTAGAGGTTAGGTTTTCATTAAAGACGAAGTTGCCCTGGCTGTCCAATAATGCTCGCCTTCTGGCAATTCATGCATCGCTCAGTTCCTGCAGTGCAAGGGGGACAATAATTCTGTGCGTTTTTCCTTGCTTTGCCTGGAACCTATGAATTCCCAAAACATCTTCCTCAGATACAGGTTGAATATAAAGCTTCTGTGCAATGTCATTTATCTTTTCGCCTAGGTTTTTGCAGTCAGCCTCAAGCCCACTGTGTATTTCAGTGTTAAGACGTCTGATATGCCACTAAAGTGCGTCTATGTCAGCCCAAATCTGCTCCAGCTCCTTAGAGCAAGCGTACTTCTCTAGTTTTTCTACTTTACGTTTGACAGTGCTTGATTCCTTTCCGTGGCTCTAAAGCTTTCTTTGAATTTCGTCAATGTGATCGGAAAGTGTTTGGAAGGGCGGTTCGATCCCGTCTACCTTGTTTCGCAGACTAACAAGCAGGTTTAGTTTTTGGTCCATATCAGCGTTTTTTATCTTATTTTCATTCTTACACGTTATGGCAGAGGCGGAGCTGTTACTTCCTGTAGGTTTGAAAGACTCGCACTTCCAAGGTTTTTGAATTGATCTCTTTTTTCCTAATGGCCCTTTCAGTAACGTCAGGGCAGGTACTGCTATCTTACGAAAATTCACATTGTGAACAAGTCAGAAACAATTCGCCTTCATCTATCACAGAGCAACATTCATAACAACGCGGCATTGTCTGCAACTACACAGGTCTATGACTTTCCGAAATGGGGGAAAAACAGCAAATGAACACAAGTTTGTAGATTGGCAGTAGCGGAAAGAGCGCATTGCAAAATGAGTAACGTAGAGAAGGAAACCAACCTGGAAAACACAGAAAGAGTGATAAGTGCCGTGTCCTTTGCGCACCATCGCCACAGCTAATGATAGGAAACGCCCACGGCTCAGTTACGAGCTGCGCTTCGTCGACGATGATGGCGTCACACGTGGTCTGACTTGCCAACAGATGGGACAAAGTTCAGATGTCCAGCTTAGCAGAGGCGATGAGAATGCTCTTCGCAAGTAGCATAGCACTGAAGATGGAAGCAGATGGGCTGGTCCAAGAAAAGTTGCACTACAGCCCAGTTGTAGTAGCGTTGGGTCTCCTGCCAACCTGGGAAACACAAAAAGAACGATCAGCACCGTATCCTTTGCGCTCCACCCCACAGTCAATATGATCTATGATCTGATATTATATAGATGCACGACCACATTGTAACAACGATGACATCATGAGAATGATATGACGATGATGTCATGGCGACGGTAAGACGACTACCGCATGAAAGATCTCGAATGACCACGCCTACAGTGAAATGGCGTTGACTGTATGAGAACGGATGCATGAAAGCCTCTGCTCAGGACTGCGCACTGGCGACAATGTCTCGAGAACGGTGCCATAAAAACGATTGAATGATGAGAGCATCATAACCATATAATGATGAATAAGCGATGCTTAGATGGACCGACGAAGGTTGTGTGACGACGGCTGCATGACTAGAGTCGAGTGTCCAGCGTCCAATGAGAAAGCTGGAATGACGACCATGTGATGATCACGACAGCAACCGAAACATGAACACATACGTACTGGCGCAAGCAATTAGCCAACTTGGACGACCAGGACACAAAGTAGGAATCACGACCGTGGAATGACCACGACAGCGCCACTATGGCGGTGTCAGAAGGAACGCAAGACGACTGTATGTTGGTGATGGCTAGATGGCAACTGCACCACGAGAATCGCATAACAAAGCTAGAATGACGAATATACAGCAACCACGACGATCTCCTTATGAGAGCAGCATTCCGGGCAAGTTGGTAACCCATTACTGAAGTGATATTGCGCAACTAATGATATGAAGTGAAATTGCGCTGGGTGTCTCTTCTTCTCTTACGTCCATGTCGTTTTTTGTTGCGCAATGTCACTTTAGATCTCCCCATCACGAGCTGCTAAACAGCAGCCGAAGCTATTAATATATATAGACCACTGGGTATGCGATTGAAGGCGTGAAAATGACGGCATGATGAGAGTAATATGACAAAGTTGAAATGGCGAAGAGAGAAACAACACGACGGCATCACGATGGCTGAGCGAGAAGGGATGCATGACTACAGTATGACGACGATGGCTTGACGATGGCGGCACGTCGAGAGTCGGAGGACAAAGCTAAAATGATAAAGGCGCAACGAACCCGATGGCATCGCGGCCACGAGCGCATACCTAGTGACCTAAGCTATTAGAATACTTCCGCCGCAAAATGCGGGGTAGAAGGCGTGACGACGACCGCTTGACGAGCATAATACGATATCACCAAGCTGGAATCACGATGCTGGAAGGACCACGGAGACATGACCACCAGGAGCATTTATATAGTGACACAAGCAACTGGACAACTTTACCCACTGGGTCGGTGTAAGATACTTGATAGATAGATAGATAGATAGATAGATAGATAGATAGATAGATAGATAGATAGATAGATAGATAGATAGATAGATAGATAGATAGATAGATAGATAGATAGATAGATAGATAGATAGATAGATAGATAGATAGATAGATAGATAGATAGATAGATAGATAGATAGATAGATAGATAGATAGATAGATAGATAGATAGATAGATAGATAGATAGATAGATAGATAGATAGATAGATAGATAGATAGATAGATAGATAGATAGATAGATAGATAGATAGATAGATAGATAGATAGATAGATAGATAGATAGATAGATAGATAGATAGATAGATAGATAGATAGATAGATAGATAGATAGATAGATAGATAGATAGATAGATAGATAGATAGATAGATAGATAGATAGATAGATAGATAGATAGATAGATAGATAGATAGATAGATAGATAGATAGATAGATAGATAGATAGATAGATAGATAGATAGATAGGCAGGCAGGCAGGCAGGCAGGCAGGCAGGCTCAGAACGGCTGAAGTAGCCAGAGACTGCTATTCACACTAAACTGCGTAACTTTGACAATTGTCACATAATTGCCCCAATCACTGCTCATTTTGAGGCTGCCAATGTGGACACTAAAATTATGGGGTTTTACGTGCCAAAGCACTTTCTGATTATGAGGCACGCCTTAGTGGAGGACTCCGGAAATTTCGACCACCTGGGGTTCTTTACCGTGCACCTAAATCTATGTACACGGGTGTTTTCGCATTTCGCCCCCATCGAAGTGCGGCCACCGCTGCCAATGTGGAAACTCAAATGTCGAGAATCAGGTCACTGGGATTTACAACTGTATGTTGCGCTAATTTTAGACATCAGTTAAACTCAGAAAAAAAAAACTTCGCACTCGGCATATTTGTGCGTATATACACTGAAACAGTCAGCCTAAAACAGTCATGACATACCAACTCGCCCAAACTGCTACGCTTTTGACACTGAATAAAATATAGTCGAAGGTGCGTGCGAAAATAACGCGAACATGCGCAAATATACAATAATACTATATTTGATCCTATCTTCAAATATAATTACACGAGAGCAAGAAAATGTTTTAAGCATTGTTTCCTCAGTAAAACTTGCTTCGTCTGTAGAAAAACACTTCTTTCTTTAGCAAGGCTATGTAAGTCCATCAGGTTATAGCTTTCTGTGACACAGTGTGCTTGGACAACGTCATGTCTTGTTTAATAATTGTTTAGTGATGAAAAATACTTGTGTTTTGTTTAACCTCACCAAAGGCATCACATAAAATGTTTTGGCGGCACAATTTTGGGAACATCTCATGCAGTAAAACTTATGCAAGAATGTGCCTCGAAATTGGGGAAGTTAAACAGATGTACCGACGCCGCGGTTGGACCTAAAAACTGCTTAAGAAAGTAAACGTATGAAGGGTTCCAGAAAGTGCGGACTGGAGCACAAGTAAGAAGAAACCGACAGGACAACGCTCGACTTACAGCTGATGTTTATCGGGAATACATTCCACAAATCTCCGCCACGCATGCGTATACACCCAAGAATGATAACACGGGTTATAGTTAAATATCACCAAAAGATATACACGTACACAAAATCCAAGTCACCCCACTTCCCGACAAGGACAACAACACTTGTATTATTATGAAAAATTTTAAAATTGAAGTTCTTTATCATTGATATTGACCGAAGGTTCACTCACACATGTATGCGCGCCCAACTTTTTGATGTGGAACGCTTCGCTAATTTCTCTTTCCAGTTTACTGCGCTCTCTCCCCACAATCGATACATTATCAAAAACTGGTCGCCAATTGCCCTTCTTGCAAAGCAACGGCAAGTTCCCTCCTGTACCTGTAGATAGCAAATAGCATGCGGTCATTATTGCAATGACTGGTCTGGCCAATATAGGACAGTCCGCATGAGAGAGGTATGTGGTACACGACCGAAGATGCACACTTTTTTGTAAAAAAAGTGGTTTGCTTTTTTTCACAGCCCCTAGTAGCATTTTTATTCTCTCCTGGGGGGTTTTGCACAACCTAATCAGTTTGCTCGGCGTCGCAAACACTGGTGTGACGCAATTGCACCCTAGCAAAACTATCCGCTCTTCTTCAAGAATGAAAATCAAGGCTCGTGCAGATAGGCTACATATAGATATAAGAAACGCCAAATAATCTCTTCACATTATGCGCAGTGTAATGCAAGCTTCATAAATATGTGATATAACCTGCGCACTTGACAATGAGCTTTCAACATAAGGCTACTGGTTTACTCAGAGAAAATTGTTAGAAATAATAGCAAAACAGCCATTTGCATTTGAGACGCCGCGATGGTACAGAATTTATAGATCGACATATTACGAACCTAAAATACATTTATCTATAAGTATCATATATACATATCCGCAAAAATTAACTTAGGCCACCTGAGACGCAGGAAACATCAATGATCTTCGACTTCCAGAACTGGAGCCAGTGGTAAGAAAATACAAGGAGTGACTTGGGCTACGTATTTTAGTCGTATCCCAAATGAATAAACTTCCGCGAATAATGCGCAAGTCTGCTTTTCAGATAAAATATTTACATCAACACCATGTCTCTCTTGCCTTGTTTCTTCCGCTTGAAAGCACCGACTGTGCCTACATTTGACGTTTTTGCTCCCGTCAATCTTATGTCTTCAGTCTAACTAGAACCTTTCCTTTAATGTTGCTTTATTTCCAGCAACTTACATTACTTACCTTACCTTACCTTACTTCCAGCAAGGTGTTTCACAGTGTACCACGGGGTGCCGAGCAAGGGCATCGGTATTTTTTTTATCAGGGAAAAAAACTGCGTAAGCAGTATGTAAACAAGCAAAACAGCAAAGGTTTGAAATGCGCTCAGGGTAATATCACAGGAATTAAACCTGAACAGAAGTGGCGGTTCTGGCATTAAGGGTTTTCTGGCAGCAGAAATAGACCCCTCTCCCCCTCGTCATGAAGACTGAAGATTTCAATGCTGCTGCATGCAAGTGCTGTTTCTACTGAGCGAGAGTCGAGGTGATATAAAAAGGACACAGATCATCGATAACCAGGAACCTTACGCACTATTCTAAGAAATCAACTCTTGATTGCATACCATGTCTGTAGGAGTTCTAATATGTCCTAGGAGAAGCCTGCAATAGCACTTACATAAAAATACTATGGACCTAATAGGGTGGCGGAAGCAGAAATGACGCCGGCTATTTCAAGAGAATCTAAGTGATACGTTAAACCTAATTATTCTGACTGTAAAAATGTCAAAGAAACAACATCAAATGTTAATTTTTTGTGGGGGGGGGTGGTGGGGGCGGCACTCCTAAATATGACTCAAATAGGGTATCGCATACGGTACTTGTAATCGTAGGAGTAATAGGGAAATGACAGTACATCTGGGGAGCTTGAATGTACACCACCATTTGGCGGCATGCTATTTCTTTTATAGATTTAGGGACGAGAAGTTCAACAATATATTACAGTCAGACGTTTCTAATGCCCCTAACATAACGGTGTAAGGAATGCGCGCAATACAATAAAAAAATGCGCCAATAATGGTAATAGTTATCTCTTTGCAATTGAAAACACAGACACCGTGCAGAGAACACCACACCCGCTTAAGTTGACAAAAGTTTAAGACAGGTTGGTGACACAGACAACCAGGAATGGCTGGCCTGTAGTCAATGTCAGTCAGCAGGAACCTGTAATTTATGGACAGCCCAACCTTTGCCGTTACATGCAAGCACAATGTTGCAGCTGAAGTTGGTGTTTGGGCCAGGAATTTACAAAGCCCATCGACGGGTGCGTCTGGTAGACGCACTCGTGTAATGAAAGAAAAGGGCGGCTTTATTTTACATTATTTACACTGGCTCCGTATTCGGAAGCCCAGTCCATGTAGGAGCATATGAAACGTCTGAGTTCACATTATGACACATGACCACTTCTTACAGCACCAAAATTCTCCGCTTTTAATACCATCCTCTCTGCTAGATGGCTAGGCCGGGGGAATCTGTTGCCTACAGTG
The DNA here is from genome assembly GCF_038994185.2 of Dermacentor albipictus. Classification (NCBI taxonomy): domain Eukaryota; kingdom Metazoa; phylum Arthropoda; class Arachnida; order Ixodida; family Ixodidae; genus Dermacentor; species Dermacentor albipictus. The sequence continues at coordinate 106,877,132 of NC_091827.1, read as the reverse complement.
CGGCCAGTCACAGTAGTGGAATCAGTCGCAAAGCCCGCCCACGATACCGCACCGTTCCGCCGAACTCCACCTCTGGAGTTGCTAAATATGCCTCCGAATATTTAGCAAGCACGTGGCATCCTGGGAATCCCAGGTGGAAGCCTTACCCACGATAGCATTTGAACTTGGCCCTTTTCATTCGTAGTTCAGGTTGTCAGCTGCAGTAGCAGGGATTTTTTGTTGACCCGTCAGCAATCAGTGTCAATGCTGCGTTGAATTCTGGATAGGCGTTGATAAATGGCAGCTGGGGTAACCTCGTTGTAGACCTCTAATTAATGCCCTTGGCCCTGTTGAGACGTAACAAGAAATATAATGTGTCAATGTCTCCAACTTTACCATACGCACATCGCAGCGGCAGGACGTTTCGGCACGGCTGATAGAATCACGGAAAGCAGGATTAGGTTTTGTTAGTGAAGATCACGTGTCCACAGCGAAGAATGTTCAGCCGCCGACCAAAAAAAAAAAGAAACCGGCGAAAGAGTAAAAAAAACCAGCGCATTTAATACAAAAATAATTCAACATTTCCGAAAAACGGACATAAAGTATCCGGCAATTTCGCTAGAACGCGAACCATTGAAACCAATATCAAGGTTCAGCGCTGCGTTAAACGCGTTTCAGAAATCTGATGTGATTAGCAGCATGAGCGGCAGCGTCGCAAGCGTCTGATGCTCACTGTGCATGAAATGAGACTGCAGGAAAATCATCGGTGTTGCTGAGCGCACTGAGAGGTTATTAGACATATTTTCCTTAACGCCTGCTGCCCGTTCCTCTAAAACCTGCCTATCCACCACGGTGTCGTATGTAGACTTCTACTCGGCAGGAATGCTGATGTATGTGCATACAGCCCTGACACTAGCGGCGGAAGCCAGAGCTGATCCAGTTCATCGTGACGATTCGTCTTCTTGGCTTCGTCGCCTCTGTATCCAGACAGACTGTGGGTCTCCGGAGTTCTCTAACGGTTGCGAATTCATGTATATGCCGTGAAAGTGCGATTGCGCCAATGGCGACGGCGATAACGCCCTTCGAGAGTACATATATCTCCGATGGCCATACAGTCATGCAGACCCAGAGCATTGTTGACGTCAAAGCGACGCGGAAGTTTGTATGAGGGTAAGAATGATTATTATGCTATGCCTGCGTGCGTGCTTTCCGTAGTGCTTCTCACAGTGGGCGTGCACCCACTTACAAATACCCAACAACTCACTATATGGACAGCCCAAATGCACTAAAATAAAAATACAAAACCCGTTACATATGATGGGCTATATTATTCAGACATATCTGGTTGGAATTATTACTTTATTGGAGAACATAAACGTGCTCATTGGCCTACTTTGTGTCAAAGTTTTGTCACTTTGAAGCCGGAGCATGCCTTGCCACAGCAGGAGTTGCCAGTCAAGCTGGTCAAACAAAACAAATCCTTCATGAAGTGGGAGTAGTTTTTGAACATTACGCGATATTGAAGAGGTGTGCATGTTTCTAAATGTCCATAATCTGCCACTGCATGGCTTTTTTGTTGACGAGATTGATTCTTTTGTTAGGCACACCAGATATGCACTCGTTGGTGTTAAATTGTCGGTGAAAATTCTGTGCTACACTCATAGCCTAATCAGTCAAGAACATCACGACGAGAAGAAACTCGGTTGAAGGGGCACAAGGTTCACTATAGTAAGTACTTGCTCGCACTAAAAGACCGTAGTCATTTATTGTCCGTTGTAATTGGTCGTTACAACTCTGGCGCAAGTCTCCTCTCACGGTAAGGCCAAGCAAGTGTCACCAACGAAAGTGTCTTGTTTGCTTTTATTTCAAGGACGTGAAAGAAAGCTGTTAGATGCCTAGCGGTTTTTCTAAATCTCACAGGAAAACCAGGAAGTTCACAGAAGCGCGACAAGCAGTCTTTGACGGAGACGGACCGGCGGCGCAAAGCATGATCACTGAATGGAGTCTGTTGACGGATCTTCGCAGCACAGGGCGCTTGCAACGTCGCCGACAGAAGTTTATCGACAGAAGTTTATCGCCAGCATGGTGTTTATTTTTGATAAGTGCGCATCAAATAAATCTTCTCTGGTGCGCGCTGTCACCAGATGCCACGGAGATTTACTTTCATGACTACCACAGGACAATGTGACGGTGACCGACTTGGCGTGTCGTCGGCCCTAGAATATTTCGGCAAGGGAAAAAGCGAAACCTTAAGCAGAGAGGGAAGTGTCAGTGACGATAGCGCGTTCTATTGGTTGCTCGCTACTCGCACAACGCGAGAAGCCCGACGCTGATGGTCGCACATGATGTAGATGCCATGTTACGAACTGGAGACTATCCTCTGTATGATAAATATTTATGTGCATGATTGCAGAAGTCTGAGGCATACAAATGTGTAAACTTGACGTGTAAAATTTTGCACACCTTCGGAAAATTTGTATCTCGGTCACATAATATTTATGCATGTATTTTCCAATTGTTTATAACAAGTTTGATTGTACTGAAGCGTGAACTGCGAACTTGTTTGTCCTGGTGCCAGGGAGTTTTCAGTAGGTGGCAAAGCTGGAACGTAGACCCTGCTCAACATAGGACTTAACCGAACAAAACTGAGAATCAAGTAAGAGCTTTGTGCGCAGTGTTGCGCTGTCACAGGCCAATAAGGGAAAATACAGGGAATTCACGAACGCTTTTACCATAGGAAGTTAGTGTTTTGTGATGGGACTCGCTGCTTCTGGTATTTCGAAAAAATATCTTTTTTTCGGACCTCGATCAGGGAGATTGAAGCAGGATCTTTGGTGTCACTAAGGTGACTGTTTGGACATGTTGGTAGCACATGAATGCGCCTTTTTGCGCAGAAGACGATGACAGAGAAGGGGCTAAGAGACACGAGCACAGACACACAGGTGAAGCCTGCGCTCGAGTTTCTCAGCCTCTTCTCTGTTCTCGTCTTGTGCGCTAAAAGCTGAATTTAGTGTCACGTATGAATGCAGCACAGTTTCCAGTACGAGCCATTGAACAGTGCCTTTACAGCACATAGCGGTGCGCCCCAGCGTCACAGCAGTGTACCCGGCGCCTTGTCTAATGTGATGCAGCTCGTCTCCAGCGATCTCACCAGTCTGCCAGTTGCCCCCGTCGAGCGCCAGCGTGCCCAGTGCATTCCAGTGTCAAGAAAGCGCTGATTTCGTTCTGGCAGGCATTGGAGGATGCTGCATTTTGCAATAAAACGGGGAAGGTATTTTCACGTAATGTGGTAGGGATGGCGATAATCAATGCAGAACCTCACGAAAGCAATTCTCTTTAAGAAAGATGGCCTTTGATGGCTATGAACTGTTGGATGACTGGACGACGTCGCATTTCATATGTACGCTCCGCATGTAACCACGGTAGTGTCATAAGAATAGCGATGCGGGGAAACGCCTGTCATTGTCGTGGCAAAGGGTAGATGCGCTGTCCAATGAGGTGGCTTGACATATAAAACTACTGCTGACCTTTTGTAGCAGGGTCAGAGATTGTACTGGTTGGTATTTCACGATCAAATATCTTAGGGTGCAAACAATGAATGAGAAAGAGGGGGAAGGACATATGCAAATGCTAACCGATGTACGCTTCTTTTTTGCATATGGATTTCTTTATTACATTGAGCAAATGTTGAAGCAAGGTAATCTGTAAGTAGCTTTAAAAGACTGGCGGCGGTGATGAGTATGGTATAATTAGTTTTCCAAACGACATGTGAATGTCAGCACAAACTTATATTACTACTGAGCAGCAGAATAGTCATGTGAAATTCGCCTCAATTCTGAGCAGGAGACCGCTCTGTGGTTGCGGTTCAATAGGCTAGCCTCGTCGGTGACGTAGAAAGCAAGAAGTTTTTCACATGTTACGCAAACTAATCTTGATATCATAATGTCGACTTGAATAATATTTTTCTGTAATTACACCGGACATTATTCACTACGGCTGAAAAAAACTTCACATGGAGCATTTCAAATAAATGAGTAGAATTCTTGCGAAGGTGGCAGCCCGCGGTTTAGAAAATGAAAGTTTGAAAGGTGGCCTTTTGGGCACGTTAGCATCTGCATATATTTTGAAGTGCACTTTGATTGCAGCAATAGCAGACTGAAGCCAGCACCTATATTCTAACTAGAACGGCCGCTGCACATGATTGAACTATATTATCAAATAACTTTACAATCGAGAATATTCAGGTTTAGCAGTAAATCATAGCGCACCTGTAGCTGCAATAATTGGCAAAGTACCTAATATTATCCCTTCCCCAATACTATGTCAAGGCAAAATTTGATTACGAGTAATTGTAGTTCACCTAGAAAGGCATTTCGCTTTGATCGACACATCGCGCTTCTATGTACCTTTCCGTTATTTATGCCCTCTGTGATAGGGGTGAAACTTGGCTTGTTTATGCCGAAGTTTCATGCTCAATCATGCACAGACACCTTCATGAAGTATACAAAACTATTTCAAAGCTATTGAATTCAAGTCGTAACTATTCCTTTGGCGGACCGAACCAACTGAGAGAATATTCAGGGACTGCATACTACTTAATGGCTTATATTGACACATGTACTTATTTATTCTTCTCTCAGTCGCTTCGTTTCCGCAACTAACAGTTTAAAATTATCGCTCAGCGCAAGACGCACTAAAATGATTTCAACCTGCTAGAATATTATTGTTGGTTCTATGCGTTGCTTGTTCTTGTGTATTTTGATTGTATAGGCGACGCGAGTTGTGTGGTACTTTCTGGAAGACATGAGGGCGTCAGCGATTACTCTGGAACCTTCGATGACTCATGCATAACAGCCGACGCGCTTGACCAGCAGATCATATTTTCGACGAGTTCTGTGGCCGCTATCGTTTTTCTTTGAGTGTATCCTGTTTTGAGGGTGCAGGGCCACCCCATAAAACGCCGCTTTCGTCATTAACAGTTTATCTGCGTTCTTCTCTGTCACTACTACGTGACAATATAATATATATATGGTTCCGGATGTATGTTTACTTGATTCCTGTGGCCTACATTTTGTGTGCTTTCATGCACGTTCCTTTTTTCACGCTATTGTGCTTAATGCAGAATAAGACTTCTCACATTCAACTACATGGTAAGCGTGCTTGAAAGCCCAAGGGTAAAAATGCTCCTATGGTATCATATTTGGTTGCGAATGGGTGTACACATGTTTTTTTTTGGTATATTCATGGAGCAAACTGAGTTGATTTAAACTGTGCCCGTTTTTAAATATTTTAATTACTCTTCTTCCAAGTTTTTGAAAATATTTCACGATTTAATAAACATTTCTCAGACCTTGGTTACAACGAATGCGCCAAATAAAACAACGGACGCAGGAAAACGACGGGGGACAACTACGTAGGCGCTTCGTGCGTTGTTTTATTTGGCGCCTTCGTTGTAATCATGTAAAACCAACTCGCCCACCAGCACGTGCTCAGACGTTGGAAAATCGATGTTTGGTTTAAAGTATGGAGTTTTACGTGCCAAAACCCCTTTATGTTTATGAGCCACGCTATGGGGGGACTCCAAAAATTTCGACCGCCTGGGTTTCTTCACGTGCACCTAAATCTATGAACACGCATGTTCTCGCATTTCGCCCCCATCGAAATGCGGCATCGATACCCGTGGCCGGGTGTCGATGCCGCGACCTCGTATTTAGCAGCCCAACACCATAAGCACTAAGCAACCACGGCGGGCAGCGATGTTTGGTTCTGACGAGTCGTTCTATTTTGCCTGGCTACGCATCATTCTTCTTTTAGATGTGTTCTGTGTAAAGCAGCGAATAAATGTCGGTAGGAAATTAACGGTTTAGTCGTTGACAGATTATTTTTGTTCTTTTTTAGCAAAATATTATTAAGTAAGCTACCTCGCGAGAAAAAACCGGTGTAGTGATAGTTTTTTGAAAGTCACACGTAGTAAGTTCCTTACGGAGCCCTGAATGGGGCCTGCCCTGACGCCACTGCACTCGTAGCCGCGTGAGCTGATTTAATGTGATCCAGTGTGTTGTGCCTGACACATGCGCTCGTCCAGAGCTCATAGAAACAAAATGCAGGTATTGAAAATATAAGGAGGGTAATATTACTATTATAAAGAGAGAAGTTTTAGGTTGTTCTCTCTCGTTCAGTATTCGTTCAAATCAAACTCCCGTTTTTGTTAGGGGGAATATGTCAATGTGGAGAAACAAGCAATACCGATAAGTATGCTACTCTTTTATTGTGCTGCACGAAGAACGATACGTCCTTATGTTGATTTCGTATTCTTCTCAAGAGAAATAACGAGAATTCAGGTATGGATTTATGTGCTCTCGACTTGTTGGCTGACCTGAAATGAAAAGAAAAGCAACAGTCAATGGCAATTTCTGCGTTGTAAAGAAATATCTGAAGGAATATATTTGTAAATTTGGTCGGCAAGGCAGGGTAAAAATCAAATCAGCCATATTAATAAGCCACCTCCCTTCATGGCAGTGCAATTTCAATGAAAAGAAACGCGGGGCCTGTATTAGCAGCCATCGGCTCCAAACTTGGGTGTGATAAATATACAATAGCCATGAGGTGGGCCATGAAATAGGTCATCAGCTTTTGACGAGGCATTTGAGCACTACTAATCGCACCTGCACAAACCACGTTAAGGCTGCTTCTTGAGAAATTCATGAAAGTGCTGGGCAACGCCAACGCATACATCCTGTACCTCTGGTCCCGCACGCCATACCATTCAAACATGCTAGCTCGAGGAGCGACAGCTTCGCCATTTCCTCTTATATGCTTCGCCATGAAGATCCTGCAAAGTTGTGGGGCATGGAAGACAATAACATTGAGGTTTACCTGTCTTCGTGGAACAAGATTAGTATGCAAGAATGACGGGATAATACCAAGACATTCACTAGCATGATCTCTTACCGTTCGAATGGGATAAACGTAAGGTTTAAAAACCACAAAGTGCGCAATAAGACTTGATCGACCTACAAAGCATGATTCTCGGAGATTAAAATTCGCGCTGTTCTACGTATTCGGGCGCTTAACAGCTTTGCAGCGATTAAAATTTTGTTGTCACAATAGTAGCTCTATAATGAGTACAGTCAATCTTTCCAAGCCTGTCAATTCTTTTATAACAAATAGAAATATCAGTTATAACGTCTTTCCGAAGCTCCTGGCAATGAGCCATCGTACTTTTAGCAGTCCATAACACGTGACAAAACTGCAGTGTGTTGCGAAAGCTAGCCTGGTACCGTGACCACCCACTCAGATGATTACGAGCCATTCCTAACCAAGCATTGCAAGTTAAAGTGCTAGCGCGTGACGAAAGGGATGAGAATCAAATAAGTGATATTCATAATCCCTATTCAACTTCTCATGCAGTATGGTTAAGAAAAAAATGTTGCATAAATAATCAACATGATATTGTAGCGCGAGAGAAAAGCGAAACAGGAAGATTCTAAGCGACACACAGAAGCTAAAGAGAAAAGCGGCGCTACGCAGAAAGTTGCATTAAGCTGGTGGGCCCCAAGCCCTTGTTGCGGAAACGGTAAGGATCACCCAAGACTAATGTTGCCTATGGTGGCTAAGCGCCATATCTGCACATTTCTTACTCCACATTTCAGGTTACTCGATAGGTGTTACGTGCTAACCAATAAGAGAAAAGAATAAGGGACACTGCAGGGCTCATTTCTTTATACTGGAAACACCAAACGCTAACAGGTAATATATGATAGAAAAAGTCGACAAGCAATTACCAGATTCTGGAAGAGTTCAGTTGCCATGTGCTTTCCTTTTATCGATTTTCTGTTGACTTCAAGTGAAATTCAAGTATGTTTGAGAAGAGTGAATAAATAATATAGTGGTCAGGAGTAGAGACGTTAAGATAGGCCCACGGGGTACGCATCCCGTAAAATATAGCACTCGAAGGTCATGGTAACCACAGGGTTTACGCAATGACTACATGAGACAGGGCTAATACATCATCTCGTAAAGACAAAAAAAAACGCGACAATACTAGTGGTATTGGAAAGAAATCGCAATCTCTAGTGGTATCTTTGGTCACTGAGCGGCGTCTGTGATGTAGGAGTACGCCATATTTTTTTGTTACAGATGATTTATGCCTTCTGATGTTTAGTGAGAAGTCAGTGCCTCTAGAGATGAGCTTCTACGTATATATACATATATATATATATATATATATATATATATATATATATATATATATATATATATATATATATATATATATATATATATATATATATATATATATATATATATATATATCTGTGTGTGTGTGTTTTCCTGCCAGCTTTAGTAACAAGGAATCAATGTGGTATGTGCATACGTCCTTCAAAAATGGGCACAGTACGAGGCTTGATGTGCGCGTCTAATCGCAAGTTAGTTATTGCACGTCGTGCTTTTTTCTGAAAGAAACAATATTTACTAATAATATACTGATTTGTTGTAGTCCATACGATGCGGTAGGTGTGAAGTGTGCACGGAAAGGTTTGCTGTGCCCCATATACATCATTTATTCAGTACAGTGTCTCATCTGTGAAATAAGTCTTCAGCGGCTGTCGAGGTGGTTGCAACTAAGAGAACATGGAGATCGTCAGTTGCCCTTATTCTTATAAAACAGATAATTTCCTCTAGGATTCTCCCGAAATAACTGCCTGGAAAATGCGAGTGGCTAACAGAAAGGTATGTCCCTTGGTTTTCCCTATTATTCTCGCTCATTGCATAGAAATTGCACACATGTTCGTACCTTTGATCTCATGAATTAGAATACGTGGATTGATTGGCTAGTTCCCGGCTCCAAAGTCCACCTGCTATGTGACATACATGCTTGAAATGATATTTCACGTATGCTGCACTGGCGTTAAATTGCACTGGCTAACCCTCCCAAGGCTGAATGTAGTACATATATAGAAAAGATTACGAATTGGGCGAAGGAGCACCGCTGTGATATCTAAATTGCCAACGCCGCATGTACAACCCGAAAACTGTAATCAGCGACTATTTGTCTATCCGCACACTTTATTTCCTTTCTGTATATATTGCAATATTTTGATTAGAAAAGACTGGGAATTCGCTTTGTGATACCCTTGGCTACATTTCATTGTGAGTGTATGTAGTTGCGCCTCATATTACACTTATCAAGCTCTGAGCAAACTGATCGTCAAGGAAGAGTTCTTGAGTGTTATTTGAAATGCAGTCGTGTTTTCAAATGTAGGAAACCTCTTTGCGTCTAGGAAAAATAACCTTTACATTTTAAGTCCAGTTTTCACATGGCCAATTGCAGCAAACACTCTCTCACTAATCAGTGCTCAGTTCTATTAAAGCTGCGTCAACGTCAATAATTCAGTGTGCAAGCCGGTTGCTCGCTTGCACAGATTCGTCGCTTAGAAGGATTCACTTTAGGCCGGTATCACTGCCAGACCTCCAGCTCCGTAAAACTCCGTTTTTAGTACGGAAATCATGACACAAGTTTAGCGCCTGAAACGTGTGTCTTCATAGAGAATACAAATTGAGCGCAATGTTTCAACGTGAATTACGCAGGAGAGTGAAGCGGTTTGTTCTGCTGGGGCATGCGCAGCAGACATGCTGATTTCTAGAAGGGTTCAATTCTTAGGCAATAAGAAAAAGAATTATTGCGCCTTACGTAGCCACTGCCTGCATTAATGTTGTAAATGGTGCCACCAATTTTAAGTAACTGTAGTCAGGCTTGCTGCTGAGCTGCGTTATTTCTCACGGGCCCAAACCCGTTTGCATCACACCAGAGATCAAGGTATACCTTCGTCAATAGAAATGCAGCTGCATGATGTTTTTTTTTCAGCCGCGTATATTTGTCCTATGCGGTTAGAGCTCCGCACTGAGTCAGAGACGTAGAGAGAATAAAATATTTACCATGCCTCCCACGTGCATGAGTAATTGATACAGAAATATGGCATAATTTGAGTCTACGCCGGCGCCGCATGCGATTTTTCTGCTTTATACATGCGAAATCTAAGGGAAAAGGACTCACAGTAGTACACCAGTGGACAATTACCGCCGAAGCAGTAGACTTTGAAGGAGGCACATCGAGTTCCTCGCGGGCAGGTCGTTCTCTGTAGGAAGCCGACAGAAAGCATGATATTCTCATCAATCATATATTTTAGGACCTTCTGCCTTAGCAACCAAAGGGGTTGAGCTGGCGGACAAGTGACCGAATTTGTCGCCCTTAATAGTATATGGGGATGCCGTGAAAAATGCTGGGGCAGATTGTCCAGTTCAACTTTAATTTCTTCGTCAACCACGCGAACGCTTAGCACTGCGTCACAATTTAGCAATAACTATGAAGCAATTTAGGTACCATAAAGAAGGAACAATAAATTCTGCAAATCTGGCGTAAAGGGCATATTCGTTTCCTACCCATCAGGTAACCGTTAATTTGGTTGTGAAGTGCTTATTAATATCTAAGCTTGTTTTGCAGGTTGAAGCATCTAGCATCGTATTCAAGGTGCGAAGGGAAATGCTTGTTTTCTAACAAGCAATTGAATTAAGAATCGCGAAACACATATCAAGCCTCACTTAAAATATCCGACATGTCAGAGACAGAGCGGCTCCTTGACAGGGTGAGATTGCGAGAGGAACAGCGGTGCCATGTTCAGTTCTCGTTAATGGCGCAGACCCCCCTGAAAATATAAAATCCAAGTTGCTCCTGAAAACGCGCTAATGTTTTAGTCTTTTTTTTTATTGGACGAGCCACCTCCACCTCTACGAAGGAGCCATCTTTGCAAATGTATTTCTCTCTCCAGGGCGTGTTGAATTCGGCGTTGAATAGATTCCGGTGCTCTGCTACAACATTGCACCAAATAAAGAAGGCGATAGGTGTTGCAAGAATGCTCTGCGATCTCTTGAGTTAGCTTCCTTCAATGAAGAGTACCCTAAATAATTCCGGAATGCTGCAGCGGCGCACTTCAGTAAAGAATGCAATTCTTATATTTTCTAAATATTGAAGCCTCAGAGCAATAAATGGAATTTCTGGGATTATCTCTGCTACGGGGATCAAACATATATTAGAAAACATAAATGCAATCAATATAGTGGGAAGGGCTTAGAGGACAGGTGTTTACTGATATCGATTGATATGAAATTTCTTTCTGCTGTAAAAACTAGGAAAGTGTATGCATTACTTAAGTCAACATTTTCAATTGTGCCTGAATATTTTTTACAGGCGCCAGCGTAACCCTCCTTCAACACACTTCCAACTTTCTCAACAATCTACAGTAATGCACCCGCAATAGCTCAGAAGAAAGCTAAACTGCGATTATAAAGAGATTACGAAAGGGAAAGTTACAATAAGTAACGTAACTTGTGTTTCGAAAGCCTTATTTTTAGCTTTGCAGCGAATCTTCTCAAACATCACAAAAAAATTTCGCTACATAACAAGAAAAAAGTGAATTCCGAAGTTTATTTACCCCACACTTCTGTGCATCAAATGTGAAGGAAGGGTATCCTGGACGAGGCCAAACGGTTCTCTGAGGGCGATTTGGTCTGGCCAATCCAAAGTAATAATTGTTGCTGTAGGAGGGCGAATAATCACCGAAATATTGTACTCGGGTGGTGCGTTCGAATGGCAAACCTATGAAATCATCTTCAACATGAAGCATGGCACATACTGAAAAAAAAAAACGAAGAAATTGAAGAAATGTGATCCACACAGATAAATTATTAACTACGCAGATTCGGTAGTGTCTCCCTGAAAGAAATCGTTCTACTTAAAGTACATTTTTTTTCTGATACGGTTGCCGAACTAGGGGTTACTGTCTTTCTTGAGCCTTACGAATTAGTGCTAACCGTGAAGAAAGCCATTGATAGAACAGGTGCGAAGTACTCGACACCTTTAACTATGCGAGCATTGCAGAAGATAATTAATGAATTATAAATTGGCTTATCTCAAGCTGTGGCCAAAAAAACCCAAGTGAACATAAAGTTTACAAAAAATGAAAAGAAAGAAAAAAAGCGTATAGGATGTTCTCAGAAATGTGTTGACAGTGATAATGCATTGAAAGAAAAATCACATCGCAGTTTATCTATGTTGCCTTGGATGAAGGCAATGACTAAAAAGCAGGTCTGCAATGTTAGTCTGGTTATGAATATAATTAGCTATTCTCATGTAGGGAATGCTTTCGTGTAATTCCTGCACACCACATATCAGTGTTACTGAATGCTGTTCATAAAATTTTTACAATCGCAAACAGCATGATGTGGAACACTTGTGCACCCGCCCTGATATTAAACTTTCGGCTTGCATACTGCACATGGTTTCGTGAACAGCTCAGTACCTCACCAGATGTCAAGCTGCATGTTGCCACCATGAATAAATTTCTGCGTCAGCTATATTTCTACACCCATTATGAGAGCGCTCAGTATTGTTTGCAGAAACGACGCACGGGCGCGTAAAAGTTGTTTGCGCAGAATATGTAGAATACACGTTGCTAGGATAAATGCTTTTGTCTCCTTCCCTAATGAGTTATATTAAGAGTATTTCAGGGAGTTAGCCTTTTCAGCAATCACAAAAGCGATTATCTCGTCTTATGCCTCTAAGCACAATATTGACATCATCTTGTATTTCTTTGTGGAAATAAAATGATCTGGCCAAGAAACCACTAGCAGAAATATTATTTTATCCTGCAGTACAAGACCAGTCATAACTTCATTTTTAAGGAAATCAAACAGAACAAGTAGACTGGAGTTGCGCAAATGTAGCGTCGAAATTGCTGGTTTTGTACGATAATGTTTCAATACGTAGCGTCAATGCATTGTGTAGTCTGACAGTTCGCCGCGCTGCGAATATATGCTTCTGGAATTTAGGAGGACAGTTTTAACCACCTGAAAGGATATTAAATATAATGATTGGTAGAATTCTATGATGAGTCCGTCTAAAAATTCAATATGAAGCCAGAAAATTTCTTTCCTAATAGAGGGCGAAAATGCGCACTTTATCCACATGGTACGTGTGTGGGGTTGACAGCTGCCATCCGGTGTACAGGGACAAACAACCATTGTCCGCGATAACAATGGGTACGCCGGCGCAAAGCATTCGACGAGCCCGTCTGCTTTCGCCGTTCTCCACAGGCTACACATAAAAGGGAGGCGTTAAACCTAAGCCATCCGTACCTCAGGCTATACTAATAGGGTGATAGCAAACAGTATGCGACGCCCTAGTACAAACATGACCAGTGAGGTGGAAGGTGGCCAAAGCGGACACAAAACGAGACGATGCGCCACTCGTGCGTTATCCCACAGGCACGCCCAGCCGTCCTTCCTCGGGACCCCATTGCCGCATTGGTTATGCCGTGCCAGGCATCGCGCACACCATTTAACCTGTGCCTTCCTGAACGAAAACTCGCAGATACGTGCAGTATTATAGGGCGCATGGTGTGGTGTGGAATGTATATGTTCCGCAATGTAAATTTCTTCATCTCTGTGCTGCTATCCCTCAAGCATAACGAAATATCTAACGCATAAATGTCAGTATATCCCACGCCCCCCCCCCCCCCCAAACAACATTCAACAAACAAATTTTGCGCCACACCATCCGCCATATGTAGGACAGTTAGCGTTCCGAGATGTTCCGCTTAATTTCTTGCTTTCAAGCTTTCATGAAATTTCACAAAACTATTCTGAAATGTGGGCTGTACGCCCTCTGACGCTTGTTCTGGACTATTTCCTTTTTTTCATTAGCAATATGAAGGTGAACGCGAGAATAAGTTCATATCACAAATGAGTGGCGATGATAAAACAAAATAGGTCATCAGTTTATAAGTCAAGATCATTTGTGAATTTCTATTCTGCGGTGAAGAATGAAAAAAATAAACACTTGATTAAGTAAAGCAAATCTGTTTAAATTACAAACAAAAGGGTTTCGCCCTTAAATGATGAAATGACCATGCGGCATCCTTTATTTCCTTGAAGCGATAGCTAAACTGATGTTGAAATTCAGTTTGATTATTGCCCCTTTCATTATCCTCCAGCAAATAAAGCTCATTTTCATTTCATTCCCATATAAACTCCTAAATCGTATCACCGATGTAGATAATGCCTTAGTATGATTATTAGAGAACAAAAATCACTTTTATTGAAGCGTTTTGAAGCCGGACATGCGTATTCGTAGCCCTGTCTGATCTAATCGCGCTGTTTGAACTTCTGGGCCGACCACACATCAAGAAATCTTTATAATATGCAGTATACAGGGCGTTTTTTTCCATCTACACCAAAGTTCTAAAATTCGAAAAATACACATCACGGTAACATTACGTTACCATGTGAGAGTTGGATTTCCAGCCTTTAGATATAGAGTAATTTTTGCAATTACGTGCGTAATTAGTTTATTTACGGTAATCAACTTTCTAATTATCAATAATTGGTGGCTACGGTAAATGAGTACTTTGGTTCCCGTCCTCGACACTACTATCCAGACGATCAAATTTTGAATAATGGTCTGTCATGTGGGAGCTAGGCGAAGAAGTCCTTGAAATCGAGGGTGGCTGTAAAAAGAGCGTCTCTGTCTCAGTTGTAGGCGCCCCATACCTTCCCCCCCCCACTCCCCCACCGCCTTTCATCACGTCTCCGAGGTCACCACCGGTCCGGCCCCGCGAGCAGCTTGTGTTATTTACTTTCTGTCTGCGGCGCTGGCTTAGCGCTTCAGTGCCGGTGGGCCGCCAAATTTACTTCGTCATGCCTTTGGGCGCGACGTGTCCACTTCCACCGAGGAAATGCTGTTTAAGGCTTTTTGATGAGAACGACGTCTAGTGAAAATTGGATTTTTCCTGGAAAGCTACGAGTTGTGTAAATGAAAACGCGTTAACTAAAACAGATGGCAACATAAGTCACCGAGTGAAGGAAAAAAAAAAGGAATACCATATGGTTGACCCTACCGACTCACATCTAAGCGCCAGAGTGGAGTCGGCGCTACAGCGACAATGTGGCGCCAAACGGAATGACGCAGTAAATTTGGCGGCCCGCTAGCAGTGAAATATTGGGCCAACGCCGCAGACAGCTGCGTTGGCCTAGTAGATAACGCAAGCTGCTCGCGGGGCCGGACCGGCGGGGATCTCGGAGACTTGATGAAATGCGGGGGGTGGCGATATCGACGACATATACACTCTTTTGCCAGCCAGTTTCGGTTTGAAGGAGCCTGTCAAGGGGAAATAATTGTGCGCGTAGCTCCCACACAAACTCCACTATTCGAAATTTGATCGTTAGAATAGGTACTGTCGAGAACGGGCTCAAAGTACTAATTGGCTGTAGACACGTATTGTTGATAATTATAAAGTTTACCTTGAAGATAGCCTTGAATTGAATCCTTTTCAGTAATTTGGTTAAGGTGGCGGTAATCAACGCAGAAACGCCACGAGCCATCTTCCCTTTTGACGAGCTCGACCAGCGACGCCCAAGGACTCGACGAGGGCTCCACAACCTCAACCTCTTGCTACCATCTTGTTTCATCATCATCATCATCATCATCATCATCATCATCATTAGCCTGGTTACGCCACCTGCAGGGTAAAGCCCTCCCCCATACTTCACCAACTACCCCGGTCATGTACTAATTGTGGCCATGTTGTCCCTGCAAACTTCTTAATCTCATCCGCCCACCTAACTTCCTGTCGCCCCCGGCTACGCTTCCCTTCCCTTGGGATCCCATCCATTGAGTGGACACGGGAACAGTGCTTGTGGCACCTCGCGTAATCGCCTTGTTTTCACTATGCAGGTCTTGCATTTTATCATCTTCGGATGGTCATCCTGCTCATCCGGTGAACCTGCACCGTCCCATTTACTTGTGCCAGCCTCAGGCATGACCGAAGCCTATTTCAGCGATACGCCAGCCGCGATACCGGCCTTTTCGCTCGACGCTTCCTTCGCCCTCCCAGCCACATCGACACAGCCATCACCAGGAGAGGCTGATTTAAGCTGCCGACCCATTGACCTACACTTCAGTGGACAGGGGAACAGCGCTTGTGGCACCACGCCTAATCGCCTTCTTTTCACTATGCAGGTGCGTATAATTGCCTCTCTTAATGCCAAAAAATCTTATAAGCGCTACCTGGTACTGTTCCCGTGTCCACAGGTGTTATTTGACACAGCGTACGACTGTTTTCCTGTTATCCTACTGTTATTACTTTCGGGGGATGTCGAGATTAACCCTGGACCTAACCCACCTTCCAAATCTCTGCTTGATATTGAATCGCTTCCTCCTAATCCTTCAGAACAAATGAACGTTTTATTCAAACTGCTTAAGGATCTTCGCACTCGATCGCTCGAAAATTTGAAAGCACAATCCGACCTAGCTGCTCACGTAATGTAAATCAAAAATGGCCAGAAGAACATTGAAAAAAAAACTGGTCTCCAAAATCGCTTAGATTTACTTGAAAAAAAAAACTTAAAAACGTTGACCACGTAACCAAAGAAATCTCAGAAGTAAATCACAAGGTAAACAGTACGACCTGTCGCTTGGAAGCGCTTGACTTACGCCTCGTTGACTTTGAAGACAGATCCCGCCGTGATAACCTAATATTTCGCGGTATCCCTGACACAAAAGAATTACGGCAAGAAACCGAGACCAAGTTAATATCAACGATTAAATCATTCTGCGATACATTTCCAGATGACGCCCTACATCACGCCCATCGCCTCGGCCCTTCCGGTCCTAACAAGTATCGCCCCACAGTTGCAAAGTTTTCACAATCGAAAGCCCGGGAGCAAGTGTTCGCGCTGCGTGATCAAATCAAACAAAATAACCTTACAATTAGCGAAGACTTCTCGGTTCCCACCCGCGTTGCTCGCAAAAAGTTAACCGAGTTCGGTACCAGTCACCCTGGTTCCTCCAACTTTAAACTCCGCTACAATAAATTGTTTCTGAACAATAAGTGTTATATTTACGAAGCGTTTACCAATAGCGTCCGTGAAAGAGCGCAGAGTGCATCTGGCACATTGCAGAATCATTCGGTTCCACTACATGCGTTACAATAGGGAAGCGTAAGGGGTAGTGGCCTAACATCACAAAAAGCTTTACCGTACTTGCCTATTGTTTTTACATATCTAAGAAGTCTTGTGAATAAATTTCATTCTTTATCTTCGGCAATCAACACGTGTGATGCAAAAATTATTGCCTTGACAGAAACTTGGCTTCCTGCACATGTGCGCGATTATGATACCTTCTGTGGCGCCGGCAACTTCGCTGTCTACCGCTGTGACCGATCTGCACGTCGAGGAGGAGGCGTCCTTCTCGCAATTTCTAAAGATATTCCATCATTTGATATAGATATTAACACTGAACTTGAAACCAACGTGGGCTTGCCTAACTCTCGGTCACACAAAGATAATCTTCGGCGTTTGCTACCGCACGCCCTCGTCATCTACGACTTTCACTGAACAGCTACACGATGCTATTAATCTAATTTTTTCCCGTTTTCCTACAACACCATTATTCTTACTCGGCGATTTCAATTTTCCAAATTTAATATGGAATACGCATCCACCCACCATAAAGCCTTTTTCCGTTCAGGCTAAAGGCTTCTGTGAACTGTGTTCCCTGTTTTCCTTTTCCCAACTTGTGACTCAGCCTACCAAATCATCAATCAGAACCGCTAACACGCTTGACTTAATCCTAACTAATCGACCAGAACTTGCTTCCTCTATAACATACC
The DNA here is from genome assembly GCF_038994185.2 of Dermacentor albipictus. Taxonomy (NCBI): domain Eukaryota; kingdom Metazoa; phylum Arthropoda; class Arachnida; order Ixodida; family Ixodidae; genus Dermacentor; species Dermacentor albipictus. The sequence goes on along the minus strand of NC_091827.1, from coordinate 106,859,427 downwards.
TACCTGGTATAAGCGACCACACCTTACTGACATTCGGTTTAAAAGTCTGCTATCCCAAAAGGAAAAAAGTTAAGAAAGTAAAACGCCTTTAAAAGAAAGCCAACTTTGAAGCCAATAGCAATGAACTATCGTCATTTATTCAAACATTTTTTGTTGATTTTGAGAACCGTACGGTCCAGTCAAATTGGGATATATTTGTAGAAAAGTACGCCTATTAACTGAAAAGTTCATTCCTAATCGCATCATCACTTCTAATCCTCAATCCCCTTGGTAGAACTCTTATATAAAGCGCCTAACAGAAAAAAAAAACGTCTCTATCGCTTAGCTAAATCATCTGCAAGTAAAACAGCTCGGAAAACCTATAACATTGCCAATCATCTGTACTTAACTGTACTAAAATATGCTAAAGACAATTACTTATCCCATACCATAACTGACATGCTTACGACAGATACCCGAAAGTTTTGGCGCGTCATTAACCCGTCTTCTGATAGCTCGATTACGTTGAAAGATGAGTCAGGTGAAGTTATTTCAAGTGAACCTTGTGCAAAGATTCTCAGTGAATCATTTGCAAATAAGTTTTCCACTTCATCGAACATTGATCTACCACACAGAGAACACTACAACTATCTCATTATGCAACCCATAGTTCTTGACTTTGCAGGTATTGCTAGGCTTATTGATGATTTGCCTTTAAACTCAGCTCCTGGTTAGGATACCATTAATAGTAAATTTTTGAAAAACACTAACACATACTGTTCTGTAATACTTGCTAATATTTTCCAGCAATCAATAAACACCTGCACTCTGCCTGCTCAATGGAAAATAGGGAAGGTGGTTGCGTTGCATAAGTCTGGCAACAAAAGCTCACTCCTGAATTACCGCCCGATTTCGCTTACCCGCACCTGTTTCAAACTTCTTGAACATGTCATATTTACTAATCTCGTTAACTTTCCTGACTCGAACTCATTTTTCACCTCTGCTCAACATGGTTTTCGCAAAACATTCTCATGTGAAACCCAACTAATATGTTTAACTCATAGATTACACCGTATTTTAGACCACGCCTCCTGTGCCTACTGCGCATGTTTAGACTTTAGCAAAGCGTTCGACAAGGTTTCCTACAAACTGCTGCTATTCAAGCTGAGTCTTTTAAACCTTAACAGTAACCTGGTGAAATGGATTGAGTGTTTCCTTACTAACCGTCATCAGTTTGTTACTGCAAATAATAACGATTCATCATTGACTGAGGTTCGTTCTGGTGCGCCTCAGGGATCAGTACTAGGGCCCCTACTTTTCCTTATTTATATTAATGACCTACCTTCTTTACTGACATCTCAAATTCACTTGTTTGCTGAAGACTGCGTGATATATGGTGAAATAATTACTAACGACGACACTAATGCTCTTCAGTCTGACTTGGACTATGTGATTGATTGGTGTAACACTTGGCTTATGGAACTTAATATTAATAAATATAAGATTATGCGCGTACAGAGGAACAACAGTACTCTTCCTACTTACTATCTAAATAAAATTCCTCTAGAACCCGTTAACTCATACATATACTTAGGAGTTCATATAACAGCAATTCTAACCTGGAGCATTCGCACTGAGTACATAATAAGTCAATCTAATAGCGTGCTCGGTTACTTACGCCACAAGTTTTGCAAAGCCCCACCATCCTTAAAGTTACTACTTTACCAGTCATTAGTGCGTCCTAAATTAGAATACACTGCAGCTGTGTGGGACCCATACCATGAAAACCTTATTTCTTCACTCGAGCTTGTCCAAAATAACTCAGTCCGATTCATATTTTCAAATTATAACCGTACCGCTAGCGTAACATCAATGAAGGACAATCTATCTCTTCCATCACTTACATCTCGTAGAACAATAGCACGTCTGACATGATTTCACAAATTTTATTGTCATTCCTCCCTTCACAGTAACTTCATTTCTCAGCCTCATTACCTATTGAGCCGCATCGATTATCGCCATAAGGTCGGGCTTCAAACAGGCAACACTAACTCTTTCAGTCAATCTTTTTTCCCAGATCATCACGGCAGTGGAAACACCTTCCCTGTGAAATTGTATCTATTGTCGACAACAAACTGTTTCGTTAGGCATTAGCTAACATTGTATAATTAGGAATGAATAACATGGTATTTGATTTACTTGCCGTACTTACAAGCGACTAATGACGACACTGGTTAACATTGTACTGACAGGAATTATCAAGATGCTACTTTGTTTGCATTGACTGTCATACTTACAAGTATTGGGCAAGATATTGCATAGTGTTGTATAATTAGTAATTACTAACACGCTGCATTGTTTATTTTCCGTACTTTGTTGTTATACTTCCCGTTTTCCTACCCCGCTCTGTAATGCTTTCGCGCCTTGAGGGTACCATAAATAAAATAAATAAATAAAATAACCCTTAATCACCATCGGTTATCTTCCCTCCTGATTACATGCCATACCCACACCCAATTCTTTTTCTTGATTTCAACTAAGATGTCATTATCTCGCGTTTGTTCCCTCATCCAATCTGCTCTTTTCTTATCCCTTAACGTTACACCTATCATTCTTCTTTCCAAATCTCGTTGCGTCGCCCTCAGTTTAAGTAGAACCCTTTTCGTAAGCCTCCAGATTTCTGCCCCGTACGTGAGTACTGGTAAGACACAGCTGTTGTACGCTTTTCTTTTGAGGGATAATGGCAACCTGCTGTTCACCATGTGAGAATGCCTGCCAAACGCACCCCAGCCATTCTTTTTCTTCTGATTATTTCAGTCTCATGATCCGGGTCCTCAGTCACTACCTGTCCTAAGTAGATGTATTCCCTTACCAGTTCCAGTGTCTCACTAACTATCGTAAACTGCTGCTCTCTTCCGAGACTGTTAAACATTGCTTTAGTTTTGTGCAGATTAATTTTTAGACCCACCCTTCTGCTTTGTCTCTCCAGATCAGTTAGCATACATTGCAGTTCATTCCCTGAGTTACTAAGCAAGGCCATATCATCAGCGAATTGCAAGTTAATAATGTAATCTCCATAGACTCCTATCCCCAATTCTCCCCAATCTTGGTCTCTGAATACCTCCTCTAAACACGCTGTGAATAGCATTGGCGAGATCGTATCTCCCTGCCTGGCGCCTTTCTTTATTGGGATTTTTTTGCTTTCTTTATGGAGGACTATGGTGGCTGTGGAGCTGCTATAGATATCTTTCCATCTTGTTTATTTTTGGTGAGTAACTTGCCGCTCTGCCGCGGACACGCGATATGGTCGGCGGGGAAGGGGAACTGCATCACTAGTGTTTATTCAATGCTTAACAAGTGTGACCAAGTGGTGATTGTCCGTGTCAAATATGTCGCGGTAGGAAAGGAAAATGCGATATTGGGCGGCTGTTTGGTCAGGTTCAAGGTCCAGAGCGACCATGTGACGTAATGGGCCGTCGAGGTTCAAGGCACCCTACATGTAATCAGGAGGATCTGGAGACGCGTCGGCTGCAAAAGCAGTGACATGGTCGTCTGTCACTGATCGGAGCGTGGCCACCGCTATGCCTTCAGGTAACACTTGCTTTGTCAAGCCAAAATTGATAACGGGGAGACACATGCGATTAGCGGCAAGGGTTACGATGGAGTGTGGCACAGAGATGTCGCGCTCCAGGAGGGCATTACGAATAGGTGCGATGACATAGTCGCCATGAGGCACGGTTGCCGTTGAGGACCATTCGACGAAGGTTAGGGTTTTCGAGGTGAGCGAAGAAACGCTGTAGTGCAGAGGGTGTTCGCTTGATCGGGGCGAACGTCTGAAAGATGAGGAAGGTAGAGGCACAACCGCTGGAACACTCGATTTGGGCAGAATGCGTCGTCAGAAACTCGAGCCTGAAGACTAGGCCATGAGGGCAACTGGTCAGCACAGTGAACAGGACTGGAACTTGGCGGCCAGCAATTCCTGTGCTATTAGCGCACATACCCCTGACGGCAACAGTGGCGCGGTTGGCGACGCGTACGGCTCGAATGATTGCAGGCGCAAGAACGTTTTTTAGGTGACCACATAGGTTAGCCCTCATTATGAAAATTTGGGCTCCAGTATCAATTAATGCCGTCAACGGATCATCTACGTCTTCTTCAATTAGGTTCGTGTTGGTGAGAAGCGTCACTGGAGGATTTGGACAGGGCGAACGTGGTGCATCACTACCTCCAAGAGCTGTATGGCCTAGTTTTCCGTCCGGGATGTACTATAATTGGTCGGCGACGAATAGCGGCGTAGCTGGGGTGGCAGGGACCGACAGCGCTGAGGGGATGGCGAGCGAGCAGGACGACTGATATCCACGGATACGTCAGAGGTCGGAGGCATATGACGAGGCGAGTAACGGCGCCGGTAGCCATATGGGTAGGAGACTGGGAAAAGGAGCTTGAATACGACGATGTCCAGGAGGTGCGATGGTGGCAAGCGACGTGGCCAATGCGGTGGCAACGGAAGCAAATGGGCTTGGCGTCCGGAGTTCTCCACTCGGCAGGGCTGCGGTATCTGCGATGGCAATACAGATCGCCTTGAGGCGGAGCAGTCGCACCGGTTGGGCGTCAGGTCGAGAGACAGAGCAGGCAACAGAAAAACTTATGATTGTAAATTCTTGCCGGACAACTGCCTGAATGCGGGAGATCGCTGGGCTGGTTTGTCAATGATGGGTTCAAGTGCGCTTGAATATAACGGCGCAGGACTTGTTGCCTCGAGTTCCCGGTGAACATTACGTGTGACGTGTTCGTTAAAAGGGGGTGAAGCGGTAAGGTCAACGCAAGATGGCGTCGCAGCCGTGTTAGGGAGCCGGGAGAACAGTGCAATGACGCGGCTGCTTTTGGCGAGCTCAAAGCGGTGGCATTCCTTACAATGACGTCGATGGTGGACACATTGTTGAAGACCAATAAATTAGAGGCGTCCGCGATCCCTTCAAGTACATGGCCGTCTTTGTCAACCTCGGTCATTTTCTCGTCGAATTTCCGGCAAAGAGCGAGCACGTCTTGTATGTATGAGACATACGATTTAGTCGAAGACTGAACACGGGTAGCAAATTCTTTTATAGCAGCCAGCTGCGGACCGGTGGGATTTCCAAAGTGGTCGACGAGCTTCTCCTTGAAAGCATGCCAGCGTGGGATCTCGTCCTCGTGTGTCTGGAACCAGACACGAGGAGTTCCGCCCAAGTAGAATCAGACTTTGGCTAGCATCATGGTGGGGTCCCAGCGGTTGTTTTGTCTAACACGCTCATACAGGTTGAGCCAGTCTTCTACGTCGACATTATTTTGGCCGGAGAATATGCCAGGATCGCGGGGATTGGTAATCGTAACGTACGTTGTTGTCGGGGTCGCAGGAGTAGAAAAAGACGAGGTGTCATCACTGGGAGCCATGGTGGAAAGCAGGACATTGCCACCGCTGCAAAGCTCCATGGCGAAAACGGTGAACGCCATCCTCCACCACAATTTCACGGGAAGGACGAGTCAGTAAGGCGAGCAACTATTTACAGGTTATATTTACAACAGCAGTTGCAGCGCTGATCGGTTAGATTCACAGCGCGAGCCCAATTCTTTCTTACACCTCTTATTGGGAGTGATTGCGCCCACGCGCCCTGTTCAAACAATCGAATATAACACGTGTGGAGCAGTATTTGTACCTGATTTCAAACTGTTCCATGCAATATTACTCTTGTGTTCAAAATATCAAGCTATTCTTACAATCAATGGGTGCTGGTGTTTTTAGAGGATTTATATTTTCGTATCATAATTGATTCATTCAAGCTTATTATACTGATTTGTAAATTGTGAACTACCGGTGCATATTCATTGAACTCCCTGTGCATATTCATTGTTGAAGGCATTCCTTTGATATTGCTGAGCAAATTGCAAAAAATGGTATGCACGTGCCTTATTAAAACAGCTGTTTATGTTGATTAGCTGGCTATCAGTACGTTCAGCAAGCGCACAATATCCACCAAATCACGTGTTTATGTGGTTAGCTTTAGTAGTCTCCGGTGTTCACATACAAGATGTACCGACAAACCCGTATAACTTTGGCCACACTTGGCCTTTGCGCCATGAAACATCAAATGTTCATTCATTCATACCCTACTTTCGTATATTTGCGGACAACATTCTCTTGCAACGAAGGGAATGCTACGGGGGCGTTGTAGCTGCCCATGTGTTACGGCGCGAAGTAGTCCGCAAGCGTTTGACAGTGCTTTTGGATGCTAGGAAAGGCGCTGAATCGACGCACCTCACGTGCGGTGGCTTCGCGTTTGCCCAGACACAGAAGGGAAAAGCGGCAAAGTAAGCAAACTTTCACATTCAGTGGTGTGTTTTATCTTACTTACTGTATACAATAAGGTGCTTATGTTTTCTCTTCCCCAGCTTAAACTAACGCGGATGAAAACATGGGACTTTTGTCGGAAGCGCTATCAATTCTGCGCACTTTGCATCCGTAGCTTTCGGTTCATTCCAACAAAATGTTGTCCGCGAGTATAGTGGTCATCCATCTTATAATAAAAACGAAAATTGTTGCTATATGTGCTTCGTTTGTTGTGCAGACCTACAGGCCACCGGCTGGCGAAACGCCGCAGGGAAGTGGGTAAGGAAAGAAAGACAGGAGGGTAAGAGAAAGAAAAAGATTAGACAGCTATCAAAATCCGCATCGTAGAAGAATTCCAACCGCATATTTAAAAGCTTGTAATGGCCTTACAAAGGTCCCTTCCCAGAAAGTATTTTTGCAACCTGCTTTAAGCAGGATTCTAGAACTTCTTGAAATAGTCATATCCGCCGGACATCAGCAAAGATATGCGACCGTCTATCAACTCCTAAACGGACTGCATGGGTCTTTTAGTGCGTCTTTCAGACTTGCATTTCGTCTTGGCGAATCGGCATAGAAGAAGACTTTTGTCGCTTTTGAGGTAGCTGGGTTAATGTAATGCTCTAAACTTACGCATTTCATTCCTGTGTTTTTGAGGTGACAGAAACTCGCGCACCTGTGTGTTCTCGCGTATTTGTGCTGCAGTGTACTACGTCTAAGCAATTTGACAAATCTTATTCAGGTTTGTATATGTTCATTTCTTCTTCCGTTTCTTACATATACGTGTCACTTTCTGGCCAGCCACCATTGGTGGTATGTGCCATAGTATAGACATCATAATGATTACCAACACGCGGAAATTATCTCAAACAACTGCTTGGCCGTTGACACGTGTAAATTCCGCATCTCTGCAACTTACCCATTGTGGACATGTCCCATTGTGCCGCACGCCTTTTGACGAACCTTCTGTTTTGGGTATGTGCCCTTTTACGGAAATCACCATCGCCATATTGAACACGCAGACACACTTCTTGGCCGTTACATTATTGTGAGTATGTACCATAGCATTTTAAATCATATAAATCATCAGGACGCCGTGATCATATCACACAGCTAGTTAGCGCTGTCACAATATGTGCCACCTGGTCCTAGTCTAATCCCCATTTGTCGGTGTCCGCCACTGTTTAGAAATCATCGTAGTCAACGAGCGCGAATCCGTAGTTCTTGCGACATTGTGGGTATGTTCAGTCGCATCCAAATCAACATTTCAAGGTTAGCACGCAGTCACGCTTCTTGATCAATCCCACTTGGTGTTTGAGTGCCTCAGTACGGAAATCAAGATTGTCATTAACACGCAGCGATCATATCCAGGAGCTAGTTGGCGTTCGCACGATAAGCGCCACCTGCTTGTGGTCCAATCCCTGGTTGGGAGTTCATGCAAAATTGTGGAAATCATCATAATCCTACTCAAAAGGCCACACGCATGATTCTGTTGTCTTCCGACTGTCCACGCAATCAACTGCAAGTTATACCAGGTGGCTTGCGGAACCTTCAAAAATAGCCTATTATAACACCACGTCTTATTGCAATATCAGTTATAGGAAGGCTCGAGGCATCTTTGCACAGTCACCGTTGCCGGAGTTGTGCTGTCACGGTATCAGCACGCATGTGTAGCCCCTGCATGCAGGGTTATAATCAGCGTCTCAAAGGCAACTCACAGTGAAAACGGTACCGGAACCGGAATTTGAGCAGGAAAGGAACCAAAACTGGCATTCTTGGAAGCCACATTGCTTTACAAGGCACAGCGTTGACGTCACGTTCGGGCCACTAGCCCTGAGGTATTTCTCCGTGCCCCCATGCTCGGACTGAAACAAACACGACAGCAGGCTTGAAGGAAACACAACAGCCGAATGATACCGAAGCCCAGGGGAACAGTAAACGGCGACGGAGCAGTGCGTGAAGGTGTGAGTGCGTGAGTTTAAATAGGGAAAACAGGGGGAAGGCGGCAGCTGGAAGTTCAAGAGGATAAATAAAATGACAACAAGGTGAAAACGGGAAGTGAAATTGGAAAAACAGTGGTACGAGAGCTGCAGGTATTGTTTATTAGGAAATATAAGCTACTTTAATAACCTTTACAGGACAATTATTTTTCATTTAAACCATGAAGACGACTGAGTAAATTTCCATCGTTCCCATTTCACGTGTGCCGCTTCAACGATAACAGGTCAGACGGCTTAAAAGCTAGCTGTCAAGTGGAAAAAAGAAACCTATTAGTATAGCCAGTTTGAGCCGTAAAAGACGCCTACCAGCCTGCAGAGTGATCGGAAAGAGGTGTTCTGTAGGCGGGAAGAATGAAAGACTCGGGCTATAGGTACCTTTGACGTATTCCTCCAACTTTTTTGAACGTACGTTAGACGAATTCGGCCATGTTTTTCTTAGTGCACATCCGGCTTATCTCGTTTGTTTTGGTTTGATTCACTTTTAGGTGGTTGAAGCTTCACGCTGAACAGCTAAATGCATGCTTTGCTCGTGCCAAGGCACATTCCGTGTGTTCCGATGCAGCATGTCTCACTGGAGTGGTACCGGTGCATATTGATGTTTCTAAACCCCGTGTAGTGCTCAGCTTAGTTTACGTTGAAACTAATTAAATCTTTTTATGTCTTCGTAAAACAACAGTTCATGGCAACGTCACAGTGTTTGAGGCTACGGAATAATTGTCTGCGGTCACTATTTGCTTATATGCTAGAATTGACAAAATGCCATTTTAGATTCCTAATTAGAATGGACATGTTAAAATATTTCGTCGTATATTATTACAGGCTTTTCTAAAACGATTGGGCTTTTACATCTTATATTTTTATTGCTCGAAATTCTTAGAAAACGATGCCCCTAAGAGTAGGCTAGAAACTCCCGGCTCGAAACGTGAGACTGAAGGAACATTACGTGAGATCGTTATTACAGAAAGCAGGGTTTGCTATCACGCCGTTATTATATCCTGTTATATTTAAATAAACAACCCTACCGTGTTTCAGGTAAACACTGTGCATAGGTTGAAAAGAAAAAAATCTCTCTGACGCCTAATCCTTAGTTTCATGTCAGTTCTAGAGACCTTAGTGTCGGTGGGGTGTGCCTTACATTCTGTCAACTTGAACTTACGTTACTGCTCTACAACAATGACGTTTACTGACCTCCGAGTTGATTTCACACTCCGCGCTATCGTCTATTAGGCGTGATCTGTTTGTTTTGCTGTTACCTGTAACAATGCTTGCAAAGAACAGCTATTACACATTTGTACTAGGTGTAAATATATTTTGTTTGGTCATGATATGTTCTGATTATCTGTGATTTGCCTTTTCATTCACAGCTGCTGCTCTGCAAGCAGCCTGTGGCTTTGTCAAGCCTGTACGCTGTAACTGCTCTTTTTGTTATAACTATTTACTTTATTATTATTATTAACTGAAAAGAGCATGGTATCGGGAAATATGCTTGTTACAATCGCGCGCGCAGCATCTCTAAGCCCTACAAATCTCATAAGCTTCCATAATTGTTTCTTGTTGATTTACTTTGAACTAGCCAGATAAAACATTGATCTTAAGCAGAAGGCCAATATTAGATTCTTTGAAAATTGAGCAAATAGCCCTTTGCAACCTCATGCTGATATGAAGAATTTTTTTTTTTGGCACGCACGGGGCACTCGCCTCTAAGATGCATATCAAAATGTAGGCACATCTATAGTAAAAATATGTCTATTTTAGTGACTGATACGCAACCGCAGGACACTTTGTAGAAAATTGTATTACAAATAGAATGTAGTAGAGAAACGTACTGGAAAAATTAATGTCGCCTGGAGTAACGACACATAGCCTAATCTTTTTGACAACACAACCACAACATAGGCGCGCTCTCGAAAAGATACTAACGATACAAAAGGAATCAAGCCAATGAAGCAATGCTTTTGGGCGGCGAGCAGCTTTTGTCGTGCAGTCAAGGGCTGCTGCACTTAGATGAAGAGTACGGCATGGTGGCCGAACCTGCCCAGGTGCGCTAGGTGGCGCTACTGTTCCGATAATATTGGAAAGGTATTCACCCAGCGAGACGCGTAGGTAACGCGCACCTTCCGCAAGCGTTTGGATTTAAAGTGGTCAGGAACGTCCACCGGCACAGCAATCGTGATAAGCAATAGGCGTTTGCAGTATTGGTGGAGAAAGAGCAAGGAAGAGATGGATACGGTTGGACGCGTTAGAGGCATTGGAGGCGGTGCAAGCTGGATATCGCAGCTTTTGAGAAGCGTTGAAACGTCTAGGAGATCAAGGCAGAAAATACTAGGATGGAAAGCATCTACGCCATACCTCAATAACTCAAGAAGGAAAGTGAATATTTCTCCCTGCCTTGTTCAAAAGCGTAGACCAAGAAATCATCATCATCATCATATGAAAGTGTCGGAACGCTAATGGTAGAAAAACGTGAGGAAAAAGCGTGAAACAATGCTCGTTCAATCACGTCATACAGCTGATTGTCTTAGCAATACATTCTAAGATCCTTCTGTAAGAATAAACTAACGCACCAATGAGACCGCTTGACAATAAAAAGGAAGAAAGAATCCAATAATGAGAACTCACCTGTACTGAAGAATAATATCTCGAAAATAGCCGTTTTCGTTACCAGAATCATAGTAAATTCAACCTTGCCTTGGAATACCGTGGTCTATTCGCGTTAAACAATCCGGTAAAATTTAGATGCAAGGTTGTAAACCTAAAGGGTTACAGAAACGCCTTAGGCAGAAGCATGCTGCTCTAACGTTGAAAAATACGCAGGCTATTTTATATCCTACTCAGAAACGTGAAATCTACCACGAAAAGAGGCATTGTTTCATTGGAATGGACGTGCAGTAAGAAAACAATGCATATGTTTTAGAGGGCAGGCGTTTCTGTACGTGCGTGCGTGCATTGTGTCTAAAAAAGGGTAGTAGTGTTACGTTCCTATCGACTTGCAAGCACGCTGCATAAGACACAGATGTTCCGTTAGATTGAGACGTTTTTTTCTTGCTATTGCAACTGTCGGGAAGACTGCAGAAAGTGGTCTCATGGCAGTGAGCAAAAAACTTTTTGTCCAGATACGCAGAAATGTTTATTACGTAAGCATTCTTCGGCGAGTACCCCAGAAATATCAGTCCATCCCATGACGCTTTATATCAGCAAATTATCACGCAAAATTGGGCAAGTTATCACGTGTAACTATTATAAAAATGTAATCGCAGATGATTAGAACCATTAGAGGGGGAAAATGTACTTCTAAAGAGTTTAGAATCAGAGACCGCAGTGTACGTAAGCATTATTTGGCGAGTACCCCAGCAAGATTTCACTGTCCCGTGACGCTTTATGTCTACAAGAATAATGCATAATGGGTCAAGTTAAGACATGTAATTGTTATAATACTGCAATAGTAAATGATTGGTAACGTTAGCAAAAAATACTTCTGAACTAGATTCCAAGCTTCGAGAACAGCCTGGCAGGCAGATAGATGCCTGTGTGATTCTCATTACATTTATCGAAGTGACAGTTGTTTCGGCCTAAGTTTACATCACACCTTGATCAAGTCAGGAGGACAGTAAGAAGGTTCTATCAGTTTCCTTAGTTTCCTACACTCCTAGAATAATTGCTCAAGCATTCTTTGGTGAATACCCAAGAAAATATATCTTCCTCGTGACGTCTTATACGTGCAAAATAAACGCATAATAGGTCAAGTTAACACACTTCATGGTTATAATAGCGAAGGAATAGATTGTTGGTTGTGGTAGAAAAAAATAAGAATGGATGAAAAAAGGGTTACGTTACCGCGGCCCCGTCAAGGTCATAACAAACAAGGAAAATAAGCAAATTATCCCGTGTAGAGTTTATAGTAGCACAATAGTAGATAATAGGTAGCCTTAGAAAAAGATTATAAAAAAGAACTGGTTATGTCGCTGTCGCCGCGTGAAGGCCGTAAATAATGAAAATACAGAAGTTCACGTATGTAAGTTATGATATCGTAATTGGAGAGGATTGATAGCGCTAAAAAATGGCGATGACGGTGTCGCAACGTTTAGGTCTTAAGAAAAAACGAAAACAGAAAGAAAGCTATGCTGTGGCAAAAAAAAAAAAACCTGGTTGTGATGGCATGTTGCCTGACTTGATTCCATATATGTGCAATATATATGCATAATTGCTCAAGTTAACACATGTATTGGTTATAATGGATAATGGCATAATAGTAGATTATTGGTAGCGATGGGCGGAAGGGCATAGGTTAGCTAAATAAGTAAATAAAAGCGAAGCAGCAACCGAGCCGAAGAATTTTTACGCCTTAGTGAACAATGCTCCGCATTTCTGTAAGACTTCTCAAAATAATTTTGATCACACTACAAAATTTGCAGCGCATATACGTGACACCTTATCCGATGGGATTGGTGTTGGACTTCTGTGCATGAGGTCGCGGGATCGAATCCCGGCCACGGCGGCCGCATTTCGATGGAGGCGAAATGCGAAAGCACCCGTGTACTTAGATTTAGGTGCATGTTCAAGAACCCCCGGGTGTCGAAATTTCAGGAGTCCCCCACTACGGCGTGCCTCATAATCAGAAAGTGCTTTTGGCACGTAAAAACCCACAATTTAATTTTTTCCAGCGGGATCATTAGTAAGCTTTCGAGAATTTTTAAAGACCATCTGTTGGAGATAACATAATACTAGTCCTGGATCTAGATTATTCGTGAGGGTGGACATTATTGGCACGAGAAACGTAAACGCACACTCAATCAATTAAAATATTTCTAATTATCGGCTTATATAATTATTTTTCGGCACTCATTACAATTTAAGAATTGCAGCCGATGAGTTTGCGAGTTGTGTTCATTTGGAATGCATATCCAGAACGACACCACTTCGAAGGCATTCGACATCAATATCGACATGAAACTTACTGTTTCAGTTCTTTCTTTATAAAAAAGCGCTCTTTTATGCATTCAAGCAGAAAAGTAGGTGCAACACCCATGTATTTCGTCCCACATTTTGTGATATGTTGTCGCGAAACTGGTGTCATCCTGGGGATTTACGTTAAGTGAATGCGTTTCGCTAACACATCGGCTACAATTCTCAAATTAAAATGTTTGCCGCAAGGTTTAGATTAGGGAGGTAATTAGTGCATTGGTATTATTTATTTTAACTTGTTTCGATTTCTCGTGCTTTTAATGTCCACCTCGTTGATAGTCCTGCTGAAGTGCAAGAATTATACTACCTTTCACAAGCGATTTTTCAAAATTGCGCTACGCTAGGAAATTACCACCTCGCGCAGCTGCCAGAGACTCCAGAAAATGGCAAAGCGAAGGGCAGCACCAGCGCTTAGTTGGATATTCTCGAATGCTGGTAGTCAAAGTGCCTGCGTCGTTCTTTTACCATCAGATGCCACGTTACCTAGCGTGAGGTTCCTGGTCAGGCAACGCTGATAACGGTGAGAATAGATTCGGGGAGGAGTAAAACATTTTATCGCTGATAGGAGGACGGGGGCAAAAGATAAGCTTTATTTTTCCTTTTTTTTTGTAGGAAAGGTTTTAGGAGAAGTCATTTATCATTTGCTGGCGCAATAAGCAACGGTGGTGTTTTAATCAGCTTGAAGAAAGTGGAAAGGGATTATACGAAAATGATGAAAATAACTGAGATGCTATGAAATCAACCTATGAAAAATAGAGGCGTCCTGATGGGCCTCATAAAAGCAAAGCATCTAAAACGTATTCGTATGCAACTTGAAGGAATATAAACGAAAGCACATTTGTCTATTTTTTTTCTTTCTTATCCACTTTGCGAGGCTCCCCTTACAAAAATTTTTAATGTGTTTTTTTAGAAAGTCTTTTGAACTTTCTCTATAGAACTTTATTGTGTTTATTTTGATTGCCTATAGAATTTTCCTATAGAGTTTCAAAAGTTATTTGGCCACCGCATTCTTATAGGAACTCTAAAGACACATTTCTATAGAACATTTCTATCGAGTTGCTTTAGAGATGCTAAAGACAAATTTCTATAGAATATTTCTATCGAGTTCCTTTAGAGATGCTAAAGACAAATTTCTATAGAACATTTCTATCGAGTTGCTTTAGAGATGCTAAAGACAAATTTCTATAGAATATTTCTATCGAGTTGCTTTAGAGATGCTAAAGACAAATTTCTATAGAATATTTCTATCGAGTTCCTTTAGATGTGCTAAAGACAAATTTCTATAGAATATTTCTATCGAGTTTCTTTAGAGATGCTAAAGGCAAATTTCTATAGAGTATTTCTATCGAGTTCCTTTAGATGTGCTAAAGAGAAATTTCTATAGAATATTTCTATCGAGTTTCTTTAGAGATGCTAAAGGCAAATTTCTATAGAATATTTCTATCGAGTCCCTACAAGCAAATGCCTATAAAAGCTAGGCCGATGTGTGTAAAGTACTTGCAATTTACCAAAGTTCTACTGTAGGCAATAAGGACTACAGTAAATGCAGTGGCAAAATAATTGGTGCTACAACCACAAAGTATTCAGTTTGAAATGTTTATTGCACTTCAGACTAGATACATGCTTCATATATGTGACATACACACTTCAGACTAGAACTTGCAACACGCAAACTGTAGCTGCCAACATGCTTCTCAGGTCAAGCTGGTGGTGCAAACACACGAAACATGAGGTAAAAGAATCAGTGGCAGACTTGATTACAGTTGACACCTCGCAATAACAGGCTTGACTAGGACAAGAAACCATACCATTAAAACTGCAAAAGGAGTGCCTGTTCCAGCAGTGCACATTAAATGTTTGGATACTAAAGCCTGAAAATAGACTGATATGAATGTGCACTGCAATGTTGTGTCAGCCTGACGAAACGACACAGCATTTTAGTCTGAGCAAAAATAACACTGGCAGTCGCTGCAAAAATGTGGCAAATAATGGCTCTCACAGATAAGTACACCATATACCGAAACCACACAGCATTTTAGTCTATGTTTATGTGTAAAATTAGCACTGGTAGGCCCTGCAAAAATGTGGCAAACAGGGGTTATCATAGAGCAGTACAGCATATATCGTAAAAAGTTTAAAAGCTTGTATTTCGTTGTAAGGGAAACAATTTTGAGATCAGAGCCAATATTCTAATTAGGGTGAGAAATACAAACCAGACCGACACACGCAATGACTAAAAAAGAGATCTAGCTCAGGAGCTCCTATGTAATGCACATGAACAGTAAAATCATTTTTCTCGGCAACTATGCAACCAAATTTGATGAGGTTTGATACATTTAAAAATGTTTAAATTATAGTTTTTACATTAACACCATCAATTTTTATTAAAATTTGCTGAAAATAGCAAAACTTGAAGGAAAAGGACTTAGTTTGCAACTGTAAATAAAAAAAAAGAGCTAGCACAAGTTCGTTAATTCTGTAAATTTTCCTACTCAAATACATCCAAAATACAGAAATACTTTTGAGACAACCACAGCACTAATTTGAATTAAGTTTGCGGCATTTGAGAATTCTACCTGTTGCAGGAAGAACTATTTGGCAGGTTTAAGAAAAATAACACCACGAAGCTTACTAATGCTCGTCTCTGTGCCAGAAAGAGATATCATAGTTCTGCAGACTCCATCTGCTATGTCTAAAGTCAACAAACTGTATATATGAATTTACAGCTAGCATGAAATTGTTGCAACGTTTGAGAGTTTCGCGCATCTACTCATAAATTAGTGATTGTATATTAGAGCAGCATATGGTATCTCTAATTTGACAGATTAAATTATGGTATTAGGTCCAACAGAAATGTGATCTCATTTTTTGTTATATAAGATTTGTTAACCTTACTGCTCTGTTTCTTCAAAATTTACAGTTTCCATGAATTCGTGCTACGTGAATTATGCTTTTTCAAATAACGTTTACTTTGATGCAACAATATTTCTTTATTTTACCTGACTCCTTGCTAAAAAAACTGCACAGTATTCATGAGATATGAATAAATAAATATTAAGTGAATAAGTAAACAAATAAATATTGCGGTTTGTCTTATCATTCCACCACCAGCATGAACTGTAGGGAGCTTTGGCTACTGCCCACATGGTTGCAAGTTCATTCTTACATGACCACCTGCTATTTCACTTCCCAGGAATGGAGCGAGGAAAGGCTAGTTTTTGGCCTCATTTGGTCCGTCTAGTAACGGCGACGGTGGAGCCTGGAAAATAAAATTGAAATTAATTTTCAAAAGGTGTAATGAACATTCAGTCATAATGTATTAGCAGGCACAAACATGCCACAAATATCTATATAGTTGTAGCATTATGCTAAGTTTCATTTCAGTATTTCAGAAAAAAATTATAACAGAAAGGTGGCAGAACGCCCCACCTCCCCACCACTCTGCCAAACAGTGGCAGTTCTTTTGAGAATCACTTTTGAGAATATTTTTACTTTCCCAAGATTCGGTGACATCAGCACTGGGCCAATGTGCCTGGCAGTAGAATATCATTGCTGATGACAAAAAGCATCTCCGAACGACAACAGCCTAGTCACACATTAATCTCATCTTGCAATGACAACACATTCCCATTTATAACATAAGCAAGCAGGAACACCCATGAGCTAAGAGTCCTATACAGATGTCACACTATGCATAGAAAAATTTTTTTTTGAAAAGGGAATGACCTACTGGCTTCTATTGCTGAGCGGTAGACAAAATTAATATTCCATCCGCTATTAGCCATAGTTGGTATGTACTATGCTTAATATGCGAATAATAAATTTCTCGCATGGAGCTTGGGCATCTAAGTATGCATTGTATGGGGAACAATAATGTTTTAAGTTGTTTTCGCAAACTATGATGGATAACTGCCAATTTGTGGTATTTGGAACACAGTCGCGGTGTCACTGTCAGATACAATGGACACAGTATATTCGTGCTTTTTGAGTTATTGAAACAATTAGTTTCTAATCTAGTACGGGTATGTACACTGATATGTATCCTAAACGCAATGATAAGACTGCCCAATTGCAATTGAAATGTTAATTCAGTTTTAATTAAAAAGGGTCCTTCTTGCAACCTGGCATGTAAAAAACAGAAAACAAAAATTATACTAATCAAGTAACTTTGAAAACTGATTGCATAACTGCTCTATAGGTCAAGCAGAAAATTTAACAAGAAATAACGTGCATAAAACTAGTTGCAACAAACAAATTTGTTACTACGAAGGTTGCGGACAATTCAGTAAACAGATTGTGACCCAGTCTTTTTATGTGGCATTCCTCAGCGATGTTGTTGGCCAATTGGTTGCCGCAGCTGAACAAAACAGATGAACAGTCTAAATCAGGTGCGCAGCCCCAGTCCCATCGGTGCATGGTCAAGTGGGACGAACATACTGATCCGGGGAGTGAATTATGGTGCTGTCTTAGGTATGTGTTGAGGCACCGGCCAATCTGTTGCATGTACATTTGACCAAATATACACATGATCACAAGAATAGACTACACTACCCCTGACAGACAAGACAAATTTAGTGGTATCTAAGCAAGCCTTTCTTTTCAGGGTGCCATATGCACAGCAGTGTGCAAGAGAACTGAGAAAGGCAAGCAGGCAAGGGAGGCTTGCTCGGTGAAAGATACCACCAAATTTGTCGTGTGTCACAGGCAGTGAGTGCACTGTATCCCTTTCACATGTGGTCAAGCGTACATACGGCAAACTGGCCGGTATCTTCTCATGTGTATAAGAGATCCAGTATGGTCATCCAACTTGGCCGTACATTTCCACAACGGGGCTTCATGTTGGATTACAATCGTTCATCTGTTTTCATCCACCGTAAAAACTGACAAGTGAAATCGATGAGGCATACCACATATATAGTAAGAGATGTGGGTGAGCCCCCATATTTAATGCAACAAACAAAAAAGGCATCCTATGTAGGTCAACAAGGTATCCATATCAGTCTGTGCCTATGTACTACAGAAGTAAATGCAGCTTAGTAAATACTGACCTTCATATTAATTTTCAAGAAATTAAAGCTCACCAAATGTGTATTTTGCAGTGGCCGTTACTATGGGAACAGAGAAGTAACTGTAAAGATATCAATGATAAACAAAGATGTGCACACTACGTGCTTAAACCTGTGACATATTTAGTCCACTACCCTTCGAATTCCTACATGCACAGAAAACTGCACGAGATTCTAGCACAAACAGAAAAAAAATATGCAAATAGGGGTACAGCATAGGAAATAGTTTTCAAAGAATAAAACCCCAATAAAAAATCATAAATACACTATGTACAAAGCAAAAAATATATGTAACTTGCAGGTAAGCAACTTACGCAAAAGAAATACTAAACATCAGGAATGGTTGGGTATAGTTTTATACAGAACACAATCATGTGGGCATAATGGCTATGCACACTAATAGGTAGCAAGTTCAATAAGGTTGCATAAATATTTAGTCTCTTTAGTATGCTGCATTAAGTAATGTGTCGACAAACTTCACCATGAATGACACCAAGCCCCCTTTTTGGAACACGTACATTTCATACACACCTGTCATGACGATCCAGATCACACGCCATGCTGCTGCAGCCATATATCCACAGGGTCGGCATTTCTTGGGGCTCCTCGATCTTGTAGTTAATGTTGTGGGTCACGGCCTCGCCACTACAAAATCAATTCTATGTTAGCTTAAAGCAGTGGCACAATAAAGCTGTGATATCGTGAAAACATGCAATCAGCACCTAAAAGAGTCACGAAAACAATGTCTGCACTAATGTGGTAAGAGAGCAAATGCTCGAAATCATCGAATGTCATGACAATGCGGACCTCTACATCAAATAAAGTTTTGGACGCACCGCAGCAGCAGATTACAATCTAAACTTAATGTTTTTTTTTTCCATTACTTAGTATAGGCAACGTTCCCCTGTCATGCTTAGTTAAGTCAGTTATGTCAACACATCTTGCCTTGGAAATAAAGCTGTACTAGTAGCAAGCTGTGATTGGCTTACATTTTTTTCTTAGAACTGTTCGTTAGCCAAAAACCTCGTAAGCAGAGATTGTGCACAACGTCGAAGCATTTATAAGTGAGGAAACGTCATTGAAGAAAGAATCGATGAAGAGGTAGACGGGTCGTTACTATGCAACTTTAGCAGACAGGCGGGAGCTCACGCACAACTGCACAAGGCGAACACGATTTCCGAAACTTTTCTCAGGGGAAGCAAACGCTTATCAGGATTATCAATTCCGCACTGTGGCAATAGAGTTGCGTACACAATTCTTACAACCAGCGCGTAGCAAGCATCAGCACAGGGTTCACTGTTGTCGTTGGTGTTCCACTTACTACGTTCGCAAGGCACTCTATACACACACGGGAAGCACACACAACACGGATGAACGCACGTGTAGTTGGCGAGCACGATTGCTTACCGTTTCAACAGTACGACGAGGTCGAAAGGCACTCTCCAAGTTTCCAGTGATGCGTCTGCGATGTTACTTGCAGCAAACAAGCCACTGGGTAGTGGACGAGCTGAGGCGCGCTAATAATACGCATTACTTCTCTGCGCCGTCCACCAAACTTTCCACGAACACAAGCGGAGACAAAGGGAACGCACTCCATGGCATGAAAATCGTTGGTCCACATTTAGCTGGAGCGCCACGCATACGGCGTGCTTACAGCGAGACTCAAGCCATCTTCTGGCACTTTCGTGCTCGCGAACTACGTCTCATTTCATTACAGCAAACCTAATAACACACGGTCAAACAAACACATCGACGCAGCTCGCACGACAACCGTTGAAGACGGAGCAATAACAACACGCCGTAGCTTCATATTCTACCTGTCGCGTTGAATACGAAAATACCGGCGCCGCCAGCGCCGTCTGTATAATAGTGCGGCTGCTGTGGCCTCCGTGATTCCTACAATAATACCCACTACAGCAGGTTTTGTGCCGTTTTGAGCCGGCCTTTGAGCCGAACTACATACATATGTTGCTAGACAAGAAGAAACATTGACATGCTCATATTGTGTGCTATAGTTTAAGGCAGAAATAAATTACATGCAGTATTCTTGCTTTTGAATCGCTTATGCCACATGTAGTCAGCAAAAAGCATGGCCTTCAAGATCTCGACAATTTACCCTGTGTAAGCTATCGCTGCGGTGTGATTTTAACGATTTCAACCTCGGTCACTGGCCTTAAAACCCTAACTGACTTTATGCGCAGCCGTTACCTGCAGTGCCTGTGCCCTCACTTCGTTTCTCATTGAAGTAACTTCCTGCTGTCGTTTAAATGTAGCCCAGAAATTGTCGACACAACCTCGGAGGTACACGTGTGCAGTGTGTGATGTTTCCGTGCGCTTGTGTCCGTCGCACAGCAACGTATATACGATGATGTTTAATTTTACCCGTGAGGTACAGGTTACGCTTATGTGTTCCCTATCTTGCTTTCGTGGCGATGCGCTTATCATGCGCGGATCGCGCTCATGTGGTCTGTGGCTGTTCAAGATTCCTTGAAAAAAAAAAAAATCGTTTCTGCAGCGTGCATTTGAGTGGTATGTGCCAGAAATTTGCGGCGGCGTTCGATCTGTTTCCGCCCCAAGTGCTGCAGTCACTGCATGCCAGCAAATAGATATGACGCGATTGCTAAGGCGCAGTTTTGCTTAGTGTTTCTTGGTATACATCTTTGTGATTTACCTGCATATGCGATATAAACCACAATGCGCGCTTCCGTTATATTTCTTTGGTTTTCCTAATTTCGATTAGTGTGATGTTTGCCTTGGTCAATGAGTGTCTTTTTAACGATGCTCTTACTTGATAGTAAAAAACCTCTGAAATGCCGATTGCAAGAACCAGCGTCTTCCAGTGCCTTCCAGTGTGAAACCAGCGCGTTCTTCTTTTTTCTTTTTCTTTCTTTTTTTTTAAGCACTGGATCGCACTGGGTACGCTGGCGCTCGCTGGGACTCACTCGAGACCAGTGAGAACGCTGGATAAGAGCTGGGTCACACTGGAAGAGACGCTCGCATTGGAAACGGCGCTGGTTGTGTTTGTGCCGCGCTGGCTCCAGCACGCAAGGACGAGCGCTGCTGAATATTAAATGCTTTATACAATTTCATGGCTTGATACTAGTCTCTTGTCCTAAATAACGCTATATCTTAGGGTCATAGAACTATTTCGTGTCGCAGCATGGAATAAAGGTGCGTGAGCTGCCTTGTTTATTCGTGCACATGTGACACTGAAAATCACTTTCGTTTTTTGCATTTTGCCTTGTGACAGGGCGGACAGCTAAATTCTTTAACGAAACCACGCATAGACGGAGGACGCCGCTATTTTAGTAGTTCGCACGTAACGTATGACTGGGAGTTATCGCCATTGTCGCAGTGTTGTGGAGTGGACATGAAATCCAGAAGTCGTTCAGACGCGCTCGAACGGACCCCGAGTTCGATGCCTACCGTTGCTTGATATTATCGCACCGATAACAAGGCTGAGGCGATTCGTGCGCTTCCACTTTCCCTATTGTACTAAAAAGAGTTCTGAGGCTCAAATACACACATTTTAGCTTTCGCCAGCTACCCGCGCCGAGATCAGTCCCCATCGAAGCTTAGGCATAGCGTATCCGCCGAGTCCGTCTGCACGCTATCGGCGCGTCTAACCTCAAGAATCAAGAAGTCTAAAAAGGATAAATTACTTTATATTTCAGATTTCGCATCGGTGCTTTTAAATAAACAATTTTTTCATGTCTACAGTGCCAGCACAAGAAGTGAGGAGCGCCGATGTGACGCATCATAAACGCAGGTATATGTGCTGTCGCCGAAGGCTCCCAGCACTAGCCTGCGTTTCTCTGACGAATATATATGGCTAGACAGACGTGTAGACTGAAAGGCATCACTGAACTAAGAAAACATTGCATACCCCTCGCGTGAAGAACAAGAAACGGCTATCGAAATCGGCAGTAACAGCCCATTCATGCAGCGTCCCGGGTCGGTGGTTCATTTAGGACTTTTTTTCGAAGCTAAAATACCAATCGCAGTCGATGTTATGGCACTTCCGAGCACACTATTGAATATGGAGAGCAAATTTTTCTTTGAGGTACAGGCGTGAGTTTTAGTTGCTGGCCGATAGCGCATCTACCACGTCTGTGCAAGACTTCTCTCTGTGAAACTAAAACTGCTTCTCGATTTTGATAAGCTAAATTATCCGCCCATGTCCCTACGCTGACGCGGCGATAGCGGTAATGAGCCGGGCTGGGGATCTGCAGGTACGACGATCGAATCCTGGTCAGAGCACTTCTGTTTTTACATGTTCATTTTTTCGATTTATATTGTACTAAAACGCTATCTGTTGCTTTCTGTATTTAAAAAAAATACATACGGTGTCCAGGCACCACGTATTTAACGCGCTAGAGCTGTTTTTCGCACCAGTAACCAGCGCCTGCCAGTACGCCGCGCTTGCCCAGCGCCCCATGCATCCAGCGCGCGGCACTGGACCCATAATCCGGCGATGCACTGGATACTGGGTACTGTTTATAGAGTGAAAATATAGAGCCGTTCTTAGACAGGCCGCACTTTAGCTTGTTTAATTTCCTATAAACGTTCCTTTACAGAACTCAGTACGTATGCCATATGATGGCACACTTTTAGAACGGGAATGGAGAGCCAGTCTAGAGACAGGCCGCATTAGAAGTTCTGAAAACGTTCTATAAATTTTTCTATAGAATTTGGCACATAAGATGTCAACACGACCTCTATAGAACTTTTATGGAGGATGTAGAGCCATTCTATAGACAGGCCGCATTAGAAGTTCTGAAAAGGTTCTATTAACATTTTCCTGTAGGATTTGACACATAAGATGTTAATACGACCTCTATACAACGTTTCCGAAAACGTTCTATAAATTTTTTTCTATAGAATTTGGTACATAAAATGTCAATACGACCTCTATAGAACATTTATGGAGGGTGAATGGAGAGTCAGTCTATAGACAAGTCGCATTAGAACTGTTAAAAACTTTCTATAGACATTATTTTATAGAATATTGTACATATGATGACAATAAACCCTATATAGACTGCTTATAGAGCGTGAATGGAGAGTCAGTCTATAGACAAGCCGCATTAGAAGTGTTAAAAACTTTCTATAGACATTATTTTATAGAATTTAGTACATATGATATCAATACAATCTCTATAGAACATTTATAGAGAACGAATGGAGAGCCATTCTATAGACAGGTCGCGTTAGAAGTTTTAAAGACATTCTATAAAAATTACTTTATAGAATTCAGTACATAGGACGTCAATACACCCTCTATAGAACATCTATTGTGTGTGAAATGACTTGTTTCTATAGAAAGGTTTCTATAGACTTCTTATAGAGATTCTATGCGGACGACTCTATAGATCGCGAGTTCCTATAGAGTCCCTTTTGACTCCATAGGAACTCATTAGGAGTTCTAAAGGAACTCTAAATCCATTTTCATAAGGGTCGCTTTAGTGGCTTCGTGGCCATTTCTTCGATTGTGTAACATACTAAATTACGCTATATGTGATATGACTAGTTCATAAGGACGACCGAACGGAGTGTGGCTTCCTTATGGTCTTGTGTTGATGAGGCTTGCTGGTTCGTTCATTAAAATGTGAGGTAGCGATTACATGACATAAAAGGGAAGCTATGGGCTCCTATGTCATCAGAATACCATAGTCGCAACTAGTTGTCTTGAGTGCTACGCCGATAGACGATCATATCTAGCACACAAATGTAAATATGTGAAAATGAGGAAAACCGGTGTTACCCATTTCGAAAGAAGGTGCCAAAATTGAGCGAAGAACAGAATTTTTTCAGTGTTGTGATCCGCTTCTTCCGGCAGTGAATTTATCTCTCACACGTGCACCAAATGTGCCTTGCCGTGCTCACGTGATTGGTTGCAGAAGAAAAGCAAAGTCATATTTTTGGTCAGGTGATATGGGTGGGTTTAAATTTATTTATTGAAGCCCACATCAATTTATTTATCCATCTGAGAATTTGTATATCTCGCGTAGGCACGCACCAAAAGGAAAGAAATACTCACGACATGAAAAGACAACACTGCCAATTTACGCCTGCTCTCGCGAAAGCGTGGCGCAGCAGCCAGTAATCACCAGATCGCTCTTGTCCAACGTATCCTTAAACTGCCTTCCCGTGATGCATGATCTCTCTCTCTTTGCTTTTCACTATTCCATCTTTCCGCACCCGCTTAGTGTTGTGTTCAGCCCCCAGATTGGTTCAGTTGTGTCAGCTGAGTGCGTATTGGTGCAGTGTTCTAGTGTTCGTGACTTTGGTTGTTTCTCCAGGAGCCCTTTCTGTCGCACTTTCTCAAGTAATAAAGTCCCCTGGGATAGGATGTGACAGCGATAGCCTGTCTTAGTGGCTCCATTCATAACCGAGTTTGGCAATGCGAACGACGCGCTAGTGACGTCACCTGGAAGTCTTGCCGGTGTTTTTCATTACGCGAACGCTCGAACAGCTTCAATGGCATTTCTTTTTTGATGACACTGCGACTTCGCGCTTGTGTAGTGTGGTGCTCACTAAGTACTTCCCATATATTTATTTAGTGATTATTTCATAAATACGAGCATTAGGAGCCTTGAAACGTTGTCTCTTCATTTTTTATTACATATACCATTGGCAGTCGGGGTGAAGGACACAATCTCTTGACTAAGAAAACGTGCCGCCGAATTAGTAATGTGCTAGAGACACAGTCACGACCATATTATGGGAACGCACATGATTTTATGTCTTATAAAATTGAAAGAGCCTCGCCAACGAAGTTCGGTTTTGGGACAACAACGCATCGAATGCAGATCTGTATAGTTGAACGCAAATTTTGCATTGCGATCATAATTGTTCTCATATGGATTTGCGCGTAAAAGCTTTTACCGACAAAGAGATTTCCAAATTTCACTATCAAACGATTTATCTCTCGAAATGTAGACGCGTAGTTGGGCCGCGCTCGATAAGGTTGCGCCGTCATCAAGCATGCACTTTCTTGCAATATCTATTCTTACCACTGTTCAAAGCTGAAATGGTCTGTTTTTTTAGGCTAGCATAATTTCCCAATTTTTTTCACTGCAGTTTCATACTACCGAAAACAATTTGGAAAACATGACTTTGTCAGCGTCAAAATAATAATGCTGTGTAAAACATAGACAGAAACCTGTCCTTAAGGTAGCCATGGTGCTTAAAACACTCTCTTGAGCCTGAGTGTCAGCCCATTTTTGACCTTCCGTGTTTAGCGCTGGCCAGATACTTTTTCATTTGTGTCAGCAAACAAACTTGAAAAAAAATATTTCATGTTCATATACGATACTCCAAAAGAACAAAATATCATGAAAATATTTTACTACGTATTTTCACCTAACTTTGTCGCCACTGCGTTCGAATATAGCACTCACTGGCACCACTGGATGAATCTCCCACGTAAACTGTGCCCACTGCATATAACAGGAGCAAACCAAAAAATTCACCGACGATTATGATGCTCCCAAATATAATTTTCAGAACTACATCCAAAAAATCTCTGGAGATACATCATTCTTCCAATTATCGCATATCAGCATGTTGTATGCCCGAACTGAAACCTTTATTAGGCTGCAAAACTTATCTTTTTTTTTCATTATACCAGAATAGCTCATAAAAGCAGCAATGAGTATCTCTATATTTGCACCGGTAGCAACGGAAAACTTAACCTTGTTTTCTCCGTATAGTAAATATAGAATCATTATTTCTGCCACATGCGTATGTTATTCGAAAGCTGATGGAAGAGCAAGAAGTTCCAGATGTACATATATAGTACCTTTATTACTTAATGTCATTTGAAAACCTGTCTTTTGCGCCTTTATTAAAAAATCATTTTTTCTATGAACATTCTATTATCATCTGTTACTGGGAAGTTGATTAAAAATTAAGAAAACAGTGTAAAAAACTTTTTTCACAAATGTCATTAAAACGTTGAAGTCCATAGGATGTTACGATTGTTGATACGATGTTGGCAACAGTTCCAAAGAAAGCAAAGAAATATTTTCCTACGGGTATGCCAAAAGGAGGATGCCGAGTTGCCGACAACCAACAACGTCGGTTATGTCCTCAACGGGATTTCGGACGACGCCTTTGACCTTCCCATCTGCAAAAATGCTTGTGCACTCGGCACCATTAAAAAGACTGCTGGTGCTTTGACCAGCATAGAAGCCGGCGCATTGGTCACGCGTTTCTCGGCTTCCCAACATGGCTACAGCTTCCTCTTGCGAGGACTGCATGGCACCGCAGCCGTTAGTTCCGTCAGATAAGCTGATTCCTTATTGTACGCCGCGAAGCTGAGGCCATGACCTCTGACCCAGTTCGCGCCAGTGACTCGAGCTCAATAACGACTCGTCTTGTCCGACCCACTGTCCCGCAGCATATCACCAACATGGATGAGCATTAAGGATGAGAGTTTTAGGCTTGTAGCGCAGCTCGGAAGAGCAAGAAAGGAAGGAGGTAGGGGTAATCAAAGGGAACGGAAAACAGAGTGAGCCCCTACCTCCTTCCTTCCTGATTTGATTACCCCTACCTCCTTCCTTTTTTGCTCTTCCGAGCTGCGCTACAAGCCTAAAACAGTCATGACATACCAACTCGCCCAAACTGCCACGCTTTTGGATTAAGGATGAGCACAAGACAAACTGCATGGTGTTCACTTTCATTCTGTCAAGAAAAGTGATTTCCTAAACGATATGCTGATCCCGCTGCGTGAAGAACCCTTGACTATTGGCCATTATTCCCCTGGTCCTCATTGCCTGAAACTATGTGTACCCGTTACTGCCATCCGGAGAACCCCTTCGCACATTCAAACGCAGTTTTACTTCCCCAAACGCCGACGCTCCCACAGACCTAAATAGTAGCTTCCCGTCGCGGCATGGCCACTTGTCACGCTCACTTATTGGCCTTCACCTCACCTCTCATTCACCGAAGATTAGCCAATCGTCTTCCCTCTTCAGCCCTGCACATGCATATCACTCGTTCGCCCTGCGCATGCATATCAGAAAAATTAACAATGCAGCGCCCAGAGCTGTTGCTTCATTGGCTGCTTCCACCACAAGTTCTTATCTGAAGCTTCGACCCGCCGTGGTTGCTCAGTGGCTATGGTGTTGGGCTGCTGAGCACGAGGTCGCGGGATCGAATCCCGGCCACGGCGGCCGCATTTCGATGGTGGCGAAATGCGAAAACACCCGTGTGCTTAGATTTAGGTGCACGTTAAAGAACCCCAGGTGGTCAAAATTTCCGGAGTCCTCCACTACGGCGTGCCTCATAATCAGAAAGTGGTTTTGGCACGTAAAACCCCAAATATTATATTATTATTATCTGAAGCTTCCCACCATAGGAAAGCATGTTAGACGTTGATGTCAATGGCATAACTATGCATGTGGTCATCGATACTGGGGCGCATATCTCTGTAATCAGCGCACATCTTCGTCATCGCCTGCATAAAGTGTTCACACCTACCGCCTTCAGCATCATGCGCGTCGCATGATGGAGCGATTCCTGCCTTTATTGGGATGCGCATGACCCCTTTTTGTGTTGCTGGTCATCAAACATCCATCCAAACCATCGTGATTGAGAAACACCCCCGTGACCAAACACTGGGCTAAGATTTTTCGCCTACTCATCCTGCCTTCGTTGATTGTCCTACTGGTGCTCTTCTGCTCGAGCTGCTCTATTTTACCGCTAACTGAGCCGACATATCAGCACGCTGATGCTCTAGCCATCACGTTCGCTTGGCGCCTCAAGCTGCTACATGCGTTACTTTGAGGCCCTCACGCGAAATTCCCTTTGGTGAATACATCATGTCCCCGCTTGTCGCCATATTTTAGACCACGATGTCACCCTTGCACACACCCATTTCCTTTTCTTAAAATACAGCCTTCGTTCTCCTTCTCACCACGAGCCTGTTGACAAAGGTTATCGCGTAAGACACGTCGCTGGCAATCATTTCTGTGTTTGAACCCGGCATGATTGCAGCTTTGGATGAAGGTCTAGCCCAGGCAAAAGTAAAATCTCTATCGCCTCTTCTATGCTATGCTCTATATCTCTATGCTCGCATATCTCAACACAACGTCATCCAGAACAAGGTCAACAAGAATACAAAGGACGCTATCAAGCGTTCGTCTACCTGGTGGGCATTCCCTGTTATTGTCAGGAAAAAGAAGAATCGTCGAAGCTGATCATCGGAATTGAAACCAAGTAATTTTTAAAAACATTGCTTACTTTCTGCCTTGCATCGACGAAACCCTCGACTGCCTTCGTTGACCCGAATACTTTTAGCCCACCGACATTCGTTCGGGCTACTGGCAGATTTAGGTTAACCTCGTGGACCACCAAGAAACTCCCCTTATTACACTATCTGGCCTATACAAACGCAAAGTGATGCAGTTCGGACTGTGTAATGCCCAAGAAATATTTCAATGTACGGTGGACTCTCTAATGGAGGGATATAAGTGGGTCATCTCTCTTGTTATTTTAACGAATAACATTTTCTGCTGAACTACGTTGGGCAACACCCTCACCCTTTAATCAGACATTCTTGTCACTTTCCGTAGAGCCACTCTTCAGCTAAACTCTGCCATGCGCTGTTTCGGGTGACCCCAGATAACTAAACTGCCGGTGCTCAACCCGACCCCCAACAATGCGCAAGCAATGTAACTATTTTCCGTTCCATGCTCAGCCAAAGACATCCGGAGATTTCTAGTAGTATGTTCCTACTTCTTTGCTTTCTTTATATCTTCGCCGACATAGCTTCCCCTTTCATGAACTCTTGAAGAACGACGATCGCTTTATGGGGAGTCCCGCAAAAGCCACTTCATTTTCGGCCTTCACCAATCTAGTTTTGTTTTCGTTGGCAAAAAAAAAAACACTGCGGCAAGAAACTCATAATCGCCTATGTCAGTCACCTTCTTCCAGCTCCGCAAAGAAATGTTCCTTTCACTCAGCTGTGACTGTGGCTTTAGTATGGCCTTTCACCGAAATTAGACCCGAATTGTTCGGCCATACTGGTTACAGGCCATCATGGTTATTCTTTTTGTGGTTGTGGTTACAGACCATCATGCCCTCTGCTGACTTTCGTCGCCCAAGGAGCCAACTGAACTTCTAGGTTACTGGCTATTAAGGCTCCCAGAAGACAAGTCTTCAACGATATGGTCGTTAAGCAACCCATATTTAAGGACTGTAGATTATCTGCTATCTGCAAGTCTAGACAATTAATTGCCTGAAGCTGCAGATTGCTTGTCACGTACCTTATCAATGTTCCCGGCCATATTCGCCCTGAGTCAGGCACCTGCGCACTGTCCATCCTTGCTTTTGTGACAAGGTTTATTGGGCCCGTGGGCCGACAGCCACAAATACAATGGCAGCAACGGCAGCTCAGCTGTATCGGCGAACTGGCCGTATGACAAACTACAAGGCGACAACACTTTCTAGCATGCTGATCTTCGCTTGGTTCCGATCCATGCGATGGTGACGGGACTTTCTAGCGCTATTCTTTTTTCTTACAATGGCTCCCTAGCTGAAAAAAAGAGCCATCCTTGCCATCTAGTGCCACAACGATACGGCGGGCTCATAATAATGCTGTAGCCTGTCTATATAAACAATTTTATGCCCCCAGTGACGGTGGTCACTTGAGGGCGTCAGTGGCTCGACGATGTAGCTGACTGGTGAAGAGTAGGCAAAATGACGCTTTAAGGACAACTAAATTTAGGAAGTTGTTTGGAAAATAGGCTAGGACTTGCAGGTTTGACCCAGCGCCCAGGTCGGAAAATAGGACCAGGTCGGGCGTTGGCTCTCTCACTTTTTAGGGGAGGTTTTTTTCCGCGCTGATGCCACATAATTCTGGATCTTAGCCATCGACAGCATCCCTGGAAAAATGATGAAATAATCTCTAGGACTCACGCGTCAAACAAGGATATGTTTGTTAGGCAAGAAATAGTGAAGGACTGTAGATTATTTTGACCAGCTGGGGTTCCATTATTCGAACCCGGTGAATGGTACATGATTTTCTTATATTTAGCCCCAACGAAGTGCGGCCGCCGCGTCCTGCCATTGATTGCGGGCTCCCTAATAATGCCGACTACATGCATGTACTGTGTTACGGTATTATCTGGCATTGTGAATTTGAACGATATTGCGAATACCCCTGTATTCGGTTGCAATATCATGTGTTTCTACAGTGCTTTAATGCTTATGACATAAGTGTCGACATTACACATGGAAAGGGTTCTGTCAGAATTTCATCCAAAACGTAGCCGTCCCTCGGATATGTGACCTTTAGCTACATAATATAATCCTTTGCCTGTAAATGTATGCCTCAAATCAGACGTCGGTGTAGAAGCAACGAACGTAAAATATTCTATGCGCAGACTTGCATTTAAACGGGTTGTGAAATAGCATGTGCTATCACTAAATTCTTTCAAAAGATAGGTCACCGCTACTACATCTGCTCCTTTCATAGATAATGACAAAACAGAGCTGGCAAAGAGGCGGGTGAAACAGGCCCCACATTCGTCAATTTTCACCCTATCCGTCGTCTCTGCCATTTCGTCTTGTGTACGTAAGCCAACTAGCCCAGATCAGAGCGATTGTTTCATCATAGGTGGAGGAATCTGACATAAGTAGACAGAAATATCTAAATGTATATGACCCAAGGACACGAACGTCGTGACAGAACCATGTTGCTCAAGGTTGCACGAGGAGACAACACACAAGGAAGTAAATGAACCAAAATAGAGAAATGGAACAGAAGAGTCTTTTATTTGCTAATCTTTAGTGTCAGTTCTTCCATGACTGCAACATTTCAGTCATACCGCTTACGGTCACCACTGGTTGGCCTTACGCTGGTAAGATTTCCTCAAAGGCACACCTGAAATGTGCAGGTCCATTGAGTGTGAAAGAGAGCATGGGGTATGAATGCGCAGTAAATGTTTGCACATACTGACGTATGACAATGTGGTGTTTTTCTGTTGAAATGATGATTATGTGGTATTTTGTGGCGCAAAGTACACATGTAGGAAAAGCCCGCCATGCAACAGGCGGTGTGTTATTGGTTAATATACAGATGAATAACAGGGAATATGCAACATGACGTTAAAGAGGCCTCGAAACAATCCCTGTAAAGCGTTCAATATATATCTGTATTAAAAGCATGACAATTATAAGAAGCTTATTCTATGAACACGAAAATATATTAGGAAGCATTGATACACTAAAATGTCTTATTGGAAATAGTTTTAAAAGAGCGATACAGCCTGAACAAAAGCTCTCAATGTCGAGGGCCTTGAGGAATATGCTGACAAAACTCTAGCAGCAGAAGCCTCTGGTCAGGGTATGAGCTTGTTGGGAGCTCGGTTTAGTAGAGGCAGGTAACACAGATTTTGAGAGGTTGAGAACAACGAGTAGACTGGCGTTATTCCTACAGTAAAACAGGTTTGCCAAGTGGCAGTGGTGGCGTCTCCTTCGGGCAGCCACCTCACGTCCCGAGAAAGAGCAGGGGGCAACGACCACCGCGTGGAGGCCAGGCGAGGTAACTGTATTTCACCGAAGCGAAGACAAACCACACTAACAGGTGGTCGCAAGACACTATGAATCTTTTTGGTTGATAACTTGCACTGAATAAACAACATAAAAAAACGTTGAATCAATCTACAATTTAGAAACGGAAGGGACATCTTTGAAAAAAAAAACATCCTAAATGAATTTCCGATGTAAAAACTGGAGGGTGCAGGGATCATTGCCGGAGGAAAAAGAATATCCTGTCAGTATGCTGAAAAAGTACGATTTCCTTGGAAGGTTCCTACTTCTTGATACAATTGCGAAACGTGAAGGAAGGTTAATATTTAGCCACATTTACTGCACTTTAAAGATTCAGCACACGTGCACCAATTCTTGTGTATGGTCTATGTGGGACCTACTCTTAGTTAAAGGAGATGCCTTTAGCTAGTGTTATTTTTGGTATTGATGAGGAATCTCCTTAGTGTGGCCAAATAAGATGCAGCGTATTGGAGACTCCCACTAGGCGGTTGAATTATACTTTCCTGACATATTTTAATGGGGCGTGTGTTTTCTGCGGGTGCAGTGACCACTCACGTCATTCTGAGTATAGGCTCTGTACAGGACTCGTTCTGAAACAAATAACCTACGGCTTCATAGTGTAAGCGCAAGCGTACAATACATTTGTACATCTGAATGAAAGACTTTCTCTCACTGGCGAGCGTTTTGTTCGGTGCAACCTTACGTATGTTCAGCGTATTGAAGCATTTTACCTTTAGAATGTTGTCATGTATTGAATAAAAGTTAATTTTCAAATAACTATAAGGCCTAACAAACAGTGCTCTTTGTACATTGTAAGTGCTGTACATGAAGTTCAATAAAGCGGACTTCTACAATCTTGTGGACATAACACTCAAACTTTTACAAGTGTAATATCGCAAGTATTTTCGGTTTCACGCTTAGAGTGCATTTTCAGGCTAAGCTGGAGTTGTCCGTCGTAGACTGCAACGTTGCAGGACCTGAAGACCCTCTATACTTCGTCTAAGCAGAGAGAATGTAAATTGGCTAGTAATAAGTATGTCCGAAGCGAGTTTATCATTACCGTCGAGAGTGCAGTTAAGCATGCCAGCCATGCGTGCGCCATATATATATATATATATATATATATATATATATATATATATATATATATATATATATATATATATATATATATATATATATATATATATATATATATATATATATATATATATATATATATGACATTACTGTAGGTACCTTTAGGCGGGAAGTATGTCTGAACAATCATATTTCTTTAAAACTAACTTTGTTTCCCCTCATACTCTATTCGGACATCTCTCGCACCATTTCTATTTATTCCGCGAATCAATGCATATGGACATGAATAGTTGTTTGAGGCCACATGCGTTTTGAATGACACCCTTGATGCGCACACTGTTGTCGGTTGTTGATAGACCTTTCTGGGAACGACATTGATTAGACAAGCAATTTGTTATAAATAAAACAAAACTGACAAACTGTTTGATATGTCAACGACGGTGCACCTCTTACGAAGAGCCATGACGTGTTCTGCTCACTTCAAATAACACTCACTTGGCACAGCTATAACATAATTCAAATATTTCATCTAATAAAGGTAGTTTTCTTTTTACAAATGCTGGCTGTGTTGTTGACAAGCGTGATTACCTTTCTGACCTAATTCACACGTGTTGTGCAGATGTGGTCATACGGAGGCGTGGTAATTGTCGAAAGTGCGTGATGGCGAAACATTTTACTGCAGGTGTCAAGATTTATCGTTTTGAACGTGGCTCTATATCTGGAGGAGGCGTTTTGATGCCCCCCTTTCGGATCACATTTTCTCTTATTACGTTCCCTTTCAGTTATTTTGAGAAGTTGTTTCCGGATACATGCGCATTATTCATTGCGACATTTTTTTGTGTTCGCCATCGGCCACCTAACGCAGGGTATAATTTTTCTTGAACTTGCATCATTCTGTGCACGCTGCAATCTTTAGGTTCGCACACACACACATTTTTGTTTTAGGTGATGTTAATTTCCCTAACACCGATTAGTAAAGTTCTTTTCCTGTTCTAACGAATCATCCAGTGAAAATACCACATTTTTAAACTTACGTTACCATTTCAATTTCACTCAGTAAGTTAGTAATCTTAAGAGACCCACTTATTCCATCACTAACGTACTTGGTCTTATTTTAAGAGCCCTTGATGTTCTGCATTCGCCAGCTTTCTTACCAGGGTTGAATGTTCCCTGTGTTAGCACAACAGTGATTTGCTTTTAAATTAAAGCCGCTGGTGAACGATCCGTCAGTCAACCAAACTTCATCAGAGATTATAGGATGGCGAAATTTTCAGCTATTAGTAGGGAGCTTGCAACCTTTTTGGAAGACTCCATGCCAAGTTTCGAAGAGCACACTGTGGAACTGATGAATGGTAATTGGTCAGGGTGACTAGGCTTCGTATCAACAGACCGCCCGCCAATACAAGAATACACTTAAGGACGACAAGGAAACTTTCTTTTGCAATACTCTAGATACTTTGCTAAACGATGAGCCCAAAACGTTCTGTAGTGTTGCTAAGGATCCAAGCAAAAAGGTATTATGAATAACTAATGGTAGTTGTGTTGCCATTTCTCGTTCGCAATGTTGTTAACTGTTCAACGATGTATTTCCAAAACATGCTTAGATTGGCGTGTTGAGTGCCTGCCGGAATTTGGTGACGCGAGTTTTCCAACAGTGGTTCCACTACTAAAAGACTACGGTTATTCATTAGCCTCATTAACAATTTAAAGGTTTCGTCATGTGGTGTTGATGTATAAACGCTACATTTTTGAAAAGTAGAGTTATTTATTCGTCCATTTTCGTATGGACTATTTGCCCCGACATTGAATTCATGTACATTGCCTTGCGATTGGAACGTAAGCAAACTAATGACGTTACATAAATATGGTGATACTCATTGTGCGATAAATTACAGGCCATTGTTATTAAACATTGGCCCTTGTGAATTCCTTGAGCATGACATTTATTCTTATTTTGTTCACTCTAATGAAGCTCATTCCTTTCCCCCATCTCGTCAACATGGTTTCTGTAAGACATTCCACTGGAAAGGCAATTAATTAATTTGCTAAGGAACTTTGAGAAGCTCTACACTCGGTGTTTTATATCGCTTGTGCGTTGTTAGATATCTCTGTAGCTTTAGAACTTGTATGCTATGTCCTAATTTATCTTAAATCCAGGGAACTAAATCTCGACCCTAACATACTTGTATTCATAGAAACATTGTGGTACCCTACAAATATTTGTAACTGCTACTGGCCACGATTCTGCTCACCTGTCTGTTCAGGAATTCCCCAAGGTTCTGCCCTTGGGCTCCTTCTGTTTCTAATTTAGGTAAACGATTCACCTGATTGTGTTGCCTCTTTTATTGGCCTATTTGCAGACGACTTTGTTTTATATCACATCATTTATCGTGGTATTGATTTCTTCGTGCAGGCTGATGTTAGCAATTTTCGTGGTTGTTGTAACAGATGGAAAATGAAACTGAGTGCCACGAAATGCAAATTAATGAGAATTTCTCGTGAACATTACACCAGCGCTTGGTGTGATGATTCCGTTTTCAAAGAAGTGACTACTTGAAAGAGCTGAAGAGTGAACATTAGCTGTAACCTGTTTTAGCAACCACATAATAATTTTGTTGTTAATAACGATACCGGCATCGATGGCTATCGTAACTCTTGAAAGGTCGCTTCTTCCATTAAACAGCGGCCTCGTCACCCCGTTTACCTCGCATCATCTTCCATACAACATTAGGCTGATTAAATTGAACTGCCACGATATTTTCATAGCGTATAAACAGTGCACGCGCAAAGTCAACCAATGAATTATAGTCCTACGGCCTCGCTTAAGGAGTGTTGTACACTGTTCCTCCAATCATTTCTTGTGATGCAAGAGTCAACGTCCTATATCAGTAGGGATTTTAAAAGCAGTACAATGCAATTTGTTACCAATAAAGATTACCACTCCGCCAAGCTGCCTACAATGATTTTTATATTAACAATACAACTGCGGGTTTAGTGGACATAACAAAAAAACGTTAAAGTGCTGTCCTTATGTTTCAAAAAGTTAAAGTTAGCGGTGTCCTAAAAGCGTGCGATGATGGTACAAACCAACGGTATCATGTACATGACCTGGTGTTTTACAGCACCGCTCCTGTGTCAAAGAGTAAAATATTCAGCAGCGGCGACACGCCTATCTTGCAACAGATTTGGTGTACCCAACTAATGTCCCATCTGCAAGAGGCCCCCAGTATTTTCCTGAGTTGTCTACCTCCGCTCAATTCCTTTCCTTGTTCGTGGCTTTAGACTGTACTCTACTCCTTTTTATCCTCTCTTAGCTGTTGGCGCCAAATGTATCCGCCATACGGCGGTCATTTCTAGAGACAAACGTGGTCAGAACCCTTTCAGCTAACAAACTATAATATGGATGGATGACAGGCTTTCGCTGTTTTCGTTGCTGCAATTGGTATATCATCAGGGCCATTTTTCGAGTGCGACTGCAGCGAGTAAAGGTACAATCAGCCAATTTTCAGCACTGACAAAGTATTGTGTTGGCAAAATTAGCCGTCGCTTTAATACTAGCGGCGATAAAGCCGCCAACAAAGCGTTGTGTTAACGTAGCAGTAGCAGCATATTGGCTTCTTATTGAGTTTTCGGCGACTATAACGATCGAAGTAAAAAATGAATTGTAATGTCTAGAACTCCTTTCTGCATCTTTCTGGTACCACATTCGCCACCGCCACTGCAATAGCACTGCATTTTTAAAGCAGAACTGCCGAATAAAACAAAAGTGCGCGAATGTTTTTAGGGCTCGCGGTATGCTCTTACTAAGTTCAGAGCACTGCTACCACCCGCTGCTTAATTACGCGATGTACTGTGTGTTAAAGACGCACAAAAGTTTTATTGTAGCTTGAGACGAAAGCCTGGTGGCAGGGCTTACATGACAACTAGCCTGTCGGCTGAAGCATGCCACAGTAGAGGCCGAAGGGTGCCGTGAATTTTTCATGCACACAAACAAGATACGAAAACATGCTCAAGTTAAGCAAAGCTATAGGCCTCAAAAGTTCCGGAGGACAGAGATCATGCGCCCCTTTTGAAGCGCCCCCAATGTTACAAAGTATATTTCTGTGGTCACGTCGCTGCGCTCACGGAGTTCTGTCTTTGAGGGAGCGCGCGCGCTCTTCTCAAATTCTCTTTGGTGATATTTCGAGCTGCGTGTGCTGTCTACATCTCTTGTAGCACGTGCGCTTGTTCTCCCTCTCTCTTTGCTGGCAGCTGTCACTCTGCCTTTGATCTTCTCTTGTATGCGACGCACATTCGCACAGCGCCTGCTACTTTGCACGTGGTCCGCACACTGCGTTTGCTGCGTACACAGGGTGCTTAGTCGGGTTACACGTGTTCTCTTTGCTTTTGACCACTCACGCCGGACGCGGCTTCTCGCATTGTTCCCAGCACTCGAGCTACATTTGCTCCTCTTTTTGTACATGCTGCGCTAAGTCGAGCTAAGTGTTCTCTTTATGCTCGGTGCTGTCAACCTGGGCATGTAGTCTCTTTCATTGCTCTCGGCGCCAGCGGGGCATTTTCTCCTTGCATTGTACACGGGGTGGTTAGTCGGGTTACACGTGTTCTCTTTGCTTTTGACAACTCACGCTGGGCGTGGCCTCTCGCATTGTTCGTGGCACTCGAGCTACATTTGCTCCTCTTTCTGTATATGCTGCGCTAAGTCGAGCTAAGTGTTCTCTCTATGCTCGGCGCTGTCAACCTGGGCATGTAGTCTCTCTCATTGATCTCGGCGCCATCGGGGCATTTTCTCCTAGCTTTGTACACGGGGTGCTTAGTCGGGTTACACGTGTTCTCTTTCCTTTTGACAACACACGCTGGGCGTGGCCTCTCGCATTGTTCGCGTCACTCGAGCTACATTTGCTCCTCTTTTTGTACTTGCTGCGCTAAGTCGAGCTACGGGTTCTCTCTATGCTCTGGGCTCTCGTCCTGGGCATGCGGTCTCTCTCATTGCTCTCGGCGCCAGCGGGGCATTTTCTCCTAGCTTTGTACACGGGGTGCTTAGTCGGGTTACACGTGTTCTCTTTCCTTTTGACAACACACGCTGGGCGTGGCCTCTCGCATTGTTCGCGTCACTCGAGCTACATTTTCTCCTCTTTTTGTACTTGCTGCGCTAAGTCGAGCTACGGGTTCTCTCTATGCTCGGAGCTCTCGTCCTGGGCATGCGGTCTCTCTCATTGCTCTCGGCGCCAGCGGGGCATTTTCTCCTAGCTTTGTACACGGGGTGCTTAGTCGGGTGACACGTGTTCTCTTTCCTTTTGACAACTCACGCTGGGCGTGGCCTCTCGCATTGTTCGCGTCACTCGAGCTACATTTGCTCCTCTTTTTGTACTTGCTGCGCTAAGTCGAGCTACGCGTTCTCTCTATGCTCGGGGTTCTCGTCCTCGGCATGTGGTCTCTCTCATTGATCTCGGCGCCATCGGGGCATTTTCTCCTAGCTTTGTACACGGGGTGCTTAGTCGGGTTACACGTGTTCTCTTTCCTTTTGACAACACACGCTGTGCGTGGCCTCTCGCATTGTTCGCGTCACTCGAGATACATTTGCTCCTCTTTTTGTGCTTGTAGCGCTAAGTCGAGCTACGCGTTCTCTCTATGCTCGGGGTTCACGTCCTCGGCATGTGGTCTCTCTCATTGCTCTCGGCGCCAGCGGGGCATTTTCTCCTAGCTTTGTACACGGGGTGCTTAGTCGGGCTACACGTGTTCTCTTTCCTTTTGACAACTCACGCTGGACATGGCCACTCGCTCGCTCTTACAGCACTTGCTCCGCTCTGGCTGTACACGTGACGCTGAAGTGCGCTGCGTTTTACAGTGTTTAAATATATCACTCTTGCTCATATAATGTGCTCCATGTCCAAATAACATATGGAGATTTGTTCATACAGAGGAATTGGGAATAAAAAAAAAACCGGGGAGCCTACTTACACATAGCTTGAGACGGGCACGGAGCACGGAAGCAGTAAATCGTCCTGCAGACGCAGTATCTTCCTATTGCACAGAACACCGCCTGCAATAAATAATAAACATGTCCCTTCAATAAACGCAGATGTTGGCATTGGCAGCATGTGCAATAACCCAATTCATACAGTGCTATCACTCATTGCATGCTCAGAATCTATTATGAAATTAAGCAGAGAACCTCCTTTACTGTGTTACAGTATTCATATAGTATCAATATACGCTCACTGCGCAACAGCTCCGGTCAGTGCTTGGTCTTGGATTGATACGAATGACCCAATTGCCTCCAATTTTGGGATGGTTAAAGGAAAACGGCCAGTGATAGCTGCCATGGTCATGCGTATACCATCCTTGAGGACTGTAGGCGTTCCAGTAGAAGTAGTCGTTCTGCTGATACGGACTAGTGTTCAGCGACTAGTGAGTTTGTCAGAGATGCTGAAAAAAATTGGTGTTTTCAGATACGATATCGTGACTCTATCACAAAGCTCGCAAATCAATCTACAATGAAGAAGTTCTCACTGATATAAAAGAACGAGCAGCCTGTCGCAAAAAGATATAACTACTTCACTCAAAGAATTTCAATTACCTGTTTGCCTTGTTGTAGTACGTATTACAAGATATTCAATGCATTTGAATTGCCTTCAATACAGTGACAATCAGTAAGTAGTGCTGTCTCCAAAATGTGAGATGATTCAAGAGAATAAGCTCATTTTTTCTGCCCCATGGAATTCTGCTACCTACGGACAAATTATAGAAAATATATATATATATATATATATATATATATATATATATATATATATATATATATATATATATATATATATATATATATATATATATATATATATATATATATATATAGTGTTCATTAAGGTACAATTACTGTCATTGGGAGTTTCTCGACAGTTACCATCATCCAATAGGCGACATTTGAGAACACCAGTACATCATGAACATCAGCCTATTTTACGTCCACTGCAGGCGAAAGACATTCGCGTGATTTCCATTTATCCCTGTCCAGCGTCAACCGATTCCAATTAGCGCCTGCGAATTTCTGAATTTCATCACTCCACCTAGCCTTTTCCTGTCCTCGGCTGCGCCTCCCTTCTCTTTGCAGCCATTCTGTAACCGTCATGGTCCACCGGTTATTTTACCTACGCATTACATGACCTGCCCAGCTCATTTTTTTCTCTTTTCTCCGTTTGCTCTCTGATATACACCACTTTCTCTCTTACTCTTAACGTTACGTTTAAAGTTCTTCCTTCCATCGCTCATTGTGCGGTCCTTAAGTTCTTTTTAGCTTCTTCGTAAGTCTCCAAGTTTGTACCCCATACGTTAGCAGCGGTAGAATGCACTGATTGTACAACTTTCTTTTCAGTGATAATTGCAACCTAGCAGTCAGAATCTGACAATGCCTCCCTATGCGCTCCAACCCATTCTGATTGGTCTGTAAATTTCCTTCTCATGATCAGGGTCCCCTGTGAGTAATTGACCTAGGTAAACGTACTCTTTCCGGCTCTAGAGGCTGACTGGGGATCCTCAACTCTTCTTCCCTTGCCCTGCTATTAATTATTATCTTGGTCCTTCTGCAGATTATACCCAACCCCACTCTTACACACTCTCTGTTAAATTCCTCAATCGTTTGTTGTAACTCGTCCCTAGTGTTGCTGAACAGGGCACTATCACCTACAAGCCGCAGGTTGCTCAGATATTAACCCCTTAGTCCTCCCTTCTAAGCCTTGCCAGTTTATTACCTTGAGTACTTCTTCCAAACACGCAGTGAATAGTATTAGAGAGATTGTGCTTGTTTGTCTGACGCCTTCCTTTATAGGTATCTGCCTACTTTTATTGGGGAGAATTAAGATAGCTGTGAAATTGCTGTAAATATTTTCGAAGATATCTATGTAAGCGTCATCTATACTCATGCATTAAGTAAATCTCTTTGAATGCTGGTATATGAACTGCATCAAATGCCACAAGTACATTGATCCTTAATTTCGGTTATAATTACGCAGACGATGTACGCCTGCACTCAGGAAACTCTTGTTTCATTACTCTGCATGGGAATATTACTTTTGCACTGATTATTCATTGATAACGATTATCGTGCCTTTTGCGTGCTCTACAGCATGAGCTCTTGTGCTCGCTTTTATACTCTTCCACTTGTAGCAGAGGGTTATTGTTTGCGAAAAGTAGAGAATTATTTGACGGCTATGAATACCGCTTAACCTTTCGCAAGATATAGAAACCAACTACAAATCATTGTTTTTTTAAGAATTTCACATGCGCTGTATAAAGGCACGCACGTGCGCACTTAAGTAAGCACAACTTAAACACGAAGTTCAACTAGTTGGTTATGCAATAAATGGGGCTCGTATATTTCTTTCGTTCACGTGCAAGGGGTTAGTGCAATAATTTTACAGCCAGCTAGAATGTTTTTGGCTACTGGAAGCTATCAATACCCACATATTTTTCTCTGAAAAGTTGTAATCCATAATATATTGCTGACAAGTGATTTCTTGAGCAAATGTACTAGAACACAAAATATTTCTCGAAAAGATTTGTGCACGAGCCTACGTCAATTGAACGAGTCCATTGCATGATACTTTTTTGCGTTTATTCCAATTCAAATACTTGCCATGGAAGGCCTCGACTGTGCAAAAAGAGTTTTTAGGCGTTATGATCGAGCACTTCATGAAAAAAATGTATCCATTATGAGCATAGATCACAACGTCGGCTTGACATTTGAGGTCCCGACACAAGACAGCAATTAGTGCCGGTTCCTGCTTGACTGAATGAGAGGACAAAGCTTTTATTTACGCAGGCACTCCACAGAATTTCTGTCTCTATCATGCACAATCTGACTGAACTTACTACAGACAATGTGTTTCCCTCTTTGTTTATCTGTCACACATATCTAATGGAATTTTTCACGAGAAATCAGAAAGGGGTGATAAAATATTATTTTTTGGCTCACCCCATCAAATCTTGCGAACACTGCGAGTTAAAAGTAAGATTAACTAAAGCAATGCACGGACTAGGAGAAAATCTCGATATTTTAAAAACGACACCATCCAGAAGCATGCCAGTAAAGATCAACTAAATTCTTAAACAAGCAACAATACGAAGGTCAGATAGTGCATCATTTCTGTAGGATCACTCATAAGAGTTGCTTTTCACTCCAGAACAAGCACCGAAAAGAAGGAGAACGGTGTACAATATGAGGATTCAGCAGTTGTAGCGGGATAAAAATTCACGCATCAAACGCCCAAAGAGCTTCATACATATGGCGCCAAAATATTCAAAATTGGCTCTATATCAGAAATGCATTCCAATTTATACTAACCTACAGACATCAGAAATATAGCAGTGACCAAATGTTGGATGCCCATCGTCTATCGTGGGCCGCTCTAGGTCTGTTCTATTGTAAACTACTCTCTGCAAGACTACAGA
This sequence comes from Dermacentor albipictus, assembly GCF_038994185.2. NCBI lineage: Eukaryota > Metazoa > Arthropoda > Arachnida > Ixodida > Ixodidae > Dermacentor > Dermacentor albipictus. The sequence goes on along the minus strand of NC_091827.1, from coordinate 106,816,972 downwards.
TGGCAGATTTCATGCTGAATTGTTTTTCTAGAATATAATGCAAGAATTCACATTGAATAAAAGAAAAACCCTTTGTGTGTTAACAGTGCTATGTCGTAAGCGCAACACATCTGTCTTGCCAAGGACATGCTGCCTTAAACACTAAAGGGGCTCATTGCGTTGAAAGGATTATCCCGCCGGCGTAGAGAACAGGCACTCGCATATCTCCCGTTTTAATTTGCTTCACGGTGTCAAAAAAGTCTCATAAAATCTATACAGCAATGTTTATTTTGCACGTTACATAGATAACTGCGTATATAGGATCTACTACGCGCATATTTTTCAATTTATATTCAGCCTATAAGATCGCAAATGAGACCACTATTTATGGCCTGAAAACTTTTATTTTGTTACACGTTCAATTATTAGGTCATGAACAACGGCGACTGAAGAAGCTGTCGCTGGCTGCCATGTAAATGCAGCGGAGTCCTTCTTGCGTGCTATTGAGCGGGCATAAGTGGTGCGTGTCTGACACAACGATACGAGCACCGATACAACGAGTTCACCTAACAGAACTAAGGGTACCCGTGTTCTCCTTTTACCTTGACTTGAAGTGCTTCTGGCAACATTTGGAGGCCACGACCCATAACAACCGTGAGCTGTCCGACACAAGAAAAAGTTTTCACATTTGAAATGATACATAACCGGAACTGATAAGCGTGCAATCGAAGGTGTGCGACTGGCAGCAGCGAACTATGAAGTAGCGGTGAGAATGCTCCGAGAGAGGTTTGGTCGTCCTACCGCGCTTGGGGACGACCATATAGACAGTTTGCTTGCCACCACACCTGCCAACCGCTCTTCTCAGTCATTGGAGCTGCGGGAACTTGACGCAAAGGAGCACTTTCCTAGAAGCTGCCTCGATACTCTCGGGGTTCGAGCGTCCCAATACGCGGTCCTTCACCGAGTCGTTATGCAATCACTCCTAGGAGGCATCACCACTTGAGGATACCATTCACGCATGAATGAGATTGAGGCCGACGACGGGGCTACTCCGAGGTCGCAGCAGGAGCAAGTGCGAATAGCCATGAAGTTCCTGCAGGACCAAGTCACCGGCACAGAAGAGACCCAGGGCTCCCATTCAAGGTCCCTTCGGGAAATTACACCCCAGTGACATGGGCTATGTCAACTTTGTCCACCACTGCCGGTGGTGTCAGCATTAGCGCTTGCTGCAGGATCTGCACCGAACGACCATCCCTGTTCTGTAATGAGCGATCAACGTGACCCCACCATATAGACTGCCCCATTACATTGTCAGCCGACTAGATTAGACGCCAACTAACTGTGAAGAGCTGTTCTTTTGAATGCAGCAGAGGTCACACGAAAGTCCCGCAACGCAGCGTTGCTCAAGTGCAAGTACTGCTCCAGACGTCATCTTCCAGAAGTTTGCACCACACAGAAACACCACACTAACTACCCCACTACTGAGAGCAGCGACGCACTTGTCAACGATGAAAACAAAAAGTGACAAGTCGCTAGTGACAAGTAATCTAACTAGTAGTTCTACGTCCGCACCCACCCTGATGCAAACAGCCACAGTGTGGCGTTCTGGAAACCACAATTCCATGTTTGTTATTGCTTGACACCGGGCGCCAGAGATCATCCGTTGGATGCGACTCGTCCAAAAGATTCGACGTGCTTTGCCTCGAGGCAAAATGCATTTCTCTGTTGACTTTGGCACTTCTAAGTGTTCCCACAATTACTGCGGTCAAAGCGTCAACCTGGAAATTGATAGTTGGTTCGACTTCCGCCACATCAGGGTAGAACCGTTGGAGGTAACTGAAATCTGCATTCTGAACACCTAATCCATCCGACAAGATCGCCTCACACAGCTTGGTGAACGCAAGTTGCTTGTCGCCGATGAGCACTGACTGGGGGATTGGCCAATGCATACAATCATTGTCATTGTTGGATCAGGCTACTATTGCCACGTAGTGACTGGAATAGAACGCCTAAGCAGCGACTTATGCACACTTGAGACGGTCTCCTGTTGGCTGAGGCAAGGCCCAAGCAGTAAGGCCGTCCAATGATTTGCCGAATTAGAACTTCAGCACATTCATTGCGTGTTAACGGAATGGGCAAGCCGTATAGGATATTGCTGACTCGCTCCAAATGGGGCCACTCAGTGCAAGAGAGATCACCGACCCTCTGAACCAAGAGTCACTGACGCACTTCCCAAAGTACGTGCTCGATGAGTGAGTACTTCAACGAAGCTCATCTCAAATACTTAGACAAAACTCTAGAGCCTGAAGTCACGGATTACTACTTTTCGCACCCCGCAGTCATCCGTGGAGCTCTTACCATGAATGTAGCGAGCCATCGTTCAACGACATCTTGGAATAGGGTAGAACAACTGGTACCGAGCTCTTGAAACTATTTGTACAGCTCAGGATGAACCCAGTTGTCCTGACAGTGATGAAGACTGCGAGACTCTCAGCTTTTTATGGGTCGATCAGCAGTCGACGAATACGAGACAATAGCTTCCATATTCCATAGGAACATGAACCTGGCAGCGTTTAACGCTAGAACGTTATCTAGTGAGGCGAGTCTAGCAGTGCTATTGGAGGAATTAGAGGGCGGTAAATGGGATATATTAGGGCTCAGTGAAGTTCGGCGGCAAAAAGAAGCGTATACAGGGCTAAAAAGCGGGCACGTCCTGTGCTACCGGGGCTTAGTGGAGAGCACAGAACTAGGAGTCCGATTCCTGATTAATAAGAATATAGCTGGTAACATACAGGAATTCCAAAGCATTAACGAGAGGGTGGCAGGTCTTGTTGTGAAACTCAATAAGAGGTACAAAATGAAGGTTGTACAGGTCTACGCTCGTACATCCAGTCATGATGACCAGGAAGTCAAAAGCGTCTATGAAGACGTGGAATCGGCGATGGGTAGAGTGAAAACAAAATACACTATACTGATGGGCGACTTCAGTGCCAAGGTAGGCAAGAAGCAGGCTGGAGACAAGGCAGTGGGGGAATTTGGCATAGGTACTAGGAATAGCAGGGGAGAATTATTAGTATAGTTTGAAGAACAGAATATTATGCGGATAATGAATACTTTCTTTCGCAAGCGGGACAGCTGCAAGTGCACGTGGAGGAGCCCGAACGGCAAGACTAGAAATGAAATAGACTTCATAGACCCTGGCATCATACAAGATGTGGACGTGCTCAGAAAGGTGCGCTGCAGTGACCATAGGATGGTAAGAACACAAATTAGCCTAGACCTGAGGAGGGAACGGAAGAAACTGGTACATAAGAAGGCGATCAATGAGTTAGCGGTAAGAAGGAAAATAGAGGAATTCCAGATCAAGCTAACAGAACAGGTATTCAGCCTTAACTCAGGAAGAGGACCTTAGTGTTTAAGCAATGAACGACACTCTTGTGGGCATCATTCAGGAGTGTGCAATAGAAGTCGGTGGTAACTCCATTACAATGGACACCAGTAAGCTATCGCCGGAGACGAAAGATCTGATCGAGAAACGCCAATGTATGAAAGCCTCTAACCCTACAGCTAGAATAGAACTGGCAGAGCTTTCAAAGTTAATCAACAAGCGTGAGACAGCTTACATAAGGAAGTATAACATGGATAGAATTGAACGTGTCCTCAGGAACGGAGGAAGCCTAAAAGCAGTGAAGAAGAAACTAGGAATTGGCAAGATTCACATGTGTGCGTTAGGACACAAAGCTAGCAATATCATTACCAATATGGATAAGATAGTTCAGGTGGCTGAGGAGTTCTATAGAGATTTGTACAGTACCAGTGGCAACCACGACGGTAACGGAAGAGAGATTATAGTCCAGAGGAATTCGAAATTCCACAGGTAACGCCGGAAGAAGTAAAGAAAGTCTTGGGAGCTATGCAAAGGGGGAATGCAGCTGGGGAGCATCAGGTAGCCGCAGATTTGTTGAAGGATGGGGGGTACATTGTTCTAGAGAAACTTGCCGCCCTGTATACGCAATACCTCATCACCTCGAGCTTACCGGAATCTTGAAAGAACGGTAACATAATCCTAATTTATAAGCAAGGGGACGAGAAAGACTTGAAAAATTGAGACCGATCAGCTTACTGTCAGCTGCCTAAAAACTATTTACTAAGGTAATCGCAAATAGAATCAGGAACACCTTAGACTTCTGTAAAGCAAAGGACCAGGCAAAATTCCGTAAACGCTACTCAACAATAGACCATATTCACACTAGCAATCAGGTGATAGAGAAATGTGCGGAAAATAACCAACCCTTATATATAGCTTTCAATGGTTACGAGAAAGCGTTTGATTCTGTCGAAACCTTAGCAGCCATGGAGGCATTACGGAATCAGACTGTAGACGAGCCGTATCTAAAAATACTGAAAGATATCTATAGCGGCTTCACAGCCACCGTAGTCCTCCATAAAGAAAGCAACAAAATCCCAATGAAGAAAGGCGCCAGGCAGGGAGATACGATCTCTCCAATGCTATTCACAGCGTGTTTACGGGAGGTATTCAGAAACCTGGATTGGGAAGAATTGAGGATAGAAGTTAATCGAGAATACCTCAGTAACTTGTGATTCACTGATGATATAGCCTTGCTTAGTAACCCAGGGGACCAATTGCAATGCATGCTCACTGACCTGGAGAGGAAAAGCAGAAAAGTGGGTCTAAAAATTAATCTTCAAAAAACTAAAGTAATGTTGAACAGTCTTAGAAGACGTAGTAGTTCTGCGGAAGCCCGCAAGGTGGAGAGAGTGGGTGGATGTCTGATTTTCCCTTTAGTCTTGGAAGAGAACAGCAATTTAGAATAGGTAGCCAGACACTGGAAGTGGTAAGCGAATACATATACTTAGGGTAGGTAGTGACGGCGGATCCGGATCAGGAGAGAAATAATCAGAAGAATAAGAATGGGCTGGGGTGCGTTTTGGAGGCATTCTCAGATCATGAACAGCTGGTTGCCATTATCCCTCAAGAAAAAAGTGTATAATAGCTGTGTTTTACCAGCACTCACCTACGGGGCAGAAACCTGGAGGCTTACGAAAAGGGTTCTACTTAAATGGAGGACGGCGCAACGAGCTATGGCAATAAGAATAATGTGCGTAACATTAAGGGACAAGAAAAGAGCAGATTGGGCGAGAGAACAAACGCGAGAGAATGACATCTTATTTGAAATCAAGAAAAAGAAATGGGCATGGGCAGGACATGTAATGAGGAGGGAAGATAACCGATGCTCATTAAGGGTTAGGTACTGGATTCCAAGGTAAGAGAAGCGTAGCAGGGGGCGGCAGAAGTTTAGGTGGGTAGATGACATTAAGAATTTTGCAGGAACGACATGGCCACAATTAGCACATGATCGGGGTTGTTGGAGAAAGGTGGGAGAGGCCTTTGTCCTGTAGGGTGAGTAACGAGGCTGATGATGATGATGACCGTCTATCGCCGAACGTCAAATGACTCGTATGCCCTTCGGAACGTCAACCAGCTGTGCCCATCTCTCAGCGACTTCGCAGCATCACTTAGAAATGTGGAAAAACCCTCAGCCAATAATAGCTGCAAGCCTAGAGATATCATTTGATGTGGACGACCTTTTCATAGGAGTTTCCACTGAACAAGCCGTGGAAATTTACCGCGCTGGTTTTATGTTTTTAGCAGATGTTAAGTACGCAACTGGGAAAGTGGGGCTCCAGTTCGCACTTTTTTTTGACGTCGGTTCCTCAAGGACAATGCTTTTCTGGACAACATTGGAGAAGCCAGATGAATAGGAAAGTTACTCGGCTTAGTATGGGATCGCAACGCTGCGAAAGTTGTGCTTATTATCACAGTTGTTTCCTCGTACCTCTTTGCGCACTCAGCCAAAAAACGCGCGAATATGAAGTCATTCGCAAGACTCTACGATACGTTAGACCTCACGGCTGCATTCGTCATTCGAGTGAAACTATTTTTCCAGCAGCTATGGCGAGTCACCTCAGCGTGAGAAGAGCTATTACCAAAAGACATCGAGCAATTGTGTGTAAGCTGGATATCCGAACAAGCGACGCTCTTCTCGTTGCGCATTCCATGATGCGTCATTGCTTCCTCTCCGCAACGGATTCCACCGTTTCCAGTTCACGTGTCCTGCGATGCAAGCTCACTGGCAGATTGTGTGGCCATCTGCCTGCGTTACAGATCAAATGAGAAACGTTTAAGGTTCAAGTGCCATGAGCAAGTGCAGTGTCGCTCTGCTGAAAACTACCTCTCCGCAACGCCTGGGGCTGCTTGCGCGTCTGTTGGCTGCAAGGCTCTGAACCATCTACGAGGGATTCTACAAACGTCGAACTCTAAGAGCTTTTTTCTTGGAGCTACTCATTGACAGCCCTTCATTGGATTCCTGATTACGCCAAACTATAGAAGACTTATGTGAGAAACCATGTTCTTGAAATACAACGCCTGAATTGGGGTTATTCTTGGAGGCACTGCGCAGGCAATGTCAATGCAAGAGATTCGCTCACGCGTGGAGCAGTAGCCTGTCACTGACGCACAAGCCTCAGTAGTGGGCCGGTCATTCGTGGTTGTCACAGCCTCATTTGCAATGTCGTGCGAAGACTTGTTCTGGTTCATCACCGGATTCCCTTTATAGCAAGACCTCTGAAGCGATATCAGCTTGTCTCATCCCACTAATGGCATCCTTTGCACTTCTACACTAGCCAATGCTAGAGGCTTCAAGCTTCGGACGCCTCTCCTGATTACTGCGAGTAACGGCTTGGATCATGAGGTTTCACAGAACATGCCATCATATATCGGATCCCTAAGGGAGTCAGAGTTGCACCAGGCGGAGATGTCTTGGCTGAGGCTCGTGCGGCACTCCACATTCGTATGCGAAGTCACACTTTTGGAAGAAGGACAGTGAGCAGCCAACGCTTCCAGTTTGCTGACGTAACATCTGTTTCTCGAACGCAACAGACTGCTTTGTGTGCGAGGCCGACTTAAGCGCCTTAACGACCGAGAGGTATCGAAACATGCGATTTTGCTTGCTCCAGATCACCCATTCACCGACCTCTTCCTTGATGCAACACATGTATGACTCCTCCATTGAGCAGTTCTACTCACCCTCCTGGACCCTCCAAAACGCTTTTGGATTCTCAAGGGGTATGGCACAGTGAAGCGC